>NC_062539.1:7493441-8093441 GCF_022655615.1 Tachysurus fulvidraco | reverse complement strand
TTTTGGGTGGAATGAAAAGGAAGAGGTGAATAGGTAGAAGCAAAAACAGGCTCCTAAGGGCAGGAAATGATGTGAGAAAGAAAGAGCAGAAAAAAATGAAAATACAAGAGCACACTGAGGGAAAGAAATGAGAAAATAATTCCAAAAGGGCAATGCAAGACAAAATGACACTGAAAGAGCCGAGGAATATAATGGCAAACGTCTACCAGAAGGAAATAGGGCAAAGTACGGCAAATAGCTTTTGAAAAGAGAGGTGAATACAAGCAAGTCAACAATCAATGCAAAGCTCCAAAAGGTACTCAAGCCCAAACTAATCACCTTGTAGCATACAGTAAGCCAGGAAGCAGTGCAGGTAAAATATCTAATCGGCAAAGACTAATGTTAATTAATGCAATGTGCATGAACAAATCTTACCCAAACCATCTCAGATGAGGCAAACTCCTCAATAACAGCCCTTTCTTCCTATAACACACAAGTAATGGATGTGTGTGTAAAGCACAGGTTGGTTTTTCTTGTAAAATGAATTGACCACATCTTGAAGTACAAGATGCCTTAAAATAATGGTGCCAAAAAAATCATCAATTGTCTTTTTGATTGCGTGTATTTCCAGCACACAAACACACAATTAAAATGTGATTAGTTGTGTAGCCCAGGTTTGGACACAACTAAGCAATGGTCTTAACCCAAGATAAGCACATCATTGTATGGCACAAGGCTAAGTTTAAAATAAGCTTAGCAAAACCCTGGAGTTTCAGATCTGTGTTTTTGTTTTACCCTACGCATTTAGAATGATATGTCAGTGCCAGGTGACTCAAAGCATGTACTGTATAGAACTTACTCTAGCTCTGTGTGTAAAAGTCAGAAGTACAGTAAACTTGGGACAATGGGACATTTCATATTTGCATCACTCAACATGTCTGTCATTTTGTTACACCGGGGGAAGAAGAAAAAAGAAAACACCCTCATTACTCAGTAGAAATTATGTAGTTAATGATATGGAACTGTATTACACTTGGAAATTCGTTACTATTTTTACGCAACTTAAAAGAAAGATATTTACCAAAAAAAATGTTAAACTGCTATCTTACAGACTTTCTGTTGTCAATTTCTGCTTAGTTACACCCATAACTATTTCTTACGAGTAGAATGATTGTAGAAATTCGATATCACACACGTAATCATGCTGTTGTACAGAATATTGCCATGGTTTTGATTACCCACAGCCCATGAGCTCAAGTCTACAACCAAATCACGGCTGCGCAGATGTTCACTATAATGCCGTATTGCTCATGCGACGTTTTTTATTTATTTGTAGTACAAGATTAATTATTTGTAGCACATATAAACTATATGTAGACATGAGTGATTAAAAATATTAAGAGCCCGGGTTCTTTTTTTTTTTATCGGACACTTCTTCAATCATATACCTTCTTCTTGAAGCCTTGCTCCTCCCATATTTGGTTGCCCATTGATGCTACTTCCTGCACAACTTCTTGTTTCTTGTTCATCCTATTCTTCCAGTCCTCCTCCCCACTCTTTTTCAACAAGGCTAACCTGGGAAAAGAAATACCATCATACACATGAGACTTCACTCACACATCACTCCATACATTTTTAAGACAAAACAAATAATCAGTAAACTGAAATATGCATTTAGCTTTCTCATGATACATATTTATTTATAGCCAATATTCTCCTTTTTATTCTCTCCCTGCAACCTCTTTTTATTCTAGCATCCTCACCAAAAAGAAGGACAGTCAGTCGAACAGCACATTCCAAAATAGCAATTTCTATGTGGCTCAGTGAAGGAGAGGAGCACTGACCCACATTCATTCATCAAACAGGACGCAAGGAGAACAGTGCTGGTGCCCTTGACACATGCTGCATTCACAACCATTTCCATAACCAGGTACTATACACTTTAGCAACATTTTTTCTTTGGTCTTATTTCACAAATACAATTTAATTTTAGTTATATTTACAAAATAGGATGATGTATATCTGAACATCCACTGTAATTACTGGATTTGAATATTTAAGATATTTAGAGGTCTTCAGAATGGTTCCATCATGTGAGGCCACATTTGAAATAAAGGTCTGACAATGCATTTTGTGGCATTCGTTTTGCAACAATCTCCTGTATACACACCAGGATAATATTTGTACTATATTTTATAGTCTTCATGAGACTACTAACCACACACTCACCTCTCCTTAATGGACATTGACGTCATTGTCTCTGGTTCTTCCTGGGCCACAGGGGAAGCCTGGTTTTGATTTGGTATGATGTACTGGGGCTTAGGTTGAGTCTGAGGTGGGACTTTAGTCTGTGGCAGAGTGTAGGAATAAGACTGATTGGGGTTGATTGTATCTTTGATTTGTATCGGTCCAGGGGACTCTGGGTAAATTTGTGCTTCTGTTGGTGGAGGAGATTGGAGGTATGACTGGGGTTTGGGATAAGTCTGAGGTGAGGTTTGTGGGGAACGATGAGAAGAGCTTTGGAAGTGAGGCGGTATCGTCTTCGGCTGGGGTTTAGGAGAAGTGCAAGGAGGACTGGGCTGCAGATATGTTAGTGTGTGTGAAGCAGTAGCCGAAGTGCGCAAAGGGCTTTGGAAGGAAAGAACTGCAGTGCTCACAGTACACACTGAGGGACCAGGCTCAGGAGCATCTATGTAACACACACAAAGTGGAACAGTACAAGTGACATGGTTACACACAATAATTCTAACCAACATAGAGATGATTGTGACTTTCCTACAGTTAGATACGTATCTAACTGAAATATATACGCGTGTGTGTGATATATATATATATATATATAAATATTAATCACACACACGTGTGTATACACACACACACACACACACACACACACACACACACACACACACACACACACACGTCCAATAACAGAGAATCATGGGGGGGGGGGTTTACCATAGTAAGAGGGATATAAAAATTATAATTTTTTTACTTAAGATAAAGATAATATTGAAACTTAATTTTACCCATTTCAAATTGTGGGTAAGAAGAATTAAAAAATGCTGTAACTTGTATTTCAGGAAATATTTAATAAGTGTTTTAGGAATACATCATTCTCCAGTAGCTAAAGTGCTGCCAATTGTTGGCTAATGGACAGTTACCTGTGTTTGGTGAGTTTGTATATTTACTTGGTTATATTACAATACTTTGTATTTAATTCAATAATGTATCAGGATATTTTGTGGTCTCTTCTCCGCTAGCTGGACTTAACTACATAATGGTCAGTAAATGTGACAGGTCAAATTGATGTACACAATAAATGCTTTGCTTCTTAACACTTCTGTATTGCTGTGGAAACAGTGACATAAGAGCACATAACATTTTAAGGGAAGCAAATACATACCAAATTACATACTAACATTAAATAGGACACCACCAGTGGCACTATATAGGCAGCTGAATGATCGCTGAATGTGCACTGACTTGGCAATCACAGCCCTGAGATTAGTCAGAATGGTAGACAAGGACATAGCGCAACACATAACAAAATGTGTATAATATTAGTCGTTTATCCTGTGTGATCACATTACACACAAAAATATTCACTCATTTGATTGTGGAAATAACAACAGGCCTTCAAGGCAAACAAATGGGTACAACATGCACACACTACAACTGTGTTGCTACTGCACAAAGGCAAAGAATAATCTGATTGACTCTGTCCTGAGCAGACATCCAAAACATACATCATCAAAATCGATAGTAAATACAAAGAGAAATGACGAGATATTTTTTCCCCCTCCAAATATGTGTATAGAAACATGAGGCTTCCATTGTACCTTTCTGGTGATTTTTTCCCCCACTTAGAATACTCACATTAACTGGATTATTACATCTTTCAAAAAAAAATTCTCTCATTCATTGTTTCCTTGAAGCAAACCAGCAATTTATTGCTGCATTTGTACTCACAGAGTGCTAAGAGCACTCTTCTGACTGAAGATAGTAACACTCCAGTAAAAAGCCTCCCACCTCCGTAACAACAGCATTATTAGTTTGTGATACTCGGGCACAGACAAAGAAAGCTGTGTGGGTTGCTTGGATGTGAAATTATGCTAATCGCATTCAGCCCAGCATGGTAGAGCTTAACCCAATCAGAAATGGGCTCAGCACATGGACAGGCAACCAAGTGTAACAGTATGTGCATCAGATACAATAAGGAGACAACCAAATTAATCACACCCCCATAGCTTTATTTATTTATTATTTATTTATCCGTTCACTCATTCTCTATTCCCCCCATCTCTTACCTGAGGCAACAACTCTGCTGTGCTCCGTCTGAACAGCGTCTGGCAAGAGGTAACCTTGTGAGATGAGGATCTTGTCTTTCCCTCTCTCCCAGTCTTGCTGCCTCAGTCTGTCATGCTCCCTCTCTTGCTCGCTCTCCTCCTGGTTAGTCAGCCCCACCTCCCTCTCTCCATGAGTGTGCGATAGTGTGTGTGTAATAGTGTGTGCATGTGTGCGCTGCTTAAACACATGAGGGGGCGTGGGTTCTCTGCTTTCTGCCAAACCAAGTCTACACCCATGATCCTCCTTTTGTTTCTGATCATTGGCTGATACACTATCAGCCAAGCCCTTGCCTTGTGTTGGTTGGATCAGCCCCTCTGATGGGGGTGGAGAGCATATCTCAGAGGGGCAGTTTTCCCCACTCTCTGTCAGACTGAAATATCGAACACCTCTCTCATATGCTGGAAGCTTATCGTGTGGTGACTGACTGGATGAAAGCAGACTGGGCGGTGCTGCTGGAGTAGGAGTGCGAGAGAGGGCTGGACATGTCTCTGTGTGAACATCTGCAGGGACTGCCATGGATCGGCTTGTCACCATGGCAACAGAAGCCTGGGCGGTGACCGCAGCAACAGAACGGACCAACGATGCAGAGAGAGGCTCCAACTTCAGACCCCCGTTCTGCAGCTAAACATTCACAGAGGAATACAGGAAAGAAAAAAAAAAATAATGAATGCATGACCAAACAAAGCACACACACAAAAAAAAAAGGCAAGCACAAGCACACACACACACAGTTCAGCTGAGAATGCATAATATACTTGACATTTAGCAGAATTACTTTCTCAGTATAACTCCTGAGACATTACTATGTATAAACACACAAATGAGAGGCTATATCCAACAAGAGTTGCAAGGGGCATTCAAGCCTGGCACACATTACATCTATAACAAATGAAATTTATCCTCTATCAATTATTTGCAAAAAATGCATGCTATAAACCGTGTGGGCAGCAGATGTACAAAAGTATAGATCTTAATGTCTGACAGAGCAGGGGCCAGTTCATGTATAAAGAGTATAAATACAAATCTATGTTAGCAGTAGTACTGTAGTAGCAGTAACATTACAGTAGAAGTAGAAATAGCAGTTTTATTAGTAGCAGCAACAAAAGAAAAGCAGTAGAAGCCACAGTAGTAAATAGTAGTAGTAGTAATAGTAGAAGTAGAAGTAATACTAGTATTAGTAACAGCAGTAATAAGTTCTAGCAGTAATAAGTGACAGTAATAAGTTCAGTACTGTAGTAGCAACATTAATAGTAGCTGTAGTATTAACAGCAGTATCACTTAAATCACAGCTGGATGAAAGTGTAAAAAAAAAAAAAAAAAAAAAAAAAAAAAAAAAGTCAGGGGCCATGAAGCATCATTCACATTTTATTCATCTCCACTTTAATCCCACTTTAAGAATCCCAAAATGGTGAAAATTTAACCAGATATTCTGCAAAGTCAATGAAGTGTTCAAGCAAACATTCTATTCGCAACTAACAAGAAGCATAAAATCAATATGAGGATGCAAATTTGCCAATCCAAAGCTGTTATTGTCCCAGGCTAACAATTTAGCCGAAAGTGGTTCATATTGTCTTACTTGATTGCCATTGGGTGGGACTACAAACCCATCAGGCATGGGAAGTGGATCTGTGTAATCTGATGGATCTACAGCCTGCATAAGATCCTGTGAAAGGGATAGTGTTCTGATGCTTAAAATTGTGACTAGTTCAAAAGATCTCATTCCTGGAATATTTCAAAAATCCATTTATTTAAAATCCATCCATTCATCATAAACTTCCCAAATCACTACATTAATAACAATTAGAATGTGTCCCATTTGAAACATAAGAATTGTGCTGAAACAAAATTTTTCTTTAAAGTTAATCTCAAAAGTACTTGCGGAAAAATATAATTTACCAAAAAATAGCTAAATTCACCTGATTTACTTCCCCTTGGGTGATGGGTTGGGTTTGGAACCGGGCATTTCGCCTACGTGGACGTGAATCTGCACATGCACCCTCTGCTTTTTGGGCTGGAGGATGAGACAGGCGGTTAAACAGAGCCATTTTCTCAGCCAGACTCAGTGTCGACAGGTCAGGCTCTTCAGATGCTGCCCCTTCTCTGGTCCCCACATCTCCTGGTGGCACCCCCTTCTCCTTCTCCTGTGGAGCAGAGGAGGGGGCTGAGGGAGTCTGCAAGCTGGGAGGAGACAAACAAGCACATCACTGCAAAAATTTGCATCACTGAGATGTGTACATGCTCCAAAAGAAATTTTTTGAATTAATTTTTTTTTAATATTTAAATAATTCTTAAATTTAGTCACAACTAAATATATGTATAGGATGACAGGATGCATAAAAGTAAATGCAGCTTGCAAAAGAAACACACTAAAGAGCACACAGACACAGCAAATCATGCAACACTAACACCACTCAAAAACTGTGCGCATACCGATTCATTAAAATGGTATATTAAATTCATGTGAATAATTAAAAATCATTTAATCCATTACTGAGTGAAAGAACCAGAATATGGTAACAGACTAGTGGTTATTAATCACTGCCTGATGCACAGAGTGAAGTGACCTCTACAATCTAGGTCAGAATTAATACACAATAATTAACATTCATAAATAACCCAACTCTTATATGAACCCACTATGGACCATATTATGAAAAAAAGTTAACAAAAAAAATCTGTTTTTCTTTTTTTTTTTACTCCATCCATTAAATAGATCTACATGCTTTTTTTATTTTTACAAAATTTCATTTATATAGCACATAAAATGGAGCATTTTGACCAGTGTTTCTTTCTGTTCCTGAAAACATTAAAAGTATACTATATTTAAGAAACTCGACCTTGAAGAGTAAAATAATTTTTCATAAATTGTGTTTCTCAACAATAAAACAGAATATTTAAAAGTTAACAAAATTAACAGAAGAAAAAAAAAAGAATCTGTCCACATTCTAAGAATAAAACTTTAAACATTTATACAATATTTTTAAATCCAGTACCTACTCCTTTCTTATTATATATACTGTTTGCACAAAAAAGAAATAAAAATGTCTAGTCTACGGAGATTATAGTAGCATGCACTACATGCCATTTATATAACAAAAGTTCTATAGAAAATTACTCTACTTTAAATAATTAAAAAAAAAAAAAAAAACTTTTATTCTGTCTGGGAAAGCAACTGGTTTATTTGGTTGACCTGAGACACAAGTACATATAAGCAAATATTTTACAATTTCAAGTGACCCTAATACTGAAGGTGAATTATTTCCTTATTGTGCTACTGCAAAATGGAATAATAACTCGCAGTACACTGTTTCACCAGGAGAGGATGCTCTCCACAGCGTTTACTTCACTGGAGGGAAAAAAAGAGACATACTAAATACACACCATTTCAAGATGCAGAGAAATCTTGAAGATGCACTGTAGGCACAGCAATAAAATCACAGTAACTGGAGCTTTGGGCAAACTTAAAATCAATAGCCATGCTGCAGACATGTACATATAAAATTGTATTACGTAAAACACAGCAGCACTAATTGCATAAGCTTAATGCACGCTCTAATAGCTCATACACATTATCAGGTACCTGAATTTAGTCATTGTGGTGCTGACTACTGTGGGACTGGGAAACCTGGGGGCTGTGGTTTGAACAGTGACCATTTGGGTGGGGGGACCAGAAGAACTTTAGGAAAGGACAAATAATGCCAGAGAAAGTCAATAAAAGATGGTTACACATCCATAAACGAGTGACAAATGAACTATAAATAAGAGCAACCTAGATGAATCTTTGCATAAGGATGCTACATATAATCCAAAACCCTGTCGTTACTGTCGATACTGAAACAGCTTATAATTAGTCAGACAGGTCCAAAATATCTACATGTTCTATCCAAACAAATACTAGAATTTTGGCAGGAAAATAAAATGACAAAGACATAAAAAAAAAATTTATGGTTACACACCACAATGAGCTATTGAAAAGGTTTTGCAGTGCCTTATATATGTATATAGCCCCTTTAACTTTTCTGCATAATGTCTAAGGAGCACCACATCTCAGATGGGAAAATCTGTTCACAGGTTAACCATAGCCTGGAGATTACAGAAGAGTCTCATTTGGAGTTTACCATAAGTCATGACAGAAATTCAGCAAAAGTTTCTTTAATCTTATGAGAACAAAACTGATTTCTGCCAAATGCAAAATTCTATGAACAATAAATTCAAACAGCTTTGATCATCTCCACATTGAAGCATGGTGGTGGTAGCAGCATGTTATTCCTCTTCATACAAGTTATATTCTTTCAATTTTTAAGAACATATTTTCCAGTATGTTATTATGTTGAATGGTCAAGGATTAGGATGATGATAACAAAAGCCTGGTCTATACAGGAATGGGTGTATTTATATTAAGAGACCCATGGCATTCAGCTGCACATAGGAGACCGTCACTCAACCAGTTGTGACAACTAATACGGGTCTTTCAGCATTTCATAATTTATCTTTTATTTGAAAATACATTTGTACGCTCAGATTTTTCAAGGGATATTTTATGTAGTATGTTAGCAGAAGTGACCTACGTTGCAGCGATGACCACTTCCTCTGTGGTAACGGGCTGGGTTCTGGAGCGGTCCTGGGTACGCCTGAATCTCCGCTCTACTGCTGCATTACGGGACCGAGGTTTGGGAACACCACTTTCTGAAGTCCTCTCAAGCTCCTGAAACATGATGGCATGTAAAAACAAAAATCCTAAATATTAAAATATCAAAGCAGACATAGAAAGCAAACAAATATATATTTTAATATTAATTAATAAAAATATATTTTTATTGCTGATATTTGATAATGGCTATAAGAGTACTCATTATCTCAGACTTGGACCTCCATACCTAGACCAGGCTACACAATTTAGTTGATGCATACATATATACTATATGATCTTATACCCTGAAGAGCGACCTCTTGGCTGCTACACTCATCTTTGCTCGCTCATCCAACTTCTCTTCATCTTCTAGAGAAACAAAGTGTGTGTTTATGAGTGAGTTTTACAGGTATATTCACTGATCTTTTTGTTTGATGTATTATGAAAACAGAATCCATAAATGAAGATGAGCTCACCTTCAGCCTTATGTAACTCCAGAGACCTAAAGAATACCAAGCACAAAGTACAATAAAACAAAGTGCCAAGAATTGCATAGAAACACTGTTGAGGAAAAGAATTTAAATAATTTCCATTAAACACTCATTAGCAAGACTTGGTCTAAAATGAGAGCAATCATGATAATCTTAAAAACCTAGCCTAGAGAAGTGTTAAAATTAGGAGGGCATCAGGTTAGTGTATCATCACTTGGTCTTATCATACCTATCAGACTGAAGTCTTTCAGCTGATGTGACTGGCTGGGTTCTGAATCTTTCAGAGGCCTTGCGATCATCACCAGGGTTGATGTACCTTCTAGGTCGGCGTTGCCCCTTTTCTTGGTCAACAAACTCTGCTGACTGAGTCTCCTGGGCAGTAGTGTCGATGTTAGATTCATTTCTTCATATCAGGATTTTGATATATAACAATAAAAAAAACAAGAACAAACAATTATTAAAATGCATATCGTTGCTTATTGACATTACATTTAGCAATTTAAAAAAAGTACTCCATGATAAAGCAACACATTTATCATAAAATGAAGCACACCATGCACACCAATAAACACATGGTTTTGCTTAGTTAATTTGCACACATGCAACTGCTAAATAGTAGCATTTTATTAAAGAAAAAACATTTCTGCAAATATTCCCTTTATTGTGGAAAAAAATAAAAAGCAATATCCATTTATAAAATTCTAGCAGTTTATTAGGGTTAGTTATGGTTTAAAATTTGGTAAGATTTTGTTTCTCGTAGACACACATTCCTTTATACACTAGCTAGATACAGTATATTGCCCAGTGTGTCACAGCAAAGTTGGGTATTAGATAAACCAATTAAAAAACTGAGGTTAATCCACAGAGTCTAACAGCATGTTAAATTTCACACCCATTTAAACTGTCAGCAGATTAATGTAGATGTGTGCGTTTAGTTCGCTTGCTTGAACACAACGTTAATAAATAAAAGCCACGAGAGCACAACATTGCCTCCAGGTTAAAATAATTAGTATTTGTATCTATTTCAAGACTCAAGTGCTATCCACGTACAATTCCGGCCTACGTCCTGAAGCATTCTCCAGATAGGAATGCCTGAGCTTTGCCACAGAAACTCTTGTATCCAAAGCCCCTACTTCAGCATTGGTAGTTCCTGTGTCCTTGGCACTCTGTCCCACCCCTGTTGGCATAATAGATTCTCGACTTGCAGAACGATCAATACACCGAATTGCTGCAGACCTCTGAGCCACTCCAATATCAGACATTGAGCGAGTCCGGGATTTTGGCTTAAGATCATCTTTGCTTCTTCTGTGGCGGGCCTGAGGGATGGAGGAACCGCTTTGCAAGTAACAACCTTCAGCCAGTCTATGATGCAAGGATGGGTCAGTGCCCACTTGTTGTGTGTGTATGGTGTCCATAATCTCTGGCATGTCCCGATTTATCTTCTCATGTTTATCTTCCTCCATACGATAACCTGGTTGGCCAATGTGATCTTGGCTTTCCCAGTTACCTGACTGGCTGATCCTACGCACTCGACGTCCTTTCCCATCATCTTCGGATTGGCTTATCTTTCTGTGTCTGAGATTTACTTCACCATCCTCTGGCTGGCAGACCCTTCTTTGTCTGCACTGAATTTCTACCATCTCTTTCTGGACCATCTTTTGACCAACATTTTCTGCATCATAAGCCTTCATGTTGCACAATTCTTTCTTATCTAATGTTGCAATTCTCCCTTCACTTTGTCCATCTTTCATCTCAAATTGAGTAAGCCTTTTATCAAGGCATTGCGCTACATCGGATGTGCTAGCCCAGCTTTCAACCTGCCTGGATGGATCTTCAACATGTTTAAAGATATATAACTGTTCTTCTGACTTCCCATTAATATCATCAAACTGTCCTTTACCATGATGCTGAACTTGACCTAACTTGCTAATTTTTCTATCATCCCACCTCTCTTTCCCTTCCATCTTTTCACATCCAACCTGCATTTCTCCCTGTATTCTCTTTTTGTTGCCCAGTCCAGCTTTTTCTTGAGACTCACTAATTTTCCCATCACCTTGGCCTGATCTGTTCTGCATGTGGCTGGTCCTGTATTCTCCTTTACTTCCTTCCTCCCCTAATGGGCTGACTCTCCTTTCATCTTGCCCTTCTCTCATCTCAAAGTTGCCATCCCTGATTCTGCCTGTATCTACTCTCTCATCTAATTGACCAACACTCACTCTACCACTTCGTTCAATCTCTTCTGACTGGCTGATTCTCCTGCTTCTCCGACCCTCCAAAACCTCCTCAGCACGTCTGTTCATGGTGTCATCTACACTTTTCTCCCTTCTGCGAATTTCAGAAGGCAATACAGCTTTTCTGCTCCTCAGCAATCTCTCTGATGGTGGATCAGTCCTTAAAGCTGATCTGCCTTCCCTTTGGTAAAGCGGAATATGATCAGCACTGGCCCTTCGCATTGTTTCCACGCCTTCTCTACCAATTGGGGTCAACCTAGGTATGTCTGCATGGCCCTGAGAATCTGGCTCATTAACTGCAGATGCACTGGGTGAGGAGCATGCAATATTCCCATTCAATGGAGCAGATTGTTTGACAGGCCAGTAGGAAGAACCATGGTGAGGAGAATGGCCATAGATAGGATGCAGATCTACATTGGGACCATAAAGAAGAGGCTGACCAGGATTATATCCAGAAACAACTGGCTGAGTCTGTCCAAATGACTGAGACACATGTCCAACCTTATACAGAGGTTGGTGTTGAGAGGCATTGCCCACAAGCATTGGTTGATGGGTGTCTCCATATTTAAGTTCAGGTTGTGGGGCATTTCTATTCTCAGGAAATAATTGTTGAAAGTCTCTGTCTCTAGAATGAATCTGTGGGGGAATTCTAGATATTTGATATTTGAGCTGTATGTCTCCATAATAGGGTGAAGGTTGTGTATAGTCTGGCTGGCAACCCATAGCGTTCGGATGCCCCTGAAGCCTCTGATTATAGTTTATATGTTCTACATTTGGTGCACATTGAGGTTCACCTGAGAGTAAACGCTGATGTTGAGTCGATTCTGTACTCTGTGCACGTTGATATCTTGGTGGTTCGGCACTGTGTGCTCGAAAGTAATGGGAAGGTTCTGTATTCAAATTCTGTTGTTGGCCATGGGGCTCTGCAGTCCATGTTTGTAGGTGAATTGTAGATTCAGAGTGAGGGGCTAAATGTGAAGGAGTATCAACAGGGAGACGTCGAACTGATAATGCATCTGATCCTGGATCAGATGACCATCCTAAGCTGCCATCCCTTGCCCGTCTCTCTCTCCCTCGTATTCTTCATAAGGGGATAAAAAAAATATTAGCGCTGGCCAAGAAAAGATAACCATCTAGAGAGACCTTCATAATAAAGTCAACACTAAATAATAAATACTAGATCCAATATTTTGCTTGTTTTTGATGTGTAATGTGAAAATTGAACTTAAAGCCATATAAAAATAAACAGCCACTTTCCTATGTATACAACTTTTAACCAAGGGTAGTGTTTGTTTAGCCAAATCACAGGAGCATATAGATACATTATCCATGTATTTGAATAAAACAATGACTAGACTGTTAATGTTTTAATTAGAAGTTATTTGAATTTGCATCGGATATCGTTTATACATATTTAAACATTATTAACATCCCCACTCTAAGAAAATAAGGTTGGTAATTATTTTGACACACATGACAAAAAAGCTGCACAAAACGGGTAGAAATTAAAGCTCAGTCCAAAGCATTAGGCATTATAATCAACTGGTATACAGTATGTATTTTATTTAGTATTGGTATTACATATAATCTATTTTATTTATAACCAATCATGCGATATTGTGTGGCAGGCCCCCAAAGACCAAAGTAAGTGGAAAACAAAATAATACTTTCTATTATGCTATGTGCAGAAGGTGCACCGCAAAAAGAGAACTACTGTACTGGTAAGAAGCAAAAAAAGAAAGGAAGGAGGAAGGAAAGAAACAAGTAGTAAACTCCGACAACTCTAAAAATTTTAAGTTAGAAATATCCAGACATTCTTAACAGTTAAAAAATGCTTTTACACTTCTGTCCCCATTTTCTCTTAGACAAGTACAGAGCTTTTTCTGATTTGATAATCAAGGGTCAACAACCCTGAATCTATAGAAATAGATTCTAGAGATCAAAATTCTATAGAAATACTCCCCCAAAAGTCCCCCAAATATTCAACCCAGCTTTCCTGATTTACATAATTATTTGCAAAAAGCATGCACCAATTTAGCAAATAAGAACATAAACTGGGATTTTCCCATCTAAATTAAGGTGCATATCATTTAAAATAAAACTGCCATTAATATATGTGTGGCAATAACCTCTGAGCCAATAAAACAAAATATTTTAAAATAGAACAAGAACAGTCACTAATGCAAAATAACATTCTTACATAGCAACTGTGATATCCTATTTTTCCCCCCCTCATTCTAGCTAGATGTACATATAAATATGAAAAAGAGCATTTTATTCCATTACTGTGATGCTGCATTGTGTGTACTGTAAAGTCTTAATCATTTATTTTAAATAATATGTTTGGTAAATCTTTCCTGTCCCTATGACAAGTATTATGTCAGGTTTTTGATAAAATTATACTAAATGCTGAATATAGAAGCTCGTCTGTAATATTTGCATATGATATATTTGACCTATTTAATAAATAATAGCTCAAACATTTTTTTTATAATTCCAACAAAGTGAAAACATAATACCAATTGCTCCAAAGGGTAAAATGTTTTTTTGTGGGATTTTTTTTTTTTCTTTAAATGTTAAAACAAGAGTGGTGCAAACAATATTTTAAATAAATGGACAAACTGAATGACCATTGGGTTGCCTGCCTTGGAAGGTCAGTAAGTGAGACTCAAAACAGATGAAACTTGAAGAATCCACAAGTTAGCAGGGAAGAATTTAAGTGGTTTCTCTGACCGTACACTATAGATAATGGAAAAGCACTTAAACGAATATTGCATGCCCAGAAGGAATATTTTAAAAGGGCACAAGCAATCGTATACCTGGACAGCCAGTTGATATGCGAGTATGTTTCATCATCCAAGTCTTTCTGGAGAGACCACTCACTTTAAGACAAAGACACCATGCTAGAACATCGGCCAGGACATGGCAACTTATAATGATAATAAATAAACCAGAAAATGGTAAAAGGGTTTCCCTATGGCAATTTAACAACAGTGCACTTAACCTTTAGAAGCATGGACAAGGACAATTCAACCATAACTTGAGCTGATCAGGACAATTGCAGAACATATTCTAAAGTTTTTAGCGTGTGATCGGTCTTTTAACGTGATATTTTAGGATTAAGAGATCACTACAACAGAACCTCAAAAAAACAAAAAAAAACAAACAATGAGTAAGGTTGTTTGAAATCAGCATCCGGTTTGTTGTACGTCTTTAGACCTCTGCCTTTAGCACTCAATACAAATCATATTATATAATAATTAATATTTACTGTAAATTATATAATTTAAAGCATATACAATAATTACATGGCTAGCTATTATACAAATACAACCCGTCTGTGCTTATTATAATTGTAACAATATTTACCTTTACCTATTTAACTATAGTTACTTGTCTTGATGTACTTGGTTATAGCAAATTAAATGTGTTCCCAGAAGGTCAGTGCTGGTCCTACCTTTATGGCTCTGGACTATTGACCAGAATTTGAAAGAAGCCCATTTTATCAAGTCAATTTGGATAAAAGGATTTACCAGATGTGTAAATGCAAATGCAAAGCCCCTAATTGGTGAAATGTAACATGTCTTTCTTGCATAAAAGCAAAAATGGCTGAAGTAGCAAGCATACAGTAGCATATCACTGTTGTCAGAGCCAAAGCAGGTGAGAAAAGCTCCAGATAACCAAATTGGTTTAACAATAAGTAAATAACTAAGAATTATAATTCCATAACCCAACTTTGTAGTTTGCTATTGCATATTATTGGATATTGAGAAGTAATGCACCAAATTCTGTACCCCAATATTAAACTTGAACCAACTAAACAATGAGAGGATTAAAATCACAGCATATAAACGTTATTTGATAGAAATGCAAGTATGCATAGGCTTATGAATCCAGGGGAAATCTATGTTCTCCTCTAGAGCTCTTCGGAATCATTATATTAAAAATAAAAGGGTGTTTAATTACAACTCTAGTAGGTGACTGGCCAAACACACTGCATGGGTTTTTGGGGTTAACACAACAGAGACATAAAAGATTCTCAGTAAACATTCAGCCTTAGGCTGTCCACTTATCCATACTCAGAATAAATGATCAAAATTCTTTCATCATAATGATCAATGCGTATTAAGAAAGGTAGAAGCTGATGGTTTGCTGACATCCAGGGTTTTTATGAGCTTGTGTTTTAATCATGAAAGATAGATTAATCTTGAAAAACAATCATGGAAATACTACACTAATTCAAGGAAGCTCACAGACTCACCCCTGTCGGTTGAGGATGTTTTGTGCCTGCTGCTCAATGAACAGGTCTCCTGGTGAGATTCCCTGGCGCGTGGAGGGCAATGAGGCACGGCGTGCTGCCTGAGGGGATCTAGGCACTGCAGGAACACCTCTGGCCTGTTGGGCTGGCCCCTTTTCCACAGTGGAAGAAGCTTCTTGTTGATTTGACCGGCGGTTGCTGTCTGGTGTTCTCCGGTATTTCTCCAGGTTGACCCTTTCACTCTCTTGCTCTGCTTCCAATTTCTTGTCTCGAGAACTGAAAGTATTTCTTCTTTCCCGGTGTGCAGGAGAAGCAGAATCAGCGGGCATGGAAACCCGGCCGACACCTGAGCTGCTGTATCTTGGCCTGTTGGTGCTACGGTCACGGCCTTTCTCCTTGTCCTCCCTCAACTGTTCCGGTTTCTGACCTTGTCCCCCATGAGGCAAAGCTTGTTTGTCCAATGTCTCTCTGCGGGATCGTGTGTGTTGAGGCGTGTAATCTATATCCGGTTCTTGGTCAAGAAGGATCCCGTAACGTTCTGATAACTGGCGGCGACGCTCAGCTTTGTAGCGAGCTATTCGTTCTGCTTTAGTGCTCTGGCTTTCAGGAATGGAATCCTGAACAGGATGGGCAGTAATTTGTAAATTGGGCTGTGCTTGAGCCCTGGATTGCATGTCGGTGTTGTCCTGCTCATCACAACTGTATCGCTTCACTTTGGGAAAACAAGTATGAACAAGGTGTAGAAATACATTGTGAATTCTATAATTATATTATATTAACTTGTAAAGAGATTAATAACTTATTTTGCAAAGATCTCGCAAACTATACACAGTATTTACTTACTTCAAGATTATTATAGGAAGTGGTGTTTTACTTTAATTTGGACATTTTCCTAATTGACCGTACTGTAATGTCTGTAGTCATGTGACAAATATTAAAGCAGTCTAGTTAACATGACATTCTTTACAAGCACAATACCTGGCTCATTAGAGTCTGAAGAACGTGTATACCGTGGCGTGTCTTCCTCCAGGAGCCGATTGGTCACCATGCCAGGTGTGTATTGCATACTTGTAGCCAAGGCAGATGGCACATCTGTTTCTATTCCCTCCAACCTTCGTGCAATTCTTTCTTTTCTAGAGTGAATGCCATCTTTTCATATTTTTCAGTTTCTTTATAATTGTGAAGTCAGTAGGTTTACTCTAGAACAAGGTTCTTAACCTTTTTCCCCCAGTGCAACCCCTTTAATCACATAATGGGATGGCTGGGCCTGCACTGATGCACAGACAAATACAGATGCCTGATTCACAGAGAAACACTGATGTGAATTTTTTTTTTAACAAAATTTAATCTTTGATGGTGCCATCAGGCAAACCTTACAATCTATCAAGATGAATTACATTTTTCTTTTTTAGTGTCACTCTCCAGGACACCATCAGAACCTTCAGGAAGTCACGACCCTAGGTTAAGAACCTCTGCACTAGAAATGTAATATTTAATATACATGTACACACACTCACCTTTTCATTTTATCACTTGTGATACCAGTTTCAAAATGCTTTCGTAACTCTGAAACTATAAACAGTGTGTGTGAGGGTCCCAAAAACCTTTTCAAACTTCTCTAGGTGAATGTCAATGGGTTAGGATCACTTACCTCGGGGCAGCACAGCAAGGATTTTGTCATCGAGATCTGTAACAGTGTGTGAGTTTTTATATTCACTGGAAAAGTGTCTTGTACAGCTGTAAAGCACAGAAAAAGTAAAGATTTAAATATCCTTATTTCAGGAAACAAAATAATCAAAACATGACCTAGCCTTACCTAAATGTCTGAAAAACTGCAGGCTCAGCAAAATATAAATACTGCAGTCAGACATTTCTTGAACAAATAATGCATTTTAAACACCACACCAAGTTTCCACTTTAAGAGCACTTTAACACCACTGAGTTTCTTAGCGCTAAAACGGCTCGACACTTTTAACAACCACTGGAAGCCTTCGTCAGTCCCATGCTCTTGTGACATTTTAAAATTAATTAGTAAACTCCTCATGGTTTGCCTACAGAAATAGATTAGAAGCTAAGCTATTAATATGTGGTTTCTACTTTAACAAGCCACCATGCTTGCCCAGTCTAAACAGGGTACTCCAATTACGTCTGCATTGAAGACATTCTGATACCCAACACTCGCCCACTTTTTCGTGACTAATGAAAAAAATCATGCGGCTATATTGTGATACTGTATATAAAAGGTAAAACGTGTACAATTAAATGGGTTGAATCATAACTAATAGAAGATTGGACTCGATTCATAATAAACCTTCCATAATTCTTTGATGAACGGTTCTCAGTGATAAGTGTCTGCACCTAGACTAAAATTTTTGCCTGGTACATGTTGTAATACATAGAAATTATCAATAGATATTAGAGAAAGTTACAGAGTAACCGGTCTTCCTTAGTCATTCATTATAATTATTGGCACCATGAGGTATTCAGAAAAGAGGCTACAATTATCCTAACATTTTCTCCAATTAATTGCAACATTTAACAATGTTTAATTATTTTGAGATTTTAAAATGTTAATATTTTCTACAGCATGTAATATTTACATTCCAAATCATTGTGGTAAAAATAGACCATCTTAAAGAATATTTAAATAAAGTGACAAAACAGGGTTTAATTGTATTGCTTTTTTTAAAAAATATATCAAATTTAACAAAGTATATATTCCTTGTCCCCATTCACTGCAGTTGTTTTATTAGTATGGATTATTTTCATGAAGGGTCAATAATTTTATTTGATTTTAAAGATGATTAAGCAAAACTCTAGACAAGTTAAGACCCAGTTTAAAAAAAAGCTAGCAAGCTTAGCAGATGGACAGCTTTGTCCTGAAATCTCTACAAACCCAGATTCAAGTGTTAGAGAATTGAACACACAGATTCGCAACATAAGGTTCAACCAGATAAGGCAACAAAGGGAGCTGCTCTATTCAAAGGCTCTATCACTTTGATCACCCCATTCAGTAAACAATTCAAACAGCAATACACCTTCATCCCACTACCTAGAGGCTTGTGCACATGGATTTTTACATTACTGTCTCCTTAAATCTGCTCCAATTTTTAAGTAGGTTTTTTATGGTTTTAAACATCTAAGCATGTTTTTTATGGGTTTATATATTTATGGTTTTGAGCATCTGTGGGGGAAGTTGTATCTCTGTGCTTAAGATGTTAGACTACTGATTGGAAGGTTGTGAGCTCAAATCCCAGTACAAATTCCCAACAAACTGCTCAATCTTAATTTCTGACTGCTCTTTATTTATTTATTTTTTTTGTCTTTGCTACTATACACTGAAGACATTTGGATTGAGATCAAAAGAAAAAGATGGTAGATTAGAATTGCATCTCCTGACATTTACAGCTAGATGATATATAATTTCCTGATATTTACAGCTAGATGTTTTAAACAGCTTATAAAGGTATTTACTTTGAGACAATAAATGTTTTTAAGTGAGCAAAACATATAGTAGCTGAATAATCTTGACTTCTTCTGAATTAATTCTGATACCATCATGAGTTACATCAATAAAGTAAGCCTGTTCCACAAAAAGCCATGCAAGCCAAAGCCAAAATACTACCCCAACATGGACATCCCATCCTCACTTGGGTGACACTGGACAGTAAATAATGTAAATGTAAATAACGCTATTTCTACAACAGTTTATAATAGTGCAACCGAGAGCTCCTGAGGAACTAATGGGTCAGTGCAAAGAGGCTTCTGATAAAGACCAGACCATACAACTGACGGACACAACATTGGTTCAAAGAAGGCATGACAGTCTCCAACAAGACTAGTCCTTCTTGTTACTAATTTGTATGTGAGAAATACCTTTAAAATATATTAAAAACAGGAAGGAAATCAAGGAAGAAAAACATTAGACCTTGTTGGGTCACAGGGGGTTAAAAACAGTTAATCTTGTAGTGGATAAAGTAAAAGCACACCTGTGTGTTTCTTCCTGTAGTGTAGCGTTGCAGAGTTTAGCTGCTGATTCACCACCAAGTCCTGTAAAAAAAAAAAAGAGACAATCTTTACTCCGATTAGAATTCCTCACACTAGAAAAGAAAATACAATGCCTTTATTAGGCTGTCTGCACGGTCTAGGCACGTACAGTATGTCACCTTCAGATGAGGTGGGTTCAGACTAAAATGGCAGCAGCTAAAATTCACCATCTTAAAACAAAGCCATGAAGATATTCCAGTAAATACTAGTGCAGCACTTACTTTATTGTCTTTATGAAGTTTTATCAGAGATATGCTTCCTTAAAAACCTTAAAATAACCAACCTGGTCTGGGACCAAAATCCTCTCTAAGCACTTTTCACACTTAAATGTGCAGTGTGTCATTTTTAAAGTCCTCTGTTGCCTGCAAAGCAAACTGCTATGACAACCAACTCACAACCAACTGCACTGCCTCTGGTAAAACTACATATGGTGCCTTTTTAGGAAAAAGCTGAGCTGAGTAGCAAATGGTGCTTCTTTCTGGGACTGAAAAAATGTAAACACGCTCTTAAAAAAAAGAAAAAGAAGACACTAAGAAACCAATTTTACTGCAGGCAACAATTACAAATAACAGGGTTGTTTTTTTGTTTTTTTAGGTATTTCTTGAATTAATATCATCATAATAGTCTTACCTTCAAAAATAAATTTAAACCACACTCGTTTCGTGATTTTACCATATTTGTCAAATTAAATCATACATCACATCAAACATTTGAACCCTTAAAATTTCTGGAGATATATATATATATATATATAGTACACATATATTAGCTTTAAGATAAAAGTGTTGGGATTTGTGCTCTGTACAAATGCCAGAATGAAGCTTAAGGATGCTGACTGGCACAACCAACCTAGAGAGGGGAGGAATGGGGGATTTACTAAAAATACAGAAAGGGGAGGACAAAGTGAAAAATAGATCTCTCTCTAAAAATGCCACCCCCTCCTTCATAAGCACATACAGCCCTCGGAAGAGAGACTGTGAAGGAAAAAGTCATATGTACAGTAACATGCCACAAGATATAAAAAAGTAATTCTGCAGGAGTAATAATTGTTAGAAAGTCTTTGATTTTTTTTGTGATCTCTGACTACCCTGACTTGGTGTCATCAAAAAAAAAAATCAACTCCAGCATTAAATTAAATAAGAGATAAAACTCAAAGTGTATACTGAGTGAATACTTTTTATATCATGAAGTCTCAAGTGGGTCAAAAACGGGGATAGAAAAATAAGTACTATATTACATAGCCATTTGGCGCAAACAAAACACTCTATTGTTCCCTGCCCTCTACTTTCTAATTAGTTAGATTGTCAGTGATTTATCAGACATGACATGAACAAAATTTGATGGTTACATTTAAAAGTAATTAAGATAAGGAGTATCATGTACAAACTCAATTCTACTCAAAGTCACTCCTTCAGGTAGATATCTAGTAGATCTTACACCACAACAATCCTATACTTCACCCTATCCTGCTGACAGGTAACAATATCCAGGTGAAAGGAACCGGAATCTTACCTTGGCTGTAGTGTGAGACATGGCCGAGGTAGTTAGTAATCCACGGGTTTCGAAACATTATGCAATGAAACAATTATTAAAAAAAATGGAGATTGGAGCAGACAGCAACAGGGAAAGAGAGAGAGAGACGGGGCAAGACTCAAATAGTGATGGAAATGCAGACCCATACACAGTCCTGGGGAGGATATAAAAATCATGTACACAGAGAGAGAGAGAGAGAGAGAGAGAGAGAGAGAGAGAGAGAGAGAGAGAGAGAGAGAGAGAGAGAGAGAGAGAGAGGTTTAAAGTCAGCGCACAGGCTGTAATCTGACTGCAGGCAGAAATTCGTCTGGATGATATAAGTGGATTGTAAACACATGGCAGATTTCCAGACTTCTAGCACATCTACCAACACACATGCTAAGGTTTAAAGGTATTAATGTTTAAAGGTATTCCTCTAACGATGTTAAACAAAATGTGAGTGAGTGAGTGATTGCTGCAAAGTGTATAGTCCAGAATTTGTGACTCCCACTTAGTCAGAAACACAGAAAGACAGGAAACATTTTCAGTAGTATACAATTGCACAAATTTATACACACATCACAATGCCATCTCTCTCTCTCTCTCAACAACCCCTCCAAACCCCGCCCACCCTGTGCCTACCCCACGTCCCCCAAAACACTCACATGTGTACACACACAAATCAGGTTTTGTTTATAGCCAGAAATATTTCTATGAGTGACAGTTCACTAAAGGGCACAAAAATGTGTGAATTTTGTCCTGCAACGATTCATCAATGATATGTTTTGGTTTTTCATTTGCCTTCTCATCACAACGAACAAGAAAAAGAGCAGGACTGCAAAACAAAGACGCAGCGATGTTCATTTCGTATTAGAAAATCAACTAATTTGTAAGTACCTCTTCCAGACCATGCAAGACCAAAGAATAAACTAATTTTCTCAAATCCTCCATTATGTGATCTTTGCAACTTGCAAATAAATCAACGATATCAATAGACAGAGAGAACCTTCTTATTCCTATTTAAAAAATGTTTACATAAATGAAAATCATATGCATGCATGTTTGTACATGTACTCTGTCCTTGTCCCTGGCCTTTCATTGCCCTGCAAATCCACTTAATAAGGTAATGTGTGCTGTGATTGGTCAGGAGGCCAGTAAGTGGGGGGGGCAACCTTGTTTATCCTGCTGCTCTGTCCATGTGCTCTGGAGTGTCATTCTCTTAAGGATCATTTATTTGTATCATTTTTGCACATTTGTCTTTTGGAAAACTTGTCGTTTTCTTGATATTGAAGCACATGCCCTTTTTTTGTCTTCAGCATTACAACTTTTCTATCATTAATCCTACAGCCAGCCACACTCTCCCAAGTCACTCCCCTTTTAGATGCAAATAAACAAACTTCTGTGTAATCCTGACACGCTCTTTGCTCACATGCACACTATTTATAAGCTGAGCTTAAGTGGTGTCCATTAAATCACAAACCACAGAAACACATAGGAGCTTCTACTTATACCTTTATTGCAGCAATAACCTGGAGCCAGAGATTCCGGTGTGAATGTCGTCCTTTATTCTAGGGTTTTCTTAAAGAACTACTGCAAACGGCAGTTTGACTCACTAGCATAGCTATTTTTAAGGTAATATGAAGAATTGGAAAGGAAATTCAGAGAATTTATATGTCTAAATTTACAAAAAACAAAACACACTCAGTAAACATCCACCTGTGACCACACCACAACAACTAAATTCTGCATTAAAGTGCAGGGATTTAAACCAATAAAACTGCTACCTTTAATTTGTCTGTTTCAGATGTTTTCTGATGTAGTGCCGGTATCTTTGGCAGAAGATTTGATTTCAGCATGTATTATTAATTATTTAAATAAAGACATTATTTATGGATTTTATATTGTTTTGCTGCTGTTTCATACAAGTCAAGATTTTAATCATTGGTAAGGAGATTTTAGGCACTGCATTGTATCCTTCCTAAGAACAATGTTACCTGTAATAAAATCACTTTAACTAATGGCTGCAGGTGTATTAGTGTTTGAATATAAAATGGTATATGGATATGAACAGATTTGCTTTGTGTACTTTTATTTTAAAATGTAAATTTCCTTTTAGATAATGTTTTATTAGAAGGGCTATAGATCCTACACTAGATCAAGCCCATTCAGGCCAAGCAGATTTTCAACTGTAAAGAAAGCAAATCGGGCTAATAACTTTCCATAAATGAATATAGTTAACGCAAATTCAAAGAAGTCAATAATAATTGTACTGTAAAAAATAGACATTTACAAAGAGTCCCATTCTATCTCTGCTTCACTAACCCTACTTTGAGAGCCATGCTTATAAATAACATCTCTAAGACTGGGGAGAGTTACAAGAAGTGGCACATAGTCCCACAAATGGACTGCATTTCCTTTCAAACAGATCCGTTTTTCAATGTAGCTATATGCATATGATCTAATATGATAATCTTCTTCAGATACATTCAATATTTGTACATGAAAAATTGCCATTGAGGTTTCCAAGCAGTAAACTTTTCATTAACAAAAACCAGAAGGCCGTATGAAAGCATTATGGCAAGTTTCTTTGTTAGGAAAGCAGAGTGTAATGTTCAGTCTGCATCCTCAAACCACACATTAGGACCATACACACATGCATGCACACACACCTGATAATTTTCCATCACATAAGCATTTGGAATTATAGGAATCAGTAATGCCTAGTGATGGCAAGGGCTAAAACTCCATTAATAGCTCAACAATGAAACTATTAGGGTTAAACAATGCAATATCACAAAGTCTCATCAACTTATTTTTTTTTGGACAATGTGTACACATCTATTTAGTGATAGACTGAGATCTTTTGAGTTCATGATTAACTCCTGATTATGCATTACCTGAGATCCTCCTTTAGGGCATGTATTAAAAGCAAATAATTTAATACAAATGGCAAAACTAAACTTATTTTGATGTCTTATATTGCCTATGGAAGACAGAAGAGACTATGGCATGAAGGGGTGTGCTTTGGCCGCAACAATTCAGAACATTATCAAGAGCTTTTCCTAGGTCCTAACCACTGCATACTGGGAACATCCAATAAGACCTGCCCAGTCATCTAGCCATCAAATGTTTGCACAATCACTTAGATCTTTAAGCTATTTTTGTAGTATTCTTTGTGCAGGGATATAAATATGAAGTTAGTAATATTTAAACATGGAGAAAATCAGTTCATCTTTTATATTACATAGACCAAAATAGACCTTTAAGCTTATTTAGTTCTGAGGCTTTACACACACACACACACACGCGCGCGCGCGCGCGCATACGTGTGACCAAACTATTATAAATAAATAATTTGGATTAATATTCACAGCAACATTTTTAATAGCTTACTGCAAATGTTGTGTTTACTTCTTTGCATTATTCCCTGCAAAAATAACTAAAATGGGTGCCAAAATGTATGCATACAATTATAACTAGTTAGGGTTTCTTTTTACTAAGATATTTAAGCCATTTTTGTGCCTTGAACCCACCATGAAATCACCTCAAGAACACTTTCAATTATTCAACCACTGCTGAAGGCCACTTCTAAATTCCTACTAAACAGATGGGGTAGTGATGAAAGACTCCCTTGCTCTTCTCTGCTCTCACTCATCTGCCTTTATTAGGAGAGCAAACGGCACGTTACAGTCTGTTTATGTAGTCGCTGGACTGCAAATGACTGTGAAACAAACCAGTCATTTAGCACTTCTTTTTAGTCCAAACCCAGGACCAGAAGCGTTAAGACCCTGCCTGAGGAACAAGCTTGTTCACCGACGTCCATTCGATTTTTACTGTTTCAATATTGCAGAAGTAGAGAACATTTTGGGGTTGAAAAATATTACATCAACGAATGGCAACTTATCCCAAATCCCTGCTAAATATACTGAGAAGCATTAAAGCTCATATAATCACTTTACACATAACTATGTAAGCTATTCATCATAGTAAGCTATCCTTTTTGTTTTGCTTGAAATTACAACTGCTGATCTAGCTGCACCTTCAGTTCACATGGTGAGATTTATCCTTCTAGTAAACAGCATAATCAGAATTGTAACCAACTCCGAGAAGCACCTGGTTCATACTGTGCAGCACTTCTGCTTCATTATTCTCTGATTCTCTAGATACAGGAGCAGGAACTTTCCCCGTTCTGTGTTCATATATGGCTGAGCAGATGAGAAATCATTTACAGCAGCTGAGGCACTGGTTCTTAGGATACGCTTCTTGAGAAATATTCACCTAAAAATAAAAGAATGAAGCTATAAAAGCCTGCATCCCAAACAAAGCCTGCATCCCAAAACAGATGCATTAAAACTACTAAAACCTTTATCCATGTCCTTATGTGAACATGTAATCAGCCTTTTACTAAGACTGTAGTGCTTTATACCTCTTATAGCATAACAACTATTACTATTAATAAATGATAATCATAATTTTCATCACATGTCCTTTGTAGATCCTGTGTACAGACCAACAGCCAAAAATATCTACACTTAAACCTGCCACATCAGTTCCCATATATTTTCACTCAGATAACATTTTTATTTTAAAGATCCATATAAATTGAGTATGACTTTTTAAAACACATTGTGACATATTTCCCTATACAGTATATATCTCATAAAATACTGTAGGTAGATATGCAATCGGTAATGAAAGGAAAAGACTGAACCCAAAGGTTAACTATGGGCCATATACTGTGTATATATATATATATGCATCTAAATGAACAGCTGCAATATTAGTGCTTGCAAAGGCCACCACACAAAAAAAAAAAAAACATGTGGATAGTGTTTGTGCATAAGCGAGTTACTCTTATACACTCATGATAAGCTGGCACCACTAAACTACAGTACATAGTAATTTGTACAGATGGTAAAGGGACTCAGCTAAAAGTCACTTAATATAAATGTAAGTGTTCGAAATCTATCCTAATAAGGATACCAGGGATGAGGAAACTGAAAAGCTTTGTGAAACAACATTAGAAAGAAACCTTGAAAGGGAATCCAACATCTTTAAACTCTACAGGTTCTATTTACATTTCTCAGCAGCTTCTTTTTTAAATTTAACATTCCCTACTTGGTGGCATTTTAGCTTATCCAGGCATCAAACAAAGGATTTGAGTCAGGGTTAGTGATTCAGTCAGACATTTCAGAGCACTGTCTTATTCAGTAAATTACAGAAATATTTAACAAAATCCAACTTGCCTTGAAAAGGCATTGTCTAGCTCAAGCAACGCAATATCATACAACAGAGCTGGCTTCCTTCATACTCTATACCCAAGGAGAAAGCTAAATTAATTCTAGTTGATTCTAGTTTTTCTGTCAAGTGTCTTGACTCAAGACCAAACAAACAAAAATTCCACCTGCAAAGATCACATCAGGTAAAATGCTATTTTAATAAACCCAGTAGTACAACAGTCAGCCTGCTAAAGATGATAAGGTGCCATCGGTGCATCATGAAAACAGAGATGTGCGCCCACATACCGTCTACAAATGATCAGAGAATTTTCTTTTTACACTTTTTAATGAGCTAATTAGTCAAGGGAAGAGACATTTGTGAAAATTAGTACACATTCATTTGACATCTTCAAAATTTTTTATTCAATTTCAATTAAAATTATAATTTTAGACATATTAATCTATCTATTATTATATGCCTTTGAATCCACCATGTATCCACCAAGTCCTTTGGCCAAATTGGTCAAAAAGTCTGTATTTTAATCATAAAGATAAAAGCATTTATTGGTCTGATGAATTGCACTGGCTCTCTAAATTGTAAGGTATGCCAAACAAACACACTGAGGATGCCAAGCATGGACATGCCAACAAAACTGAAGCTCTCTCCAGCTAGCTCCAGTTACCCTGCTGACCAGAACAGCTGATTTCAGAGAAGATCAGAGGTTCAAAGGGAACACAAAGTTCTAACCTCTGTATTTGTGAAACAGAAACTAGAGCTGAGTAAACAGGACATTGAGACACCATCTCCCAAATTTCTAACCATTTCTTAACATGTCCAGACTATGAAACATCCACCACATTCAGGTTTGAAGAACAAACATCTAGTCTGTATAGACTAACTGTACCAGTGCCACACTAAAAAAATCTTTTTTTTAAAATGCTTTAAATTGTTAAAAGACGTAGAACTGTGAGAGCTTTTTTAATTTTTTTTATGGGAATGGACATGTTGAACATGTAACAGATCACACGTGCATAAAATGACAATAGAATAATTTAAATAAGAGTCTGTTACCCATCTAGATAAAATTAAGTCTTCTTAGCTGCAATTAATTGGGTATTGATGCTAGAGATGCATTTGCATAAATTTTGATTAAAAGAATGCTTCAATGTTTAGCTCCTCTTATACAAATTTGTACCCAATTCTGTTGACAAAGATCATAAAGGCTGAAGGATGAGACATATGTATGGTATGTTATACATGTGACACGTTATGATGTTGAATATAATTCCCATTCCTAGAGATCTAACATAGTAAATAAATCCAGCCATTGCTTTAAAATGCATACACACATCCATTAGCCACAAGCCCATTAAGCATGCCTAGATTAATAAAATGGATACCTGTGTTTCACCTATGGGCCCTGGTGTAATAATCCAAGATGAACACTTTTCCTGTCTGTCCAGCACACAGTAACTCTGGCAAATTTACATCATTACACAGAGAGTACAGTGATAGATAATTAGGAATGTTAAGAAGACTAACAAAAAAAAAAAGGCTGCACAAGAAAATATTCCAGTTGGATCTTCTGAAATATTACGCAATAAAATTCTTCAGACTGTCACAACGCAGGTGAAAAGTTCCTGTCGAGGTGGGAAAAACTGCAGGCGGAAAGTTGCTGAATTTCTCTCTCAGCTAACAGAACCGGAGATCCAGAATGACACATCAAACTACTACGAAGAGGCAGAGACGCTAACAGGGAAGAGTGAGAGGCAGGAGAGCTAACCTAACACAGCAGGCTCCATGTATGGGCCTAAGAGAGGAGCACAGTGAGAAGGGAATCTGCCATAAATAGCCAAAGCAGTAGAGAGGGAGAGATAGAATCAGCTGTCTGCCATGCAGAATCACTAGGAGCACGCTTTCTATTCACTCTCTAAAATGAAGGCCATCACAATTAAAAATACATTTTTGGTTCTGCAGGTTTAGATGTATTTTGATAGATTACAAGTGATTCTTAGGGGTGTTGGCCTTAGATTTTACAGCACATGGCTTCCTAGAGGATCGGTCACTGTCATGCTGGCTGAGCTGAGCAGCAGCCATGTTGAACATGACTCTGGGATTTCGTGGCAGCTGTTGATCGCTCGCCAGCAATATGACCAGACCAGTGTGGTCTCTGTTACATTCTGTCACGGTCACAGATATGTGCACATTAACCTCCAGGATAAACATTTATAATATCCAAATGTTTTCCCTGAACCAAACACAGGCAAGAAGACACATGAAAGATACTTATTTAGCATACATCCAAGCAGAGCACACAATAAATACCATGCATAAAATCCACTAGAATAAAATTTTACAGAACTCCTAGCATCACTAAAACTAGCAAGCAGGACACAGACTCCATATTAAAGGTATCTTACATCTGTTATTTTAACCACAGAGACACATGTTCACATGAGGATATGTACTACCTTTAAAAGTTTCTGGGACCTTTCATCTATTGTGCTGTTTTAGAATATAAGATTATATCAACGCACGTGAAATAACAGAATTCTGCAGTAAACAAGAAAACTTCCTGATTAAGCGTGGTATCTTCACCAACTGCTTCACAAGGAAACCACCTATGGAAGCTTTTCTTACATTTCCCAAATGAACTGAGCACATCTTGGGTGTTTCTGCTTATAATTAAAATATATATTCTCTGACTTAAGTCTCTACATTTACTTTTGGCTTTGAAACACTTTCTTCACAATAATCAAATTGACTAATTTTGTAGTATATAGTTAAACACACGCTGTACTTGGTCCACATTCATTTTGTTGCCTATCCAGAGCTTTATGCTTTACTTATTTTAGAGATAAGTATAAAACAAAATGCAGTACAAAATTTCGAGACACTCGTTTCTTAGGAAGGCCTAACTAAGGAACCTTTAAAAAACAAAAAACATTCCCTATATGTTTGGACAACCGCATTTACCTTAGTGTTTACACTCCTCCCTACTGCCCAGTTTGGGCCAATAACAATGAATCAGAATTTATAAGGCTTAGCTTATTTATAATCGCGCACTGAGCATCACAGAACGGTTTGTTTCCCACGTGTTTGAACTACACATCACGGCATTTAAAAACTTCTAACCTGACTTGTGACCAATCTCAACCAATCACAACACAGCACGAGCCACCCCTACTATCGCGCACCCCCCCCCCCCCACACACACACACACACACACACACACACACACACACACACGCACGCACGCACGCAGACAAGTCGCTAAGTATTTGCGGGCTTATTTGCATAAATATGGAATCATAAATGGCGGATACTATTTTGTAATTACACCTTGATTTGTCAGACAAAGAAAAATGGAAGATGTAAATTAGTTTTTTTTTCTTTTTCTTTTTTTACAATGCCCTCAATACATTTTTTTTTCTCTTTTATTTCCTTTTATAAACGGCAGCTCGTGCCTTACTGGATTAAACAACTCTAAATCACTGCTCCTGCTGTCTGGTATCAACTCCAAACGCATGTCATACATGTCAAGGAATCTTCTCCAAATTCTGGTGGATCCTAAATAATGTATAAATAATTAGACGTAATGGCAAATAGAAGGTCGATATATTTTACCGTCCAATATGTTATGTTAGCAGAAATTTAGCTTATATTTTCTAGGTGTCTGTTTAAAAGAGAAAAAGAAATGTACATACACATACAAAATGTAACTAAATACATACAGTACATACATACATACATACTGTACAGTACATACATACGTACATATACATACCTACATACATACATACAGTGTATACATACAGTGTATACATATATACAGTACATACATATACACACACATACATACATTCATACGTGTGTCTGAAAAGTGGTCTTGTAAAAGTGGAAGCTGATTAAAACTATGATTATATTCAAGATGACATTATTTATAGGTTTTCAGTTATTCAGGTCAACCCAGTAAACTTCAATTCAAGTAAGCAGTCATACAAAATATTAATTATAAGAACTCAATAACTAATATAATACATTTATAATAGGTGGTTTTAATTTCCACCACTGAACCAAAATTATAATAGTAATAACAAATACTACAGAGCCTACAGGCTATGTTTTTGTTGACCACTGTGGAGCTCCACTATAAGAACTCTTTGTAGAAAATCACATCATCTGATGAAATTTGCACATTTAGCTTGTAACTCTTCACGTTATGTTATTGAGCGATTGTGTTGTTATTTCTCACACTTAATTTGTTTGTACAAGTGATCACTTTATTCACATGAGGTCACGTATTTACTTGAATTCACGTGTGGGCATAATTCAATGCAAGTTTTTCATGTATTGTTCACATATCGTATGCAAATTGTATGATCATATGTGAAATGTGTGTTAAGTTCTTTAAAAATTATTTTGGCTTTTATTTTATCATCAATGAGGAATGATGTAATTTTCTTTCAGTAAATATAAACTGATAGGTCTTAGTATAAGACATTTTCTCCAGTCACACAACACCTCACCTTACAGTCTCACCTTAAACTGTGTTTACAACAGAAAACAATTTGCAGCAGCGTTTGGGTCTTGAACATATCTGTGTTGCTGTGTGTGAAACAGAAAAGGAGATCTGCCACTGATTTTGACACTTTTCCCTTGCCAGACTGAAATACTTATTTAGCCAGCAGGACCCAACTGTTGGCAAAACTCTTTTTTAATCGCTCATAGCTTTGGCACAGGATTTTATGAATTAATCAGAGCTGTGATGCACTTTATGAATGAAGGCTAACATCATCTCAGCATGCTGTATAATATCTGGAGTACATCCACCCATCCAACCTGTTAAAACACTCTATGCCAAGTTCTCCCACTCATGCAATAATACACACAGAGACTAGTTCCAAACAGGGCTGTTTAAAAATAATGCTAGAATTTAGCACAAAAGGAAATGATGAATGGAATGGGGCAAAGATACACCATGTCTGTGCCCAAAAGAAAAATGTAGATGTGACATTATTGTTACACATTCCAAGAGTATTCAGATGTTTATATATTTAAGAAACATATCATAGCAGTGTCTACTATAAATTTCAGCATCTTTATTGTGTGTGCGTGTGTGTGTATAGATATACAGAAAGATAGATAGAGAGAGAGAGAGAGAGAGAGAGAGAGAGAGAGAGAGAGAGAGAGAGAGAGAGAGAGAGAGAGATATAAGTGAGCATGTGCTTTCATAAAATTGGGGAAAATATCATTTATCACAAGGCCTAAATATAAAAAAGGTATTGGGTATACAGTGTGTTGTATGGACCACTAAATAAATGGACCGCTAATAAAAAAAAAAATCTTTGAAAAAAATATTAAATTAAAATTCATTATACAGTGTTTATAAAGATGCAAAATAATTTCATTAATGTAATAAATTTCCCTTTAAATGACTCATCACATTTACTGCAAATATCAGCATATCACAGTTTCAGCATTTGTAATTCAAACATTTAACAACAGAGTTAAATTGTAGAAAATGTTTATTAAATTTCACTTTTTTAGCTTATTTAACATATGTACATTTCAATGCCTAACCGTTTACAAACATGGAACCAATAGTCTGTTGTGTTTTGTGACATGAATAATGACCCAGAGACCTCAAATATTATGGAAAAAAATTTGCATCAAAATGTTAAATCATGTCACTCTTTGCACCCCATAGCATGTAGCAAAATGTAAAGAGCAGTTTATGCTTTAAAGGTATACACTGCATTACGTTTGAGTTTCATCAAGTCACAACTTCCAAAAAAGAATGATGAATTTCATCTACTTTTCCCACAATGCGCATTCTCCAAGTGCTACAATGGCAATAATGCTACATCGTTCATGAAAATGCCATGAAATAATAACAGTTATGGGCCTGTGGAATGAGGGGTAGAACAGTTCCAGTCGATGTGCTACACATATTCCTTTCAGCTTGATTTTAGCTTATAATACTTGCAAAGAAATAAAAAATATTTGGCTATATGACTGAAAGGTTCCTTTTGTTCTAGAAAAAAAGTAGACATGACATGACGTGACACTGAATCAAAGACATACAAATGCTCAAATAAAATAAGGCCACATTTAGCTTAGAAACATAGGTACATAACATATTTTCATTTACACTGTAGGCTACTGTATGAACTTTGGGCCAAGTTTTTTTTATGTTAAAACTAGCTTTGGACAAGAAGAATATCTGAATTGGTAGAGGGTATTGAGGGTATTCAACTAGTTTCAGTATGCACCTGGAAAGCTGGTCCTCTGTAAGTATCTAGGCTGTTGACTGGATTTTGCTTAACAACCACTTGAGTAAATGTTAACATAATACTGACTCTACAGAGTTCCAGGTATGGACAGAAGTTCTTACACATTTAACTACAGAAGTGTGATACATATTCCAAGCACAAGCTGAAATCCACATCGTTATCAAAGTATACAATGACAACTCTTCTCATTCACAAATTTCTGAGCAAGAACAAGGCATACTGCAGGTGTTTTAACAGAGATATTTTTAGCTCAGCTAAATTTACCCTATTTTCTGTTGGGTTTTTAAAGCACTAGAAAATTATATATTTTCTTCCTGCACTATACAGCAATATGATACTGCCAACTGGATCAAAGAGCAAAGAAATAAACTATCATGGTAAATACAAAATATTTCAGAAAATATTTAAAATATACTTTTTTATTTTTTACATTATCCGGCCTGGTTAACAATTTTAATGATAACAAAAATAAATATTCAGTGAAATGCAATTCTTCTTTTCAAATACATGGATGGCACATGTAGAGAATGATGGGGGAGCAAGCGAAATTTCATGCACGCACACATGCACACACGCAGTCTGAAATGTTTCTTGTTGTACAACAGTTAGACAAATGACATTTTTATACATCCTGGCTTGTACATATTCTACAGCCACTGAGCTTTATGTTGGACAATACTGCTCTAGCTATCAAACACATATATCCTGTCATACCGTACACTATCTTTCCACCTTAAAACCCTGCTTTTCTTTTTTACCACTATTATCAAAATGGTATATGTAATTATGCTATATTATGTTTTTTTTATTGTATCTTCTCAAATCATGGCCTAACAACTCGTTCCCTACTAAATTCCTAAAATCTGTACACGTTTATATGCTTAATCACAAATAATTGTTAGCATTTATTGCTTCCTGCTGCACTTGGTGACATAGAGACACCGCAAAAAAAATTAGAGAATTAATTGTGTTCATATCTGGACCCTGTTTTTAAAAATTTACATTGCGTGAAAAAAAAAACGTATCCCAAACCTGGGTTATTCAATGGAATTTTCAATATTACAAATATTTATAGTGATTTAGATATTGGACATATCGTGTTTGTGTCTCTTGTGTAGGTGTATCATTAATAATGTCTTTGAAAAAGGCTATTCAAGAGCTTTTATTCTCTTAGTTTTAAGCAAAATTAAAAAAAAAAAATCTAACCTTCCATTCACAAGGTGCAATGTTGGTTCATCAAATACTAAAATGTTCATTCTATCCACACTTCTATTTCGTATAAAATACATCTATGGTTTCAGTCAATACAACATGAACTGTAGCGCTCTGTATTTCGGGACATTATGTTACAAAGTGTTGAAAAGTTTTTAAATGGGGATTATGGATCAAAATCAAATGCTTCGGATGTTTTTGAACAGTCTTTGCTTGACTGCTAAAGTAAAACAGTTCTTGAGCCACTAATCTTCAACTTGCTACAGCTGCCCATCTCAGATGGAGCTCTTAGTTTTTGAATTGCTCAGGTGACACTTTAACAACAAATGCAAACAAATGTATCCTCCACAATACTTGGTTAAAACATAAAATTGAACATAAAATGTAGAAATACAGACAACATCATGTCTGGACAAATGAATTACACTGGACTACAAGTAGACCACAGGTTCTGACAATTGACACAAGATCCACAAGGTCATCAGAAGAGAAGCACTGGGTGGAGAGGAGGAGAAGGAACAGACTCTGCTACGTTTTAACCCCATCTTAATTTGAAGCAGGGTTTAACGGGGGGCAAGGAGGAAGGGCGTGTTGTGGGGCACATAATAAAAATAAGGAAATCTTGATTTCAATCAAAGTATTTAAACACAAGATTTTGTTAGGAATCAGGGTTAGGAAAAGGTATAATTTGGTTGAGTTGCTTAAAGTGATACTTCAACCAAATAATGTTAATGCAGCTAATAATGAATGAAAGCTAATTCAGCAACCAGTATTTAGTTAGCCTATCTATTTAAAATGTTTGACCCATATTAAAATGGGATTATATAGCTATTGGTTGTTAATATGTATTATAAAACCCCCTAGGTATTGTAATATACTTCCAATACATTACATTTTCTATAGGGAAAATTTGGACAATTGGGCCATAGCAGTGCACAGACTCCCATGAGTAAATTGATTAAGGTTGGATGGGGGACAGGAGCGGTTGGTTGGGTCTTGCCTCCTTCTGGCAGTGGAGCAGCAACATTAAGAAACCCAGCAGGTAGGGTGGAGTTGATACACAATGCTCTTGTCGGAGAAGGCCATTTTTGATTTGTGTATGTGTGTGCATTTATTTTTGAATGCATGTCAGAATTCATGATGATGAACTGAGGTGCATGTGAGATCGTTTATATGTTCTATGTCTGCATATGCATTATGTAATTACGTAGTGCATAAATGCATGTCAGTGTGTGTATTTGTGTGTATGTATATGTGTCTGAGTATACTTGTGCGAGTGCCATATGAAAATGAAGGCATTTAGCAGACAGCCAGGTCACAGTGTTGGAAGCTGGCTCTAAGTGGCAATGGATGTCCCTTCACCCCCTGATTTATGACTTCCGGGGTTCAACTATGACTTCTCCACCTGGCTGGCCTCGTCCGACTCTGAAACACAAGTGGAAGGCTTTAAGTACTATTTAAAGGGGAAGACGTTGCCATCCTAAAGTCACAGTGACTCTTTGGCAAAATCAGTAAGTGAACATTTTCTGTATAAGCCAAGACTGGGAAATATACATTCACTTTAAACCACACAAACACACAATATAATGATTACATAATTATACTGTTGTGTTACATTACTGAATATCAAAACAAAACAAAGCAGTTTGATAAAGCTCAAACAACTTCAAAGAAAGTGAACTTTACTGAAAAGCAACCTAAAAAGGACTTTAAATTCATTAAATGTGATTGTATTAATTCACAATTGAAGGAGTGCTACTCCATCTAGTGGTTATTATGCATTATCTTAGAAGGAGCATTTAAGTGGTTTCGAAAGTCTTTATGTCTGAAACTGAAACTTCATAGATCCATATACTATTATATCATATCATATATTATCATATATGATATTTTTTCATATAATATATGATTATAATAAATTTTTCAAAAGAGTTTCTGTAATACACTGAATGACAAATGAAGGAGAGTTATTACCAGTTATTACATTTTACATTTGTTGTATTTCTTCTCACTATAAGGAACAATTGTAAAACACATTTCACATATGTCATTTTGTGTATGTGTATGTGACAAATACAATTTAAATTTGATTTACCAGATGTCTGAAGAAAGACATGATTTCAGCATTTCATCACCTGGCATATACTGCCTTTTAAAATGACATGCTTATTGTTCACACCCAGTACTTATAAATAACTTAAAGGTATAGTCAGTGATTTTGATGAAATGTACAAATAGGTGATAAGGTGTTGTGCATACTGACATGCCATTCTGCCTACCATGGTTGTAAAGAGGCTTTTTTTTATTTGTTTGTTTTGCACAATTTGAAATAATCAAACCATTCCATCTGGCACCACAGTTTATGTTTCTCACATACTGTTGTTTGATCCGAACATTATCTAAGCTCTTAGATAGCTCTGGGCCATCTTTGGGCTTACTGAGTATCTGAAGCATCAGCATTTTGGGGTTTGATAATTGAGTCAAAATGGGCAAAAAAAAAAAAATTCTTTGCTTAAACTTTTTAGCTTATTCTTGTTCTAAGAAAAAAGCAGCTATTCAATGTGACAAACTGAATATTTTATACAACATTGTGCAATATTCTCTTCAATAAACAACACAAAATATTGTTTGAACATTCAGTATTTACACTGGTCGGTTGGCACTGTTTCTGCATTTTATGTGGCTAAGACTACTTACAGTACATGTCCTTAGCCTTGTTTTATGTACCACCATGATCCTGGAGAAACGTTGTCTCATTTCACTGTGTACTGCAACAGCTATATATGGTAGAAATGACAATAAAAGCTTCTTGACTTGACTTGACTTAACCTGACAAACTGGCTCTAACTAAAATAGAAAGAGAAGTGGGAGGCCCCAGTGCAAGAGAACATCAGAGTCTCTAGAAGAGAACAGGTCCTCAACTAACAAGTTTTTTGAATGGTACCCACAAAACACCAGCTTCGATGTCATCAGACAAGAGGAAACTCCAGGATGCTGGCCTAAGACTGCCCAAAAAAAACTGACTAAAATGGGCCAGGTCCAGCAAGACAGTGGACAGTAGTAGATTTGAAAAAGTGTTATTGTGTTATGGACAGGTGAATCTAAGTTTGGGCTGTTTGGAACACAAAAGAACATTCGTGAAATTTACTACTTGAGAGAAGATGCAGTCAGCTGGTATTCTATATGTAACTGTTGTAGGAGCAGTCTGACTGCATGACTTATAAAAAGTTCCCATCAAGCCAATCCAACTTGTGGGAGGTGATTCTGGGTAAAAGTTCCTAAGATTACTTCAACAAATTGACATCTAGAATGCCAAAGGTCTTTGACAATGTTAAAAATCATTATTAGATCCTTTAGGTCCGATAAGGTGTGAGGTTGGGCCTCCATGTATCAGAATTGTTTGTCTAGCACCTCCAAGAAATGCCTGATCAGACTGAGAACTGAGAAATTTGGAGGCCAAGTCAACATCAAGAACTGTATTTCATGTTCCAGGATGCATTATTCTGCTGAAAGAAGCCACTGTCATTAATGGTAATGTTACAATAAAGGGCTGTACTTGGTCTGCAATGACGATGTTTCAGTATGTGATACATGTAAAGAAATATCCATATGAGTGCTAAGACCAAGGCTTCCCAGCAGAACATTGCCCAGAACATCACACTGCCTGTGTCAGTTTTCCTTCCTCCCTTGGTGCATCCTGGTGCCATATTCTCCCCAGGTCAATGACACACATGTACACGCCCTTACACATTATGTAAAAAAGAAACGGGATTCATCAGAGAAGTCCACCTTCTTCCATTGCTCCATGGTCCAGTTCTGATGCTCACTTAACTATTACAAATGCTGTTGGTAGTAGACATGGTATTAGCTTTTTGGTAGTGGTATGGGCACTCTGACTGTTCTGACGCTCTGAAGTCCTGTACACAGCAAGCTGCAATGTACTGTGTGTCCTGAAATTATTCTATTATTACCAGCATTTACATTTTCAGCAATCTGTGATATAGTATCACTTTGTCTGAGGTATCAGAATGAATGGGATAGCCTTCACCCCAGGACACTGGTGTCCTTCCTTGAGCCGCTTTTTGTTGGTCCTTACCACTTCATACTGAAACCCCCCATAAGACCTGCTGTTCTGAAGAGGCTCTCAACCAGTCATCAACAATCACAATTTGGCCTTTTTTTGTCAGAATTACTCAAATCAACTTTGAGAACTGACTCTTCACTGCCTAATATATCCCAACCTGTGACAGGTGCCACTTTAATTAGATACAGTATTCATCTGATTTTGGAAATCTTGTTAATTCATTCCTGTTTTACCCATTTAATTAGCGTACCATTTCAAAACAAAGACTGATAAACAATTTTAAATAATTAAATAATAGCAAAGTACCTGCTGAAATTGGATGATCATCTTGTGTCTCACAAGGCTCGTTGCTGTCTGAGCAAGGCTCTCGGATTTCACTGTCCTCCTTCTCTGCTGCATTTGGAAGTTCCTGGGATGAAGGAAGGGACTGTCTATCATCCCTCACTAGCTCTTCAGCACTAGATACAAAGGCTACCCCATATAGTCCATCCCATGAGTCTGTGCTACGAAGGCTAAGGCGTCTCATGCGGGAAACAGTGTCCACCTCCCTCATACGGGCAAGTCTCTCTTCAGAACCATGACCAGGTGGGGCTATAAAACGATCATGCAGAGCCTCAATTCGTTGAGAAACTACTCTGCCCCGTTTTCCTGAACCTTGCAGCTCCTTGACCCTTGGACTCCCTTCAGCACCTTGTATCTGTTCATCTGCCAATTTATGTTTGTCCACCACTAAGTCTTTATTTGACACATTACTGCTTTGGTCTTCACTTTGTTCCAGCCCCTGCTTAGGATTCCAGTTTTTTACATCTAAAACCCTTCCGTTATCCCTTATGTTGTGAGTATCAGAATCTAAATCCCAAACTGAATCATCTGAACCATGTCTATCTATCCCACATCCTCTCCAGCCACCTAGACCACGCTTTTCACCACTGGATTGTTGTCTATCACTTTCTAAGCCCCACCTATCCTCACCTAAGTCCTCCCTCTCCGCATCAAGGGACCGCCTTTCTCTTGCCCAACCCCCTCCAAGAATCCTAACCCCTTCCCAGCCACTTCTCTCCCAGTCAAGCTCTAAAGATAATCTACGATTTGGATAAGCTAAAACAGACAGGGGAAGGTGATCTGGGGGAAACTCTGGCAGAAGCCCTGGGTCTACGCCTGAATGAGTCCACATTATAGCCTTGTTTGGCCTTAAAATCACACTTGGTTCCCTGTTGGGTTCACGCATTTGCCTGTCCTCTTTTGCTTGTTCCTCTGTATTTTTACACATGTCTTCCATTTGTAAATTTTCTGGCTCCACCTTAGTCTCCTCTTCTTCTGTCCTCCTGTAATCACCATCAGTTCTTATTTCTAGTATTAACTGACTTTCAGCCACTTGTGCTAGTTCAGTCTCTTCTTTCTCTACTTGGGTATCAATTTGTTCACATGTTTCAACATTGTCCCCTTCCATTACTTTGCTTGTTTCATCTTCTAAATTACTGGCACAGATGCCTTCATTCCTCTTAACATCATTTATTTCATCTACAGCCTCATCTGACCCAAGCTTGCACCCTTCCCCAGTGATAAGTGTGGCAATATGTTTCTCAGCTAGTGACAGCTGCATTTGCCAGTCAGGTGGTACTTCTGGGTTCACCTCTAGGGCTGCTTTTTCTCCTATTGGCTTGACACATAATACATTCCTGTTACCAAGGAGTTTGTTACTCTGATTTGTTACCCTTCTAAAGCCAGAGCTTCTTTCTTCACTTAATAAAGTGATAGGCTCCTGTCTCAAGTTATTTTCATTATCTAATGCTAACGAGCAGCATGGCTGCTCTGAATCAACTGCAGATCCACTAGGCATGGCCGCATGCTGTTGATTATCAATGCTCATGGCACTACCTGGTTTGGATTTTACACAAGCCCCTCGGCTGATTGCCCCAGAATCACGGGCCATCTGGAGAGTCTGACAGATGTGCTCATAGTCTGGGGGGCTGGTTAGGGTTGAGGCATCCTGCATGGGCTGCCTGTCTCCCCATGGTATCTCAGCTGACATGGATGAAGTGGAGGAGGTGTGTGCAGTCAAACTCTCATCTTTGATTAAGGTGTCCTTAGAAGTTGAGACATCCAGCTTCACTGATCTGCAGGATTTTCGCTGTGTTATCTGAGCCATTACTGTTTTGTAATCTCTGAAACCTGTTTCTGGAGGAGGAGCTGCTGGACAAATCTCCTCCCTTAGCTGTTTGCTAAAGCTGACACTTTTCCCTGTTGATGGTCGGGAAAAGGCACTCTTAACTTCCCTGTATTCTGGGTCACTTCCTGGTACTAGGCTGGACCTAAGTGTGGTTGCAGGCATTCCCAATGGCTCAGAGGACAGTCTTGCTTTTATACGGTCAGGGATTTGCATGGAGGAACGGTTGGGAAGGTTATTACTGGCAGTAGTAAGCTCCAGGATATCTTTGTAGGCCTCATTAAGATCTTCAATGCACTGGTCCACACTAGGACGCTTACCTGCTTGCTCTTGCAATTCCTTATTAATGGACTCTAGCTCCTCAATGGCATCCCAAGACCTTCTTCTCACTGGCTTCAACAAGTATTGACTAAAATCCTCTGGGTTTGGGCCAGCAATTAAGTTAGCATCTTCAGCTTGATCCAAAGGGGGTGATTTGTGTGGAGGCTGTGTTGGGGGAGGTGGCGGTGGTTGGGAGGGCGGTTGGGTTGGAGGTGGTGGTGGTGGATGTGGAGGAGGATGTAAAGGAGCTCTGTGTGAACCTGTGCTCTTGAAGGTGCCTGTTCTTGAAAAGGCACTGTTGCTGGATGGTTTCAAACTTTTCTGACCCTTCATAGGATACCCATAGGGAGTACTTGGGTCTGAAGCCCCAGGGGCTCCTGCAGCCCCTGAAGTTCCTGTTGGCCCTGGATTTCCTGTAGCCCCTGTAGTTCCTAAAGGCCCTGGATTACCTGTAGCCCCTGTGCCTCCTGTAGGCCCAGATGTACTTGGAACTCCAGACCCACTTTCAGCAGTGGCTTCTGCTTCTGGGACAGCAGGCAGTGTTTGTGCTTCCATTTTATCAGGGCCTGGATGTTGAGCACTCTTTGCAAGTTCAGGACTAGTTTGGGTTTCCTGATCACGGTACTGGTCCCCTGGCCAAGCCCCAGAATATCGTCTCAGCTCATCATGGGGGTTTGGCTTAATTATTTTAGTGCGAGAGTTTCTCCTTCGATGAGCTCTTCTAGTGATTATGCTACTGGAAGCACTGCCAAGTGTAAGTGCCTGTAGTTCCAAATCAGTGGAGGTGGTGGATGTGCTTTTGAGGCTTTGGTTTGGCAAAGAACCAAGGGTGTTGCTGTTTTCACTTGAGGAGCTTGGTGGTGGAGGTGGAGGAATACGAGGGGATTCAGGGTCTTTTTCTTCATTGTTGTTTTGATCTCTTGACTTTCCACTTGATTGTGAAAGAGGGACAGACACCAGGCAGAAAATAGTCTCACTTAATTTCTTTTTCACACTCTTTTTCTCAGGTTCATGTGCCATTTCTGTCTTTGCTGTGGAAACACTTTCTGAGGAACCCTTTTCAATAGATTTGTCTGCCTTTGTCTGTTTGTCTGTGACTTTCTCTGCTTTTAACTGTTCAACGCTTATGTCTGCTTTTGTCTGTTTCTCAGACTTAACAAGCTTGTCTGTTAGTTTATCTGATTTAATTTGCTTTTCTGACATTTTGTCTCCCTTAAACTTTTCTGTAATCTTGTCTGCTTTGACTTGCTTGTCTGGAACTCGCTCTGATTTTATGGGCTTTTCTAGAATTCTCTCAGTTTTATTTGTTTTTTCTGGAATCCTCTCTGCCAGTTTATCAAGTTTAGTTTGTTTTTCACAGTATCTATCTGTTTTACCCTGGTCTGGATTTTTATCTAGTTTTGTTTGGTCTTGCATTCTATCTGTTTTAATCTGTTTGTCTGTAAATCGGTCTGGCTTAACTTCTGCAACTTTTACTTGATCTGCACCTCGGTCTGGCTTGACTTGGTCTGTGATTTTCTCTACTTTGATCTGCTCTGCGGGTCTGTCAACTTTAACCTGTTCTGTTCTCTCTACCTTGACTTGACCTGGGTCTGTAATTCTGTCTACCTTAATCTGCTGGTCTGCACTCCGGTCAACTTTTATAACTGCTTGTGAGGGTCTTGTCTGAAATGTTGTGGAGTACTTTGAAAAGCTCTGGTCAGGTGCTACACTTTCACTGCCTTTGTTCAACCCTCTATTCCATCGGTTAGCACTCTCCTGTTCACTAGGAGCTGATTTATGAGTGTCCGTGCTCGGCCCCTGTGGAGGGAGGAAGGCACTATCATGTGTGGATTGTCCTAAAGCTGCAGTACAGGGAAGCTCTTTGTTGACATGTCGGATCTTGTCTGCATCCGTGAGTGAGTTTCCACTGGGCCCCCCTGAGATATGCCTAACACGTTGATCTTCAAATGGAACATAATGAACAGGTCGATTTGGTATGACTGGGCCTGGATGCACTGGCCGCCTGGGAACAACTGCCATACTCCTGTCTTCCTGACGTTCTGACCATGACATTCCTGCTGTTCTTGAAAACCACTCACCCATCTCAGCACTTACTGGTTCTCGTTTCCATCGGACAAGGGCTGAGTCAGCACGGTAAATCTGTCCACTCCTGGGAGGCAGAAATCTCCTGTAAGAAGGGGGTGGTATGTAACCAGGGGGCTCCATACCAGTCAATTCCTGATAAAACAGATCTGCTCTATATGCTTCTGGTCTCAAAAATTCTGCACTCTGTGAGTAACACATAGACCTGTCTCGAAGTAGTTCTGAGCTATAACAAAGTGATCTGTCCCTTAAAAGGTCAGCACTGTGAGAGTGGCTTAAAAAGCGGTCTCTTAACAGGTCTGCACTTTGTGAATGACTAACAAATCGTAGTGGTTCGGCACTTTGGGAATGGCTCACCATTCGATCTCTTAGTGGTTCTGCGCTCTGTGAAAAGCACAAGGACCGATCCCGTAATGGCTCTGCACTCTGAGAATAGCATCCAGACCTGTCTCTTAATGGTTCAAAGCTCTGTGAATAGCAAATTGACCGGTCTCTGGGTTTAGAAACTGGTTCAGAGGAAAGAGTTTCCCAACTACCCCTATTCTGCTGGTGAGTCTCATAAGATGGGGGCTTTATGGGACGACTGAAACGAGGCTTTGGCACAAGTGCAGTGGGACCTTGGCTCTGACCACTCCACCGTTCTCCTAATGGCCATTCATTATGATAACGACTGTATGGCACAGAGTTGTTTCTTTGTGTAGGGGCCTGGCTTGAGGCACCCGTTTGGGGATGTTCTCCATACTGTGGATCTTCAGGAGAGAGAACTCTGGGCAGTGACTGAGACTTCATCCTGACTGTGGCAGACACACTGCCCTCTATGGGCCGCAAACGATTCTGCTGTTCCTGAGACCAGCGTTCAGCTTCTCCATCAGATAACTGCCGACCCAGACCTACTGCAGGACGCCACTCCTCTGTTCCCAGGCTTTGGCACTTCCTTTCTCCAGTAACTCGTAGTGTCTCTGGGCCTGAGTCTATGGGCTCTCGCATCCACTGCACTTCTTCCCATCTCGTCAAAGGCCTTTCTGTCCTTAGCTCCTCAGGAGCCAGCACTGGCCCTCTCCAAGGCCCTCCAGACACACGCAACTCCCTAGGGTCAGCAAAGTCCAATAGGGCACTAAAGTCTTGCCCTCTCCTTCTCCAATAGGCGATATCTCGTTCGTCTGTGTGTTCAGAGAATGTCAAGCTTGGGGCGTCATAAAACCTGAAAACAAAAATAATGCAAATTATGGAGAACTTTTGAGCAGACAATACCTATTCTACATGCTAGCATCTATGATAAAAACATTGTGTTAAAAGAAAATGTAGTAATTACAAAAAATATCTATTCCCTGTCATCTTTCATAATCCGAATTGTTAGAGTTATTCAAGGTTACTGTATCACATGTAATAATCATTAAATTTGTGAGATCCAAGAGTGAATTATGCAGGTTCATATCCAAGGTAAGTCTAAACCTGAACCACTAAACACAAAATGAAAAATTTACTGCTTTTATTTATTTTATTTTTTTATTTAACCCTGAGTGAAATATTTATTCTAAAATCATTTCTGATGCATGGATCCATATTTCATGGGAATTTCTCTACGTATTTGACAGTAAATAACCTCAGGAATATCAGTTTTACTGACTCACCCACTATCAGTAGCAAGCGAATCTCCTAGAGGCTGCAGATCACCAAGAAAACCAACAGGAACTTCCAGCCTCCTCTGGATTCTGTCAGGTCCTTCGCTGATATTGTTGTTGTTTTCAGGATATGCTTTTACAGACTGCGTTGGTCTGTAGGCCCCTGTCCCTGTTTCTGTCCGGTTGTCTGCTCCACCTTCTGCTGTCCCAAACCCGTTTAAGGCCCCGCCACCACCAGAGGGACGGTTCTCCACATTGTCACGCCGACAGTCGGTGTTCCGATTCTCATAAGGTGCAGAGGATGAGGCAGGGCCACTCCTGGGCAGTTTGTATCCATGTGAGATCAGCAAGTCTTCCACACTGTACATGATGTCTGCTTGTGTCTGTGTGTATGGAGGTGAACCTGATACCAGGTGTGTGCCTGTATGTATGTGTGTGTGTGTGTGTGTGTGTGTGTGTGTGTGTGTGTGTGTGTGTGTGTGTGTGTGTGTGTGTGTGTGTGTTTGGCCTAGGAGGAGTGCTGGAGAAAGCAGGAACACAGCTGCTCAGCAGAGGCCATCACTAAAAAGAAGGGGGGAGAAAGAACCATTTTACTATTTAATATTGTGGTAATCAAAGTATTTTAAACTAGGATGTGGCCAAGAAATGCACCAAATAGTGTTTATTAAAAAGCTAATCATAAGAGGAAAGCACTAAAAAAGATAAAACAAAAAAGTCCTTAAAAAGATGTTACAGTATATGCGCAATGCATAATATCATGCAAGTACAGGTATAAGGTGTAATCAATCACATTAAAGATCAAAATGGAGAAAAATCTGAACTAAATGACAGTGGCATGGTTGCTGGTATTAGTCTGTCTGGTTTGAATATTTCGAGAACTGAGTTCTTCTGATTTTCGTGCACGACTGTCAAACTTAAAATATCCAGTTTAAAGCAGGTCTGTTGACAGAAAAGCCTTTTTTGTTGAGATATCATAGCAGAAAGGACAGGTGAGCAGAAAGGATCAGTGGTGAGCAGAAAAGCATCTCAGAATGAAGGACATGACACTTTGAGTCAGATTAGCTAAAATGGCAGAATACCACATCAAGTAGACTCCTGTGTGTGAAAATCCCACAAGATCTGCACTTTCTGAAATTTCTCAAATCTGCCTGCCTGCAACCAACAACCATGCCATGATCAAAGACATTCAGATCACAATTCTCTATTTTCAGGTGTTTGATGTAAACAATAAATAAAAATCTTCACCTGCATGATACCATGGCATACTGTACTACCACAAAAATGGCTGATTAAATAATTCCATAAAATAAGTTCCAATTAAATTGTCCTGTGTGTGGGGTGTCTAAAATGACTGTATTGTGTATTAAATGTACTTTGAGCTTTTTTTTTAAAGAATAGAAAGATATACATAAGTAGAAGCTATTTCATAATAAGCTATTTTAACAATATGTTTATTTTCTTGAGGAAAAAAAACTACAGTAATTTTCCAATGTACTGTATGCTTATTTCACTACCATTTTCACCTGGATTCCACCATCAAACTCAACCTCTTGAAGACAGAGCATCTTGCTATACCAGGAAGTCCTGCAATCCATCACAACATCACCTTCAGGATTGGATCCTCATCAATATAATTTACAAGGTCTGCTAGGAACCTTCGAGTATTGACAACTTGCAGGCTTTCACAGACCACAATGCTGCAAGCTCCTTCTTGTATACACTCACTTGGTATAACAGCAAAATCAGGCCTTGTCTGTCAAAGTATGCTGTTCCATGCCTAATCAAATATGTTTTATTTGTGAGTGTTAAAATTTAGAGAAACTAGATTGATTACTGATTGACTGCCTATATATATTCTTGTATATCTTATGGACATTTTTAAAAAGTCTTATTGATGAAATATGTTTCTAATCTTATGTACACGCTAGAAAGCGTTCAGTTTTTGACAGTGACATTTGAATTGAGATTTTCTCATAATAGAAGGTAGACTGGACCAATCCTATGCATACATATAGTCCAACATTAAATCAGCCCACCAATCACAACCTTAGTACTGGTCTAATTTACTAATTCACAGAGAAAATATTACGAAAATCATACAAACGTGATTTCATCTATTCTTGCCATGTACGATCTCATTAAATGGTTTTAGTGACATTATAAAGAAAAATAAAGCTTGGAAGGAAGTAGAAGGGGTCTGGTGAATGTACATATGCTTAATATTATATACTGTTACAAACTATTATATAATAATATAGTTTGTATAGTAGGTTTGTTAAATGAACTAAACAAAATGCTGGAGAGTGCCTGCCCTCAGTGATAACAGTAGTGGTTTCTGACAAGGTTAATGACAAGACACAGACTACAAGCAACACAAGCCATGTGTTGTGTGCTAGTATAAATACAGGTTAAGAAAATTATAAATAGTGAAATTAATTTTCATGTATAAATATATTTCTAAATCAAAAATGTTTATTCAATAAAGACATTACTTGAGTAGTCTAACTTCAAAATAAACTGTTTCTTCAAAACAACAGTTTTCATACAGGACTTTGAAAAGTGCTCTCATAAAGATAGTAGAGTAGAAGTCACAAGTATGCAAAGCTTCTTCAGGAATAGTGCTATAAATTTAAAATCTTCATATTATCCTGCTTACTGTTGTGGTGAATCTAAAACCAATTCCACAAATACACTGAGTGAAGAAGTAGCCCACTCTGGATGATATGCCAAACCATCAAAGGACACCATGCACACACATTCATACACATTCACACCTAGGGACAATTTAATTTTGTCAATCCATTTAACGACAAAAGAAAACTGAACAACCTGGAGGAAACTTGTGCAGACACAGTGACAACATGCACAGAAACTCCACACAGACAGTAACCTGAGCTTAGCACTGAACCATGGACCCTGGAGCCTTGAGGTGCCAACACTTTCCACTAAACCCAGTTTAAAATATAAAACAAAATAAGTCCACATTTATTTTTCCATATGGTTATTGCATTCATTATCATTCTAGAATAGATTAATAAATGTTCTCAATATTTCATATATTTTTCAAAATACTCTGTTCCAGAAAAATACTAAAAGAAATACTAACACTATTTCATTATTCTGATTTTGTGAAGTTTAAAGATGCATCTGGGTTTTTTTTTGTTTTGTTTTTTTTTACCTGGGTTGGTCTTAAAGGCAGGGTCTCCGGTTTTTAAGAAATGCTTCAGAGAACTGAGTTGGGCCGAATAATAAACAAAAATCAAAACAAAAATCAAAACAGATGTGTAGCCAATGAGCAGAAAGGGGCGGGGCTTGTCGATATGCAGCAGAGAGAGTGTTCAGTGCGCATGTGTGGCATTAGCAGAAAGCGGTTTTAACAATGACATGGAGGATAAAAACAAAGAAAGAAAGCGAAGAAAGGCTTAGGATAAGGCAAGAAGTAGGACGTGTTAAAATAGGATCAGCTTTCCAGCGCTGGAGAGAACTGAAGGAGCGGGAAGTTGGCCGCATATTCAAAGATTGGAGTTTCCCGAGTCAATAACTCCTAAGCTAAACGCTGTTACTACACAAATAACACCTCTTTTCTATCGTAGTAATGTAGAGAGGCAGCTACAACCACGTTTTGTGTAGTAACAGCGTTTAGCTCAGGAGTTACTGACTCGGGAAACTCCAATCTGTGAATATGCGGGAAACTTTACTTAAGACGCCGAGGCGCTTTTTTCCTTCTCGATAGGTGAATAATGTTGGTTTTGCTTTGTTTCACAGAACTAATATATACCGTCCTTTGCATGATTATGCTTGTGTGTCATTTTTGCTTGTTTGTTTATCTGCAATCGTATTGTTCTTCATTTCAGCTATGATAAAGACACATTTCTTCCCATTATTTGCCTGGGTTACGCATGTATGTGTGGGCGGAGCTATCAATACAGGGGTGGGACCCATTTGGGCTAGGGGTGTGTTTGTTTTGGTGATTTCAAATTTTGGCATTGGCTTTCAAAAATCGGAGACCCTGCCTTTAACATACGGTGCATACTTTGAATGTTTGTTGTCAACTGGAATTTAAAGCGAGATGTCCTATGTCTTTTAGCAATATTTGCTCAACTGAACCTGGTATTTCAAACATCATGGACAAATAGTGACTGACTGCTCAGCAGCACATATTATTAATTGTATTTCGCTACCTCTGTATTTATACTATGTACATGCTGCTAAAGTATGACCAGTGTTAAATTTAGCTGCTTTTGTAAAAACTTTAGCAAATAGTATAGTCAGTTTGTGATATAGACTGTGAATAGTATCTTATTCAAGTTAAAATCTACTTACCTTAATTCCTGCTTTTATTAAAAAAAAAAACCTGAATATCAAATTCCTGCTTTACAGTTGTCATCTTGTTGCTTTGGGCACTATACTGGAGTTCAGCTAGTTCTCTTGCACTATTCTTGAAATGTCAAAAGCTTTTCCATCAAAGTTGTCATATCTGTATATTTGGATTGAATGTAATTATAGCAGCAATATTACAGAACTGATCAAGATCTTATACAAATTGCAACCAGTATACTGTATGCAACAAATCTCAACAATTCTCAGTTCTCTTTTTTCTTTTGACAGCAAACCTTGTAACGTATGGTATAAAATGTGAATTTTGAAATATAACACACAAGCTGGTCCTAAGGATGATAAAAAGCATTCCTCTTATAGAAAATTGTTCTCTTTTGTTTCTGTATGCCAATTATAAAAAAAAATCAAGGTGAAAAAAAAGATCGATGTATTAGCAATATTGCACACGCAGCCAACAAAATGAAGCAGTCAGCAGAAAGTGATTAAACACAAACAAAACCGGACAGTTAGTTCTATCTGATTCCACGGTGTCCATCAATAGCAAAGCCCTTCCCCAATGTTGTTTGTCCAGGTGTTAACCTTTGACCCCAGCAGTGACCTTAATATGACCTTGAAGACAGTGTTAATTGCAATGACCTTGCTTCACACCCTACAGATACTCTCCTTGTACATGAATGTTTATAAGTGTCCATTTTGAACTACATATTGCCTTTTTTTCCCTAAGCTATTCTCCAAGATGATTTGATGACTGGTGTGCAGCGAGGCTGAAATTGCAGTGTAGAGTGAAATACTGGAAGCTATGCTGAAAGCTTCAGCTAGGACTTGCACTATCTGAGCAAAATCCAGCATAATGTCTGCACATTGCAGTCTTTAAGCAAATACACCAAAGCCTACACATATGACCTCTGTATGACCTTTGCATATCCCCATGCTGTCTTTGTGCACATCTGAGAAAAATGTGCAGTTTAAATCCATAACACCAAATGTTTGAAAATGATTGTTATAGAAATTTCATTGTACACTGCTAATAAAAACTAACTAACAGCAGCTACAATCAGACTAGTGGTAAAACTCAGCTAAATCTAGTTTCATATAAAAGTACACAAGCAAACATTACCTAAAAAAGTTTGCCTAATCTTAAATGTTATACCAGCATATAGTCCATATAAAGTAAATAGGTAATTAATAGTGGTACCTAATAGTGATCTATATAATTTTTATCTTGCAGTATACTGTATCTTGCAACTATCTTATCTACAACTAGGCCAAAGTCTCAGAAATGCAGGCAAGCAAAATAAATAAAAAACAAATATATGCACCCTTTCCTTACAGACGCAGATTAAACTGTTATGAGTGTGATAGGAAAATTGTATGCATGTAAATAAAACAAACAAACAAACAAAAAAAACAAGATAATTAAATGTCTCAACTGACATGACACTGCTCAAATCCAACTGCTTGTACAGCAATGCTTGAACATTTCCACTGAGCACTAGATGAGGCTCTACGGCATGCGGCTGGACCCCCAACCTCTCTGTGGTGTTACCTTTTTAATGCTAACAGTCAGAGGGGAGAGACAGCCATAGTCCAAGTGTGATATGACCATGACAGCTGCTGTCAATGATATCACATCGGTGTTGCTAGGTAGAAAAAAGGGGTGCTGCTGCCTCATTTTGATGGGAGTATGAGAGTGCAACAGCATCGCCACTGAAATAAAATCTTGCGATTTCTCCTGAGTGAATGCAGCCCAGGGGGCTACTGAAGAAACATCTACTTCTCCGAATGACTTGGTTGCACAGGCTGTCAAATGCATATAATTATATTATTACATAACCAGCCAGTCATCTGTCCCTAAGTGGAACATTCAGTACATATTTGTATACTTGTTTTTCTCTGTAAAAACTTTTAATCAAGGCTATGTAATATCCAATTAACTGCATGTCAGGGTAACTTTAAAGGTGTGGCAATAGGACAAAATGTGTCATATGAATATGGAAAACTTTAACCACATGCAAAACCGTACCAAAATAACCAGCTTTGGTAGTTTTACAGAACAGATAGGTTTAACATGTAAAACTGTATAGCCTGTGCCCACTTGGCAACATGGCAACAGCTGCCCAGGCAGTCATTTTGAAACAAGCAGACACACACACACACACACACACACACACACACACACACACACACACACACACACACACACACACATATGAACGCCGGCTGAATACACAACCTCCTCTCAGCAGTTCTGGACAGGTACCTTGAAAAAAAACTCGTGCAGGTGAGAAAACGGCGTCACTCCGGACCGACAAACAGCCGCGCGCAAAAAAAACGGGCTGCCGCGTGTCGCCATGGCAGCATCAGCGTGCAAGTTTGCAGCGCGAGAAACACCCAAAACCGATACGCCGCTCCCGCCTATGGAGTGTGGAGCTCTGTTATTAAAGAGCATGAAGCACGTGCTTCGCTGTTATTGCCTCCCACAAGGTATCGCCTTAAAATCCGCAAAATCCCACCTCCCGCTCCATCCTGCCCAAAAGCCGATCAGCAGCGCCACAAAAACACGCGGCGCCTTTTCCGGCAAAAGCGCGCTGCAAAGATGCGCATGTGACCTACAGTAGCACGAAGAAGCGCGCTGAGCTGCCAGCCGTACCGCAGTATGCTGTGGTGTACATAAAATAGGCCGCTCCTGACGAGCTAGAAAGGAGGGAAAAAAGTCGCACGTACCAAATAGCGCTATACGCCACGCTGCAGGTGCAAGCAAATCCGCATGCTCGCGCAAAATCCGGCAAACGGTCGCTCGATCTGTCCGCCGGTCAGTCCAGATTCCCCGCTGCATTCTCGCATATTGCTCCTCTTCCAGGGGAACATAAACACGCGCTCGGCCTAAGTGCGCGTCTCGGACGCACGCCGCACGGAACCGAACCGAATCTTTCCTCCCTCTTTTCCTCACCGGTGGCAGCGAGTTAAAGGAGCCGTTCAGACATTTTTTTTTTTTTTTGCAGATGCGCCTCTCGCTGCTGCCGGAGGTACGTGAGCGCGGCGTGCGTGCGTGCGTGCGTGCGTGTGCCTGTGCGTGTGCGTGTGTGTTTATCGAAAAGAGCTGAAAATGCACTACCGCTCCCTATGCAAAAAAGAAGACGCGCGCACAGCAGCAGGCCGGCTGCGGAATCGGTGTAGTTCGTTTGCGCTTTCTGCAACAGCGGCCTGGTAGCATTATGTTATATTTATTTATCCATTTATTTATTTATTTATTTATTTATTTAGGAATTTGTTAAAACGCCTACCTGGTTGTTCCGTCGCCCATCTTCAGAGGCGGAATTCTGTCCGCATTTCTAACAAACCGGCCGGGGAGCGGCGCGCCCGACAAGCGGGGCTCTCCGTACTGCGCTCCACACAGTAAAAAAACACACACGCGCGCGCGCGCACGCACAGGGAGAGAGAGAAAGATAGAGAGAAACGAGGAAATTACAAAATGGTTTCTTCCGAAGTGCGCGGAAAAAAAAAAAGTTGATATACTCACTTTGGCATCAGCTATCACTCAGGCTCTCTCATTTCTCTCGTGCACATCATGCCAAGTCTAAAGTTTGTCCTTTAGTGACAATTAGTGCAGTTGAAGTAAGCATGGCTAACATGGGACTGAGCTAATCAGAATCGCTGACACCACTGAATCTACTGTGGGTGATTCTCTGCTAATGATTCCTGCTAGGGTGTAACTGGAAAAAAAACAGAGGAAAGTCAGTGCACTATGTTACATAATTTATACTATATAGGTGTTGCCTCCGCAGTTAAAATCACCGCAAAGTGATGCATCTAAATGTACATCCATTTTTATCTAGAATTTCAAAGGTAATATGTGTAGAATGCAGGTTTACATTAGTGAACTGTACAGAATGCTTGTGATCCGACTAAACAATGCTGCATTATGTGTATCACAGTGCTGAAACAAACTATATCACAGTGCTCTATTCCAGCCATATGAATAAGATAGACACCAGCATCAGGAACTTTAGACAGTAACAGCTAAATAATTCTGCATAGGAAAAAGTTGCATCTGCAGGATAATAAATGTTTCTTGGTGAATGAATGAAAGAGCATGTGACGTTAACGTATTGCTGACATATTACAGCCTTAATAACCAGTGGGATTCATCAGGAGAACCATAATGCTACAGTAAAATGATTAAGATACAATGATCTTAAACCTGCTTTGACATGTGATTTGAGGTCAGATTTGGGTGGCCAGGTTTATTTCAAGGATGGCCACACCCCTTGATTTAGAGTGTTTGGGGTGTGCAATCTTTATTTGAAGAAAGATTGTGATTAGTTCTCAGGAAACATGCATGCAATGACATATCCAAATCACAAAATAACATCCCATACATATGTATGTAAAGGGTACATGCAAAACAAAACATGCACACAAACACACAGAGAATTTATGGTACTCCCAGCTGGACCACAATTGAACAAGACTGATCTACTGTGCCATTCTTTAGAGATGCACCAGTGTGTGTGTGTGTGTGTGTGTGTGTGTGTGTGTGTGTGTGTGTGTGTGTGTGTGTGTGTGTGTGTGTGTGTGTGTGTGTGTGAGAGAGAGAGAGAGAGAGAGAGAGAGAGAGAGAGAGAGAGAGAGAGAGAGAGAGAGAGCCTTAAAACAATAAGGGCTCTTCTTTTACACCTAACATCATAAAATACATACAGAAATACCAGTCTGTTCAGTGGTGCAATGCATGAATCCATGCGACACTGTAGTATTTCTGTCCACTGAGTGCACTTGACTTGATCACTCTTATTGAGCAAACACAGAGAATGTCAAAGCTTGGAAAAGACAAGCTGTGTTTTTCTGAGCTAACAGACCACTATGCACCTTCATTTTTCTTCAACGGTCCACAATCCTTGCTTCTACATAGTGCTGTCTTCCTGTACATTTCACCAGGATTTGAAATGCAAGAGATCTTGTTCCTTTAAGTTGAGAGATACTCTGCTGATGAGTGGACCTGCAGAGCCCTATGACCTGTATCTGTTACTAGGTAAAACAGGCAAGCAGTGACTAAGCCAGAAAACACTGCCCTCTAGTGGCTGATAACAGTATTATTATATTAGTGCTGTATCAGTGATATAGAAGTATAGCATCCAGGAGGCATACAGTTTATCCATTTTGCACACAAAATGAAAAAAGAGGTAATCTATGTAGGCACTTGAAAAAAGAAAAAAAATCTTCATATTGCTGCCATGGAAAAAGCAACACCACAGTTTAAATATTTAAAGACTATAAATATTGCATTCATTTATATCCTATATACCCATCATCATATACTGTATATTTATGATGTACACGATACACTTTTTTGTCACAGCATAATTGTTTGCTGTCATTCTTTGCTTTTTCGTGTGTTTTTCCTGTGTCCTTTTTATTGTGTTGAAGAATAATTTAAAAATGTTCAATGACAGAAGAGATAATGGATAGGATAATATAATGAAATAAGATACAACTAACATCTACTAAGTAGAACCTTTTTGGGAGGTACCTTAAGCGTACTGCTAGTGCGACAGGCTCCAGATACTCAGGATAAAAACATTAATGAATATAAATGGATATATAAATATATAAATATTTTTCAAAAGAATTAGAGCCTTATACTTTTAATTGAAGCCCTTTTAATTAAATAATTGACTTATTTGAAGAAAAGATGGCAAAGGGAAACCGGACAAAGGATGATGTAGTATGGTCCTTTAAAAGAGAACCTTTTAACATACTATAAACCAAGTAAGGGATTGTATGAATAAATTGATAACTAAGTATCATGTTGTTCTTCATTATTACTTATTATTATTATTATTATTATTATTATTATTATTATTATTATAAAATCTGCACCAACATTTCATGATGGTAATTCTAATTATTTTGATTATTACTATTGTTTTCATGGTAAGAAAAGCAGGTGGGTTATTGTTATTATCAGTGCGCAGCATGAGAGCCACTATGTACACAGAGATACTTAGAATTGGCCATTAATTGGTTGTTAAACATTTATACCTTCTTGCATTCCGGGACTAGGTAACATGCTGATTGTTCTGCTACACCCAGATGGAGTTGCATGATTGACAATTTTCAATGGCCAACTTCTTTGGAACCAGCACATCTTGGATAAGCACTCAGAGAATATTGCTATATCTGCAGTATAATGCTTATGTGATGTGTGAAACTTGCAGTCAATGAACGATTACTGATTACCTTGATCTTATGTGTAAAGGTAAGCTCATTTTCTAAGACTAGGTGTCTGGTTTTATGGGATTTTAAATATTGGTTATATTTCCATTACAGAGATACAGTTGTTCCTTGCCATTAAAGAGATGACTGTACAGTAAGTGCAGACACCGTGTGTACAGAAAATCAAGCAATGAGAGATTCATTTATATATACCATCACTGGAGCTTTTTTTCCAGCTGCCACTAGTACATGGTGTACTTTGTTAGCTAAATCTGTATAATCCCGAACTCCTGGACATTATACTCACCACCCTTCAGACCAGAGCTGCTAGACCTAACCCAGCTGGTCACTGTAGCACAGCAGACCACACACTCTAAAATTCTGACATGCAAGGAGTCAGATGTTCTATGCACTATGCAGATATTTTGCAAGCAAGTGGAAAATATCTTCAATGTACTAAAATACTGGCCATCATAAACAATGTTGTTTTTGCAGACTCAGCGAGTTGCATCTCTTTTTGGGTCTAGTCTAAAGATGTATTTCAAGAGTTATCAATTAGAACTGGCATGAGGCCAAATTCTCTCAGGAAAAATTGCTGTATGGGCCGGATGTCATCCTACAGCCCCCCTTAAACCCACCAGCTAAAAACCTCTCACACAAAACTCTCTCATATATATTCCTAAACTCTCATCCACATCAGAGAGTACTGACATTCAGTGGAAAATTATATTATGTTAATTTCAGTTGTCATTTTAAAATACATGAACACATGAAGTACATGTGTAGCTCGAAACAGAAGATTATACAGTATCATGCAGTGTATTCACATAATGTACACAAACAGCACAATATGCTATGTTTCAGCCTATTGACCAACAGTAGCTTTGTGACCGTAGGAATGAATAAAAATACTCAACCATCCAAGATGAATATCACTTCTTAATAGTCGCTTCTCATAGAAAATGGGCTCTCATCTCTTTCATTTTAGAGTAGTAGGCTTTCTGGACATGAAAAAAATGATCTTCTAGTTCACTTGCATGTAACACTATGCAGTATGCAATAAATGGGATTTGCTTATGATAGCAGTAAATTCTGCATCCGCCTCCAGTTTCGCTTCAAATTCATTTTAATCCCATGAATCCATCAACCTTTGAAGTGTAGGCCAATCAAAAAACAGCAAGTGACTGGGGTCACATCAATCTTAAAGCCTCAACATGGGGAAAATGCTTGTTATTACTGTTTTGTTATGGCAAAAAGCTTCATGCTCTAAAGGAGTATAAGGTTAGCTGTTCAGTGAAGCACTACTTTTGCTTTCAGTTACACATCACACCAGAACCTTTCATAATCATCTGGTAATCTCTGAGGTGGAGGAATTTACAAGGTTGCAAAAACTGGTTTTAGTCAGACCATCTAAAATAAACTTGCTGCAGATTACTAGAGGAGGAGGATGTGAGTGAAGCTGCTACCAGATGAAATTTCTGCAGTCTTTTGCTGTTGTCTGTTCACAGGGAAATGTTTTCTTTGTCATGATAATTTTATTGTGACTGTACAATGTGTTGGAAGAGGGGTTGTGGCCAGAGATGTCTCTATCAGTTTGTGCTGTTTGATGGTCCCAGATATACAGTACGTTGCAGTATTGTCTCTGCATGCGGTTCTGGTGAATGAACTGCTTCTGAAAAGTGCAAAGAACTTGTTAAAACTTTTCTTAAGAGTATGGAACATCTGCTTTCTCGACACAAAATGATGCTCCTGCTTCTGTACATTTTAGTACATGCTAAACTGAGCAATGACATGTTATCTGGATATTTCGTGGAATAAACAAACAAACAAACAAACAAACAAACAAACAAATAAATAAAAACATTACCACCGAATGAGAGTGTGTGTGCCCTGTGATGGGTTGGCACTCCGTCCAGGGTGTATCCTGCCTTGATGCCCGATGATGCCTGAGATAGGCACAGGCTCCCCGTGACCCGAGAGTTTGGATAAGCGGTAGAAAATGAATGAATGAATGAATGAATGAATGAATGAATATTACCACCTACAACCTATTACCACCTATTTTCACCCATACAAACTCACATTTCTTTCCCTTTTAATTTGCTTAATTTGATCATATAGTCATATATGATGTGATTATTGTTTACATTTATTGTAGTGAAATCAAGCCAAATAAAAAAGCAAATTATGCAAAAGAATGAATTTTATTAAACAGGTTGTGAAAACACCCTAAGAGGCGTGTCTCAGCATCATAAAGCTCACTAGCTACCATCACCAGACTTTATGAAATTCTCATCCACGCTAGAGTATAGTATCATATTCTGAACAATATATAACATTTTGGAGGGATTTTAATCCTCAACGGAAAAAGTATCAGAGCCTCGAGCGATTCATATCCTCAGTAGAGAACATTATCACAAAACTCAATGTTTCTTATCCTTAGTAGAGAGCAGAATCAGCACTTTGAGCAATTGCCATCCTCAATAAAGACCGGTATCAGCACTATTTATGTCTGGTGGGGTGAGCGATCAAGATGTGTAACAAGACATTGTCATGACTTTGCATCAACAATCTGCTAAGTGAACTGCCTCAAAGTCTATTAAATTAATTAATTAAATAAAGTGGCCTCCAAAGAAAGAAAGATGATGTAATTGAAGTTAGACGTATGCTGAAATAGCATGAAATAAGAGAAGCATGTATGGAGAAGAAGGGAGAGGAAAGTCATGGGGGATTGGCAGGGTAGTCAGAAGGTCAGTGAGCAGTCGATACCTTAACATTTACCCATAATCCCTCTTCAGAATCAGAGCAGGACACACTGGTGCATATGAAGCATCCAGGACTCCCTTGGCTTTGACATGATAGGATGTTGAATATAAAATTATACACACACATATACACACACACACACACACACACACACACACACACACACATTTTGATTTCAGTTATGTGAGCTTGCAGGCTGTTAACAGAGACCTGATATAAGCAGAATGAAAAGAAATTGTCACATTTTGTCAATGCCAACATGACTGCATTTGTATATATACGTATACGTATATAAGTATTTCACAAGACAATGTTGAATGTAGTTTTTTATTATCTGTGTCATTTCTAATACAGGTCCTCATACAGATTAAAAACATAGATTAAAAAATGTCTAGAGCAGCGAAAGCAAGAAGGTGAAAAGTTTCAGGAATACAGGGTTTGTGCTTTACATATTTTATGTGCAAGAAATATTTGCGTGTGCTACCGACTGCTTACAAGACTTTATATAGCAAGATTTCAGAGAGAGCAAGAGAAAGAAAATGATGGGCTTTTCTTAATCACTACACTGTGTCTCTCTACAGGATGTAAAGAAGTTGGCAAAAAGTCCAATTGGCACATGACATTAAAAGCCATATAGAAAGGCTGTATTAAAAAGGCATGTATTGCGACTTCTACAGTTCATCGAACACAAAATCTCAGAGACTTTAAACGTCACCCAAAATGTTCCCTACAGACAACAAAAATGACACAAATAAAGAGCACTCAAACTACTAAACTTTGCCCCTGGCTTTCTGATATAATATTTGGTTATTATGTAGTTACAAAATGAACTTTAGCCATCCTTTAATACGTTGAGATTTTTAATTATACAGCAGTTAATACAGATCCACTAATTTGCTAATATAGTACAACCACTCTGGTACATTTCACTGTTTACTGTTTCACTCAATTTGCCACATAGAATTCCTCTTCCTAGTTTGTAGCAGTTACAGCAGTGAAGTTAGTGACATTATCAGTGGACCTGACAAACAATACCTTCGCTACCTTGAAATTTTAGGATGAAGGTGAAAATTAAGAGAGGATGCCAATTAAACTCGGAGCAACTTTAACTGAAATGTACATATATCGTTTTTTAGTACAAATTACTAGAAAGCTTGTCAACATGCTATAAAATGTGTGTGGCTTATTTTATATTTGATAGTGAAGCAAAAACAAACAGACCATTTGTCGATATTGTGTGTGAAATATCAGTAACTCAATATTAATTTTTCCTGATTCTTGTTTACACAATTGTTGTTTAAAAGCAATAAAACAGTGCCATGAATTTGAACATAGACTGTACATAGACTCACAAAATCAAATTCATGAAGCTCTTCATCAAATCATAAATCTAGACTCTAATCTAATCTGGAGTATTCACTCAAAGATCAAGATTAAAACAAGAATTTGCAAAACACTACTGAACTGCCTCAGATTTCTATTCTAGCTACAATTTACTTGTATTTAAGATATTGTTCTGAAGATTGCATTTAAACATGCTGTATGTAATGTTTAAAACATTTAGGACCATAAAATTTCTTACATACCCCATTCAAGATTTTTGTTTCCGGTTTGGTCCTGTTCTACCCGCCACACTAATTACTAGTCTGTTAGCTTATACTGTAGTGTTCACCTGTTCTATGTAACTCTTTGGTTATTTAGTCTATATTCTGTATATCCTGTTGTTTCTTTGTAATACTGCAAAATTTTATCATGCATTATTGTCATTAAGTACATTATTCTTTTGACCCTCAACTGTTTCCCTAGGTTTTGAATATGGATTTCTCAGATAATAGACAATTCATAATACTGTAGGATTTGCCCTAATAAAGCTGAAACATGATTAAGCACTTGTTTTCTGCATCTCACAACACTGTACTGTAGAATAACTCTGAAGAATTATAATTTATAATTTAAAATGTTTAATTTCAGGCTGTTTTTCACATTTCTTTTGGCAAAGAAATTAGCCTGCTCTTAATCAAAAAATAGTCGCTCATCCTTTTCCTTACAAGGCTATACATGAGATGTTCATAGTTTTAACAGTGCCACAAGGTAAAATTCCTCATATTTGCTTCTTTAAACAATGCTTCTTTAAATATATGATCATGAATTACCAAAGTAGTGTAAAGCATCTCTAACAAAGGTATATGTAGAAAACAGCTAATTAATCTTGTGCTAAAACAATGAATGTGGTAAATATTAAATGCCCCTACTTATTCTGATTACACTAACTCACTCTATTTCAAGGCTCTAAACCCAAATAACTTTAGCTTAGGACCACTTATTGTTTTCATTTTTTTCTTGGCTTTTCAGTTTTTAATGAACTGAAATCAGGTTCACTGGAGCAGGGAAACCTCTAAAACAGTGTCCATGTCTAGTAAGTGTTCTTACTACATTAACAAAAATCCCAACTGTTGGAACATATACAATAACGAGACCTCTTAACTGGTATTACTTTTGAGTGTTCATAAGATTTAATATAGATAGATAGATAGATAGATAGATAGATAGATAGATAGATAGATAGATAGATAGATAGATAGATAGATAGATAGATAGAAAGAAAGTGCGAGAGATGTATGGCATTGTATAAATGAAAGACAGACAGTCTATTGTCTATATGTTATGGTCACAGTACCTTAGAGACCAGGCATATTCCAATAATGCACTGTGAAATGGCTACATGCATCGAACTGGTCAATACTATAATTGTTCGCTATGATATGTGTAACATACGGCTAGGTGCCATTTGCTTTTGGTGTCCCATGACTATTGCCTGTTGCTTATCTAACAACTTCCATGACATGATTTCCCTTTATATTGACAACTGCTACTTTGTCAGTGTAACTCTACCACACTGCTACTACATTTTTCTCACTTGGATTAGACCCAGAGACAAGATGTGGTCCACTATGTCTGGATTTTAAGTCTTTACTAAGCATTTAAACTAATATTAGAGTCTGTTAAAGCTTAGTCAGGTTCATTCTCCAAAAAAAAAAAAAAAAAAAAAAGATTTTCTTGATCCATGAAAGTCTGGCATTACAATATTTCCTGACAAAATGATTTCGTTAGAAATCAATTAACTGTACATTAGGATGTCATTTTGTGAAACATGACATGACTATATTGTCAGCCTACCTAATGCACGTATAATGCATGTACAGTACCAAGATACCACAGATCCACCAGTATGTCAGTGTGTGTATAACTGGTCAAATTTTGAGCCATATTCAGATTTTGGTGCAACTTATTTTAAAGAGATATATTAATATTTATTCAGGGACCAGGTCTGGACCATCGCCTTTGAAGCAATCACTTCCTAGGTGATAGATATAAATACAATACAATGTACCAGAATAGCAATAGGCAAAAATAAATACAGATTTGAAACATGATGTACAAGTAGACAAATTTGTAAATAGTCTTCTAACACTAGCTTAACATATTATGAATATATTGAGTCTGATTGTCATGATTATTTCAACTTTTTTTGTGCTCTCAGCTTGCAATTTCACTATGTATTCATTTACCTCCCTCTCCATGTAACTGCGTAATAGAATTAATTCACTTATATGAATGAAGGTTTTGTCATATTTTTTCCTTCATAAATTGTCCATACATTCCCAACCCTATGTGCTATCACTGAGTTGTTACTGATATATCATGATTGGTATTTTTATGGCTGTATAATAGTATTGCACAGAGATCCAATTCCTTGTAAGGTCCAGAAACATCAGAAAAGGCACCAGCAGGTTTCCCTCCCATAGGACATTACAGGAATAATTAAACTGTGCATTAGAAATGCTTTGGTTTTGGGCAGCTTCCAAGAATAGAATGGACTAGAATATTAGTGGAATATGTTCCATCAGAGTAGCCTGCACTCACCAATGTAATTCATCATAAATTTATTGGCAGCTCTGAAGACAAGAGAGCAGCCATGAAATGAATAGTAGGAGCAAAAATGCTGACATGGCATTGTATAAATGAAAGCCAGTAGCCATTAATTAACATGATGTGTGTGGCATATTGCCAACTGATGGCTACTAGCTCTCTGTACAGCTCTGCTACCATTTTTTGATTAGACTATTCTTTTAAAGTCATGAATCTCTGACCCTAGTTTAGCATTTCCTCTGAAAACTATAAAATGCATCATTCCCGGAACACGTACAGTATTTAAGAATTGTTTTAGAGAATAGTTAAGTAACAACAAAAAAAAAAAGTTAACTCTGTGCAAGATATTTTTGTAAGGCCGACTGTGACTTTACAATAACAGACACACATACTGTAGGATTTATGGTTTTAAACAAAAAAAGGCATTTCATATGCCCATTAGAGCAATTTCCTGCATTGGAGAGACGGTACTGAAAAACAGGTACTGTAGAAATACCAATAAATTCCTGGCAGTCAAAATCCTGTTAAAAGCTGATAAAGCGAACCCCAGGGATTATAATGTTTTAGTTGCATGGCACTTCCATCAACTGTAATACAGTGTATCTAATGTATCTTCAATACACAAACAATCTGTCCAGTCTGCCATGTCTCAAAATGAAAACATTGTGTATAGTGAAAGCAAGTATACCCTGTGTTAGTTTTGAGAATTCTGTGAAATGGCTGGTATCAGGAAACCTAATGTTAACTGTGAAAACACCCTGCCACAATTTAATGCAGGACAGTTTCAAATGTCTGCTTTTAAAACCAACAAACCAAGTGACTTCCCCGTTGGGGAAATGTATTCTATGCTATACATTAGAGGCTAAATGGTTAAGATTTGTAGAAGAAGGCATGGATTGTTTCACAATCAAATCTAATATAATATTTTTCTAAACCTAAAAATACTTGCATCCTTACTTTCTTTCTCTTAGGCCTCAGTTTCTGATTGGTCTGTAGTGACACTCCCATTCTGTTCCCCTACAACCTGCGGTTCCTGGGTTTCTGTAACTCCACCCACAATGAATTTTGGTCCGTCTCCGTCTTTTCCAACGACAGATTCAGAATCAACAGGGTTTTTTGACTGCTCTGTCAGGTTAGGCCCCTCCCACTTCTCTTCATCTAGCCGGCTGGAGATCGACCAGTAGAGGTGAGCTTCCAGACGAGCAGCAGCTAGCGCAAGCTCTCGGGCTGAAATAGAAGGAGTGTCCACCTATGGGCAAATGGTGGAATAGGGGTTCATGAAATCTTCAATCCAAATGCGAAAATTATTTCCTATTTATTATTATTAATTATTATTATTAAATAATTATTATTTATTTTAGATTTGCTGTGATTGTGACAATCTTTTTTAAGGTGCACCTTAAAAAAGACCAGCTATTTAACCTTTGCTGAATGTTTAACTACAGTAAATACTGTGTACAGAATCGTATACAGTCTAAAAGTCTTTCACCCCTGGCCAAAATATACCCTATGTAGGAAGTAGGTTTACACTAGTTCTTCAAATGTATTAATTTTGCACCTCAAAAGTATGATGAAATGCACCGTAGTCCACATCAAAGTATCCTTCGGCCAGGCACATCATCGGGCTGAACCTGTGACCCCAGAGCAGCTCCTCAGCCAAATAGGAGCTCCGGGCTTGACATGTCATACCTGTTTTTCACATAAGGAGACAGATAATACATATATAAATGTATAAAACCCTCAATTTAAGCATATGGTTGATGACTTGCATAAATCAGGTAATGGATATAAACGAATAAGCACAAATTATAATTATAAAGTCATTAGCAAAATGTATTTTTGCATGTCTGAAGCAGTTTTTGCAATCTTTTAGAAGCAGAACATTGAGAGCATCTACTGAGAGCATCCCTCAAAATGCACTTCACAAAAGAAACATTAGTTCAACTGATCAGATGAGACCAAAATAAAACGTTTTGCTCATGCACTGTCAGTATGTTTGGTGACAAATAAAATGCAGGACCTGACACCACTGTAAAATGCTGTGATGGATCAGGGCTTGATTGATCATTGCACTCCTTTGTGATTTTTGCACATTTGTTTTAGACTGTTGCTACAATGCTAAAACAAACTGCTGCTACAAACTGGGCACTGTGTTTACATACACAGAATTTTACTATTTCCCTTTATACATTACAAAACTGTAAAGGTTGGTGCTCCGCTGTCCCTTATCACTATTGCAATGTTTGTAAACGTTTGACTTTTATCTAGTGTTTTGTAGGTAATATCTAGTGTACTTAGTGATGTGTTGTCTCCTGTAGTTCTGTGTTTATGTAGCGCCATGATACTGGTGGACCAGTGTTTCATTTTACTGTGTACTGTAGCTGAATATTAATGAAATGACAATAAAAGCTTCTCTTGGGACGTCTGATAACATGAATTCAGCCAAAACCCTTTTGCCTCTGCCAGGATGTTCAGACTTGGCCATAGATAGAGCTTAAAATAAAAAAATGACGAGTCAAATATACTTTGCAGTTGTTGAAGAAATTCAAAATCAGTGTTTCACAATGACCATCTTATTGTGATTTTGTATTTAAAACCTACATTGAAGAGGGAACTTTATACGTATTGCCCGACTGTAACGGTCAAAGGGCTTTGATGTAATTGTGTCTGTCTCACCTGTAGCTTCCACCATGCCCTCAAGAATAACAACAATCTCAAAGTCTTCCTTCTCTAGCTGTGACTGGGACATGTCCCAGAATGGTGAGCGTGAGTCGATCTCGTGAGAGATGACTAATGGAGACACAAGGAACAAGCGGTCATCCCCTGTCTCAAAGCCCACACTGATATCTGTCTGATCCAGTGGAATAAATTCACCTAGAAAGGAAAAAATGACAATAGATGAAAATTGAGATAAAACATTAACTATCACTCAGATCTCAGACAGAACAACAACAAGAATTGCAAACAGGTGCATATTACGCGTCAATACTATAAAGTTTACCTTCGGATATTGAATTTTCAGTCAGACATTACAGACTGCTGCACTCATGTTTTCTTGTTAATATTATGAATTTACGTACAACTATGAAATGTATGCAATATGCAGCTAATAAAAAAAATAATATTCAATAAAAAACAATTGTTGTGTGGTTTCAGATTATTACAGCATGTGCAATAACATGTTCCCCATGTCAGATTATGCAATGAAGATTCAGTATAGATATGTTTTGCTTACATCTATAAATAATGCAGCAGCATAAACAGAAGCATTCTTTAAAGTTAAATTGAAAAATTTTGAGGATAACATCAGCATATTTGTGAGTCATGTGTGATGATTCTGCAATTCTTTGGCCTCTTCCTAAGCCTCTTAACAGCGGACACGGTGGCACAAAATCGGATGCACATCATATTATCATCTCTACAACTGTGAATCTTAACTCATGATATGATTATTATCCATGATAATCAGGCTCAAGATGAGAAAGTGTCTACCCTAATAAAATGTTTTTAAGAGCATTTTTATCATTCTATTTATTAAATAAATTTAAATGTTTTGGGTTTTTTTTCTAGGTTTTATATGCTGGATTTCTAAAAAGAATATTTATGAATATGAAAAAAAATTGATTTAAGGAGGCTCAATTTAGATTTAACTGAGAATAACAACAGTTCTTATTAGTAGACTTATTAGCCTTCCATTAATAACATTGCCATTTGAGAGTTCTGCCATTAAATACCGCAGTATTTTAAATGTGAAACACAGCAGTGGTGCGTTTTTTCAAGATGCAGATCTAACCACTGCAGCTATTGATTATTTTTGACAAGGAGATTTTTAACTTGTCCACCACCAGGAGGCACCCCTGCATTCATCCCTAACTTTGCTGACGTTGAGCTCTTTGATTTCCATATTTTAAGGTCTTAATGATTTGAGAAGCTGCAGCTGGAGTCTCACCCTCTTGGGTCTGTTTGGATTTGATGAGCTTAGCTCTCATGTTTGCTCCCACGATGTGTGAGGATCTCAGATCTCCGACTCTAAACATCAGACACAGCTTATCGTCGCGCAGAGAGATGACCGCGTTCCGGGAGAACACCAGCGTCTCTGCCCGCTTGTTTGGCTGAGAGATCTTCACAAACATACAGCCAACCTGAAAAAGTTGGAAAGTAGAAGAAGGTTATAGGATTATATAATTATGTCAAAAGCAGATTTCCCCAGTGAGATCTATTCCCAAAACAGGAAAATTAATGCTGGCAGAAGTGAGACAGCAAAAATGTCTAGTATTTTATCTATGTATTTCTTTATAAAAATGGCATTCTTTAAATGTCACTGTAAAGTACAAGTTCAGAATTATTTTTAAAGACCCTGCTCTGTTTTTTTTACCCATAAGGTACCATCAAAATTGTGCACCACACAACACAAATAATTACCAATCAATCTGTTTTTTTAACACACAAAATTACAGCATTACAGAGCCTTCTAGAATTATCAGCACCTTACATGAACACCCTACATAATAATTAAAATTGTACACTCAAACAATGTAAGAAACTATGTTACATATATAATCTGTAATATATCATTCTTAAAAAATTCGGTTTCACAAGCAAACACATTATCATTATGGAATTTTTAAAATGCATTAATAAACGAAATGATTACAAATTATAAATAATTATTGCAAGATCCTCATAAGCAAATGAAAACAAATTAAGACTGAATTTATATTAGTATTCTAACCAGATGGTATTGGCAATGGAGATTGTGTGTGCGTGCGTGCGTGCGCGCATGTATGTGTGTGTGTGTGTGTGTGTGTGTGTGTGTGTGTGTGTGTGTGTGTGTGTGTGTGTGTGTGTGTGTGTGTACATGCGTATCCCCAAAATATATGGGTGAAATACAGCCTGAGGATGAGACTTTAAATTAGGACAATCAGAGCAAGACAAATTACACACACACACACACACACACACACATACACACACACTCACACACACACACACAAATCCCCATTGCCAATACCATCTTGTTAGAATGCTAATATAAAATTAGTTTTTAATTTTTAGTTTTTTTTTTTATAGTTTTTCATTTGAATGATGAAAAGTAAATTAACTTCTCAGGACAGGGGGGAATGAAACATACTGTAAAGGAACAAGGACAGCACAATCAGGTGGAATAAAAACAGAGAGGAAGAACTCTTTAAAAAGCATGACTCATTTGACTCTGTCGGAAATTACACACACACACACACACTTTAGAGGAGCTGCAGAGGAACAAGTACTGAGTGCAGTGAAAGCCAGAATCCATTTTCACAAAACCTGACTGCATGTGAAAGATTCTGCTGCAGCAATGTGCTACAAATTTGGAGAGAAACATGAGAGAAAGATAAGAAGAGCAAAGAAAAAGAGTTATGTACAGACCATGAAAGGTTAAAAGCTAGCTTTCAAAATTACTAATATACCTGAGTACTAAAATTAAACCATTGAAATGTCTAATGATTTAATGCCTAATAATAAAACTATTAACTGTGCAAAATGGTTAAACAATGCTGTTAATTATGGCCAATCATGCATGTCTGAACCACACACAGGTTTCAACACTGAGGATCTGGGATGAGGACTATGGACCTGTACTGTAAATTTCTAAACGGATGTATCTCAACTGTGAAAAAATGTAATTACATTACCACAAATTTAGCCTGGCAAAATGACACAATTAACTAGATAAAAAAAAATATATACTGTATATGTCAAATATTTGATGTAGCCTAAAAGTAAAAGCTTTGTAAGTAACATTAACACCAGTAAATTCCTGCATTAATACATTGATATACAGTGGTGTGAAAAAGTGTTGGCCCCCTTCTTGCTTTTTTTATTTTCTTTTGCATGCTTGTAACACTTTAATATTTAAGACCATCAAACAAATTTAAATATTAGTCAAAGATAACACAAGTAAACACAACATGCACTCTTTAAATTAAGGTTTTTATTATTAAGAGGAAAAACTAATTCCAAACCTACATGGCCCTGTGTGAAAAAATGTTTGCCCCTAAACCTAATAACTGGTTGGATTGTGAACAGGTGTGGCAGTAATCAGGCTTGGGTGTGGCTAGAGAAGTTGTGATAAAACACAGTTATGTTTTGGGGGGCCATTTTTCACACAAGGCTATGTGGGTTTGGATTTTGTTCCCCTTAGTAATAAAAAACTTCATTTAAAAACTGCATGTAGTGTTTGCTTGAGTTATCTTTAATTAAATTTGTTTGATGGTCTTAGACAGTAACGTGTGACAAACATGTAAAAAATACTTTTTTCACACCACATTGTGTATCTATCTATCTATCTATCTATCTATCTATCTATCTATCTATCTATCTATATATATATATATATATATATATATATATATATATATATACAGTATATATGACTTCTGCATCTGTATAACCAAATGTTCTCACTAAAAACACTTGTATAACTTATGGACTTAATTTATCTCTGATTATGAAAGAGGAGTACTGTAAGTCATCATAGCTGCAAGGCACTGTTTCATGTATTGTTAGGTTTTCTATTTCTATAGATATGTCAGAGAAATAACATGTTTGTGTGATCGATATGTGAAAAGGTGCATGAGTGCTTAAAAAGCTAAAAAAAAAAAAAAAAAAAAAAAAAAGGCATGTGAATGTGTCCTTACCATAAAAGCATTGACCATTGAGCCCAGTATGGCTTGCAAAAGTAGAAGCAGAGTGCCCACAGGACACTGGTCAGTGATGACACGATGGCCATATCCGATGGTGGTCTCAGTCTCAATGGAGAAAAGAAAAGCGGAGATAAATCCGTTAACATTATTCACACATGGAGTCCACGTCTCATCCTCCAAATGATCCAGATCTCCCCTAAAAAGAGAAAGACAGAAAGAAAGAGGGATAAATTGATTTGTGTACTGTACAAGTGTAGCTTGGGCTGATTTATTTCTTGCCCAGTCTCTAGCTTCATGCAGCCTATCAGTGATGAAATCCACCTAGACTTTAAGAGCACTGGAGCAATATTTTCACTTACAGATCTGTAGCACCTCATCAACGGTGGCTGAGAAGGTGCACATTAAATAAAGTCACGGTCCTATCCATTAAAATGCTTTTGAAGGAGAAAGTAAATGTAACTAGACTAAACTATCTTTAATATGACCAAATAATATACAAATTACAGTATATAACAGGATTAAAGACAGAACTGGAAGTTAAACAGTGTTTGAACAAACAGGTTCAAACCTTTATGTTCACAATGTTTGTCGTCCAGAGGAAAGAAGACAGGAAGCCAGTAGAGCAGTACAGACTTACAAAAAAATTAGAAATCATGACTGCAGCTGCCTATTTGTCTTCATGTGGATGTCTGACAGTTCATACTTATTGGAGACACCTTTGATACAGCCTCACTGTTAAAACCTAATAGTTTCATTGTTAAACTATAGACAGATTTTAGAACTCAGATCTGATATCATGATCATCTATTACTATAATAAATGTTTAAAAGTAAAGCATTCATGATTTTACATGCCATTTGGAAGTATCCTCTTATACTTACCATTTGGTAAGCTGTACCTCCTTGGAGACAAGTCTCTCATGTCACCAGGAGTCACTAAAGCAGAGCCTGGACTAAATCATGCAGGATTTATTGTAGCAAACAGACTAATTTTATTTAAGAGTCCACGTAGACTTCAGTGTACAGAGCATCTTAGCTGTACATAAATCTTGAGGGAAATTTATCCAGCCTAGGAATAAATATTTTAACATTGTAGATAGGATCAGAAATTAAGTGGAACTCTTCATTGTGACCTTGACACAGGGTGGGGTTTTAAATAGGGATATGTCTTCTGACTAATTTTTTATTTGGATGAACATATATTCAGCCAACTGCTAGCAGAGTGAAAAAGTGGATTTCTTTTACTGTCTAAAATTATTTTAAAATTGAAAATTAATCAAACGACAAAAGGAAATTGTTAAAATAACCGAAATAATTACTTTATTTAGCAAGTGACTTTGATCCTGAAATGCAGTGGTGAAATCCAGATTTAGTCATAAAGGTTAAGAGCGAAAGAGAGAGTAGAGAGAGAGAGAGAGAGAGAGAGAGAGAGAGAGAGAGAGAGAGAGAGAGAGAGAGAGAGAGAGAGAGAGAGAGTAGGAGTTTGCTGTTTTTATGTTCTCTAGTACCCACCCACTCAGATGACTGCAGGTTAATCTCAGGTGGGTATGTGTGTATGCCTGTATTTGTGTACATTTGAGTGGGTGCCTGAAACAGTTCCTGAAGAATATAATCCTTTATAATATGTACGTTTTCTCTATTTAGTGTATGTAAGCGTTAAAGGAATGCATTCTTTTTAAAAATGATACCAACATCAAAGATCTTGAGTTTCTGTGTTAGCATGAGTGAGGTCTTTCACTGCAGAGTATGCCAATTTGCATAGCACTCTGAAACCTTGATTTCAATATGGCAGCTCTTGTTGGCTGACAGCTATGATGTATGCATCAGAGGAGCCAGCTTCTCCCCAATATTTAGCCACCTCATCACGCAAAAGAGCACACCTCTTCCTATCGTTGCACAAGGACGGTGGTCTGGTGTGATATTTTACTGCTATCTGAGAACAGGCTTTATAGTCATAACCTAAAGATCTCTTTTATGTATTTGTTTCAGCATTTTGCAATACACACATTCTAAAGACCAGCTGACACAAACTTGAATTCCCATACCTCTGTCCATGTGCAATTTAAAAACTGGCCAACACACCAAATTATTCAGTCAGCACTGCACTTAATATGATGCATGATATCCAGTCTGTAGAATCTTACAAAAGTGTTCAGTGAGGTCTATAAGGCCCTAAAAAAACAAACACCCCAAATCATGGCCCAAAGTGGTTGCTTATTCCTTTAGTAATTTCCACATAAATCATCAAGCATATTGCCTTGTGGCAAAAAAAAAAAAAAAAAGAATTATAGAAAATTCCCACAAAGAGCATCCATAGCTGATCTAGCAACTGCTTGTGTAGTTTTCACTTATAATGAGGGCCATCCCTTAACAATAGGTCTGAACATAGATTTTAAAATCCCAGGCACATGATTTGCCTTCAGAGACAGAACTGCTCTATGCTGGTAGATTGTGTGCCAGCATCTGCAAGATTTAGAACCATATAACTCCGCTGTGGTGTTGTCCATGTGGACAGCAATATGATGTCCTCTCAAGAAGAGTGGATAATACTTTAGGGTTACGAATCTTTATGTGAGAATTACTGTCCTGCATGGATACATTGTCTGCACACTACTTTGGCCATGGTGTGTTTGGTCTAAATTGAGGGAGGTCACCCATCGCTGGAATTCTCTCAGATCTCTCTGAACTCACCTACATTTGTAGATGCTAGTATGCTCAGATGCTGTACAAACATCCTGGTGTTTTGCAAGGTCTCTTGTTCTGACTGTGCTTCTAAAAGCCAACCATCGCTATAACTGTCCTGACCAATGGCTGCACCACAGCCCCCTAAGAGCATTTCACAAATGCCTGAGGGCTCAGTGGGAAAGAAAGACCAAATATTCGTACATCACATTCTGAAAAGCAGACCAAATCTCAGAAACCTTCAGTGGGGAGGATATATGAGGGGAATGAAAATATTTGTCTTGTAGATCAACTGTAGTTTGTGTGGTACAAAGTGAAAGAGGACTATATGTGCCAACAATCTGAACGTTTCGGATGTGTTTGTTCCTCATGCACAGGTCTAGAATCAGCCTCCCTCTTTTGGGTCTAGGAAACACCTTGAGTAGAAACTGGAATTAGAATGAAGCAACCTGGATTTTTTTCCTTACTGGGCAAGCTGGCACTTCAGGATTGGGCATTTATATGGTGTTTTGTGATCCTAACAGCTAAGGATTGGTGACCTGTGTAAAAGTTAAGAGCAGGAGGACTACCTGGGGAGGCATAACTGCAGAAAATCTGCTCTCTATGTTTTCTTCACAGTGTTGTTGCATTGAGGATACTGAACAAGCCCTAAGGATCTCGACATCCAGCACCTGGACTTCTTCTTTGTGATAAAGTCTAGTGAGGTTGAGCCACTGTGCACACCACTGAGCCAGCTGTGCCAGAGGCATGTGAGAAAGTACATTTCCCCCCACACGCCCCATGTATGGAGTTTTTAGAGAAAGCAATTTTTCTCCATGTACAGTGATTTCCTCTTCGAACTGTGGAAGATAAACAGAAGTTTCTTGCTGCAAGTTTCTTGCTACACTCTTCTCCCTAGCTTCCACTAGTTGTAAACTCTGCAAAATCTTTTCCCATAGCTAGGGCTATATATCCCATAGCTATATTGCAGTCTAAGACAAAAGAGTATCTGGTGAGTGTCCAGGCATGAAAACTTGTTGCCACATGGACAACCTGTAGCAGGTGGCTTTTCCATCTCTCTGGTGGGAGATGGATCTGCATCTGTGTTAAAGGGTTTTAAGTTCTCAGTGGGTTCTAGACTAACGAACAAGAAACAGATGTCATTTGATCAAGACAATTGTCGGAGCAAGTACATTGTTTAAAGGCAGGCAAACTCTGTATTCCCACAAAAAGAAGGCATTTCTGTGGTAAAGAAAATGGCTCACCAAGGCCAAAGTTATAACCCTGTGCTTATGTTGTCAGTTTGAACCGTTGACTTTTTAGCCAAGCCTACCAACCTAGCCACAATAGTGTATTCTGAGTAAAGTGAGAAGAGGTACATCAGCCCTTAAAAACTGGAGAAGAACATATCCCGCTTGAACCAATACAGGCATCTAAATAGAGGTTAGCACACAGTGAGATGTAAAATCTAATGCTTGAAAGAAAACTAATACCTGATACAGATTTGTTACCGACATTAGGTAATGCGAAAACCTAAAGATGCATTGCCAGTGTCGTCTAATACAATTACACCTCTCACACCTTACAGTGTCTGTACATGCACACAATTCATTCACCTTTTACTTGCTCTCAGTTTATGTGTAATGTAGGATGATGCTGTAGTACCTACTCAGGATATTTTTTACAGAAGATATTTTGTGGTCTGATACTAGTGTAGGGATAGATGAATCCCTGTAAATTTGTGTGTATGTTTGGTTTAAATACCTGCAGTATGCAATAAGGTACCAAATAGCACCAAAGAAAAGCCAGGTGACGGCGTAGGCCATGACGAAAACAAAGAGCGAGCAGCGCCAGTTCAGATCCACCAGAGTGGTGAAGATGTCTGTCAAGTAACGGTAAGTTTCCCGCATGTTACCATGCTGTACATTGCATCGGCCATTTTTCTCCACATAACGTTGCCTCTTACGTTTACTGCGGGCTAGAAAGTAGAGAGTAGAGAGGGTGTCAAAGAGAGACAAAGAAGGAAAAAATTGAATGAGGATGGATGCCATACAGTAAGAAACGAGGCAAGTAAGTGAGACAGATAGAGAAAAGACTGCTAAAAGATAAGAAAGAGACAGAACAGGGAGACAAGTGGGTCAGACAGACAGGAAAGTAAGATAAAGTGGAAAGCAGTAAATGAAAAATGAGCCAAGATAGTGTGGATAAATAAATAATGTGGACAAGGAAAAGCATAATGCAATATTATATAACTGTTCTTCTATGCTGATGCACTTGCACACATGCGTGCATGTACAAATTATCATTTAAGAATTAACAGTTCAACAACAACAAAAAAAACTAAAACTGTGTATCTGTTTTGCTGGTGAGAAAGCAAGCACCCTTTTACAAAAGAATGACAGAAGATAAAACAATATTTAACATGTACGAATATTGCTTTTTAAAAACTGGTGAAATCTCTTACCCCAGCCAAACCTTCCTCGTTCCTGCCCTGTCGCTTGCGGTTTCTTTCTGTGCTGATTGGCTTGTGCTTCCCGTGCAGCCATCTTGTCCTGGAATGACATGCTGTTATTAGCATTCACTTGTGGGGGTGATGATGTCTCTGTGGTTACAACATGCCCGAGTTCCTCAGATACATTAAATACTCCAGTGGCAGGAGCATCTTCTTTGGTCTCCTCAGCAGGCACCTCCCCTTTCTCTGGGACCGGCAGAGAGAGGGTCTCTGGCCGAGAAGAGAATGTGGAGTTTTCTAGTGCCATCTGTGTGTATAGTGTGTGAATGTGTGTGTGTCAGTGGGTGGACAGCTATGTGTGTGTGTGTGTCCTAATGTGTTAATGATCTTTCTTGGTGTGTTATTCTCAGTTGCAGGAGCTCATCTGTGCCAACTTGCTTCCTGTACAGAAATAGGAGAGAGAAACAAAAGATAGCTGTGATTAGTAAGATATAAAGATTCTACAAAACATAATCTCTATTAAAAGGACAAAAATTATTCATCGCCTGGTCATCCCAAGTGTAGCAGGATATAAAAATGTATTTTTTACTATTCAGTCAAATAAATAACTAAGGACATAACATAACAAGGCATGTTGTTACAGGAAAATAATCCATGACATAGAGTTATGATGCAGCCCCATTGAAAGCTGAATAAATTATTTTCTCAGTATTTTATAAAGGGATAATTGCAGTGATATTCTAACAATTATTTTTCATTTTTCTCTTACATAACTACACCTTTTTCATCTGTTTATACATAGATTATGTGGAGCATCCCCTATTAAAATCCCTGTGAATGAGCTGTTAGCGTGTTACAATAGCGTGTTAGTATAAACACTTTAATATAACCATGATTTGGGTTACAGTTAGCACCATTAATAGATCTTCTGTTATAGTAAAGTAGTAAAACACCTTCAGATCAGATCCAAAAATTCAACAGTATAGACATGTGACATATATTTCCTGTAGATACACTATATTGGCAAAGGTTTGTGAATACTAGGGCATCGCACCAGTATTGTTGAACATCCTTGCCCAGTTAAGTGCCCCCTTAGCTCTTATAATATCTTAGCTGTTATAAACCACCATTCTCCAGGGAATGCAGGCTTTCCGCTTAATTGTGGACCATGTCTCTGGGGATTTTTTATCTTTCAGCCATAAGGGGCATTAATGATGCTAAAGACTGATATCCAGGGAGGACTTCTGGCACACGGTAAGTGTAATTAATATTAAAAGTGAAAACTGGAGTTTAGGTCAGAAATCTGTGCAGGTCATTTAACTTTTTTCACACTAACATTGATAAACCATGTCTTCATGAACCTTTCTTTGTGCACAGGGGCCTTGTCATGCTGGACAAGGGTTGGGCTATGTTCAAGACTACATATAAGTATGAAGGTATGTTAAAAGATGGTCATCATGTAGAATTTTATCCCAAATTGGCATCTATATCTGCATTCTTGACTCAACTGTTCTCATAGTTGACTTTGTATGTTTTATCTGTCAACACAACTACATCACTCCTTTCAGTTCAAAAGCCAAACACACAAATACACTGCCTAAGCAATTCAGCCCGTATGCTAGTTTAATTACATAATAGTACATTATAACATTCCTTGTAATAGTGCCTTCAGAAAAGAACAAGCATTAAGTCAAGAGCGGTTGCTGCCTCAAAGCTTTGCCTATCTAGGCACCTAACTCTGAATGGAATATAGCTGGAGTGATTAAAAGTGCAAGAATTGCAAGGCTGCTCACAATTTGATTTATTATTTATTATTTATTACGATCCCAAGCTGTTATTATTGCTGCATCTCACAGTATTAGCAAATTATTACATAGTGTGTATGTATGGTGTATGTATAGGGCAGTTCTGATTCGGATAAGTTATCATTTCTATAGTAGCAACTACTGTGGACACAAAAAAAGATTGGTATTTGAAGCTAACTATGATTTCCTTTGTCTTGATTAAAGCCCCAATCCCAGCTATAGAAAAGTGCTAATCATACTGTAGAGTTATGCCTAAAAATGTCTACAATGTTCTAGCACATTTTTTGCCACATGATATGGGGTGATTTACTGCAGATTAAAGTGTTTGTCATGATAAGGGTCTTCTGTCATGATAAGGGTCTTCTGTGCATAATCTATAAGCATGTTATTTAATATGATGAAGCTTTTTGAAGGAGGGGTTTATTTAACTTTTATGTTGGAAGCTTAGTAACAAAGTAGTACAAAGAGAGATTGGTGAGACTATTTATAGCTGCTATAATCTAAGTGATGACATGAACTAAATTGCTTCAAGGACATTCCGTAACTTTTATAAATAAATTCCACATTACAACAAGCCCATCACTGATTAGTATCCTGTAACAACAGTGCATATTATGGTTTATTTCTTATTTCTGCATAAGTTTAATATGTATATGTCTGAAAATGATGTTTTGTGGATCAATGCAAATTCTTTCCATACAAATCCACAATGCATCAGTGAATCTATTGCAACTTAGTGTGTAAACAGTCACTGGTGCATAACTATTCAACTTGAAATAAATGAAATGGAAACATAACCGCATGTGTATGGCGCATACACGTGCACACACACTACACCTCTTCTAGTCCACTTCTCTGCAAGCCAGAATTACAGTACGACCATAATATTCATTCAAAAAGGATGAAGAGACAGAAACGGCCTGTTGCTACGTCTTTCATGCGCTCCCACTCACCAGGTCTTTGCTGAGATTCTGCTATTATGTCACTATTGATTATTCCTCAAACAGTACAAGAATCCTTATAGAATCAGAGCAGTCTGTGTGTGTTACACCCAGTGTCTCTGTGTGGTTATAATGCGGCATGGTCAAGCATAACCTATCCCCTTAGTGTCTCTTTCTCAGACTCTGCAGACTCTGTATGGCAATTGTGTCTGTGTGTGTGTTTGTGTGTGTGTGATATGATCCCGATCGGAGCACCAACATGGCTCTATATTTAGTTCGGATGCTTAAGCTTGAGTAATTGCGTTTCATCATTGACAACTCGCTTCAGCTTGCCCATGTATAGACAAATAGTTCTTGTGTGCACAGACATTATCAGTATGCAGGTTGTGTTTAAACCCCAGGTTCGTGGAAAAATAATAAACAGAGACCGCACACGTTGGGATGAGAATGCAGACTCCACTCTGGCTATTTCTAATTTTGGGTCATCAACTGATAAGCACATGCGTGTGCACAAACATATACACACAGACACAGACACACAGGAAAAAACTCATCACCAAGAGATTCTGAATGTGGAATATTTTATTAGACCTGCTCCAATTAAAGTATCAGGGTTAGACAATTCTGGTAATCGTGTGAGAGTGTATGTGCGTGTATGTGCATGTTTATGAGCAGAAAGGGTCATGTGATCTCTAAATGTGGCCTTCTGAGAGGCGAGAATGTCAGATTTGCACACAGATGCAAATATACACTGACATTTTGAGAGAAACTCTGCCATGTTACACACACACATACACTCACACACAAGAAATGGCCTTTGGGCTATATGTGTGGGGAGGGATGTTTTTACCTCTTTATGGGGACCAAATGTCCCCAACCACATTTGCCATTTTTACTTGTGGGATAAATTAAAAAAAACTCAAAATATGTTCTTGGTCAATAGGATATAGACATAATTGTATAGCATGCAGGACTGTGAAAATAAGCAGTGTTAAGTAATCCAAAGGAATTGCTTCCTATATAATCTCCGCTGCTCTCTATAGTGGATGTTGCTTCTGAACAATTTAATCTCACAAATTCCCAGAGGGATTTAAGTCATTTAATGTCCTGGCTGTTTCTCAACCGCAATTCCCACCTCCGCAAGCCACTTTTGGCACCTTGTTGGAATATCCAATCCAATCTCAGACAGCTGAGATCAGAGAATCCAGCATTAAGTCAATTCAAATACCCCATGGAGGTATCCACATTTGTCAAAATACAAAACACTTCTGCTATGATGCTATATCTCCAAACCTTAATCCCAACTCAAACATGTTTTAAAGCAGCATGAATGCTAGTAAACTAGGAATATTCAACTAGATATGCAACTACCAGCACTAAATGGTGACAACACATACACTTTAATGCTTAACCATTTTATTGCTATATACAATTAGAAGCGATTATATATTATTTCATAGCAGTGCCTGACATTATTTTTGACTTGCAACTCAGATTGCAAACATACTGTATGAAATACGTCAGTTTTCCAATCAGAACAGAAAGAGTGAATAATAATAAGGAAAAAAATAGAGTCTGTGAAAACTCTTCTTTTTGTAAATTGGCCGCTCTAACGCTGTAGCTATGTATCATGTAGTCTATGTTACACCGCTTTGTGTTTAGAGCTGATGAACTTTGGACATTTGGTAAAATATATTAAAAAGTTCAGATACATGATTTTCTTTTGGTCCACTGAAACACTTCCCTTCCCATCTGCTGCCTCATATGGATTATAGAGCTGTCTATCACTTCTCTCGAGAAGAAACCTGGAAGCATTACTCAACATCACCTCTGCTGTTTCAGCCAGTTACTAGCCAAAAATCTTGTTGAGCCCATTTGTGTTTAATTTTAGAAGCTTTGGTTATCTTCTTGACTTTTAAGCGAGAATCCAGCCTCTCTCATACTTCTTTGCTCTACATACTCAAGTGCCATTTCTTCTTTACTCTGAGCAGCTTGCTCTCTCTGATAATAATGCTGTTTCCTCTTATTGTCTTTCTCCCAGCACACTAGTTGTCCTTCACTGAACCACACTCTCTTTGTTTCTTCAGTATGCCACTCACACTCGTATGATTGTCAACAACTTTAACTGCAATTTGTCTATGTGAAAATCCAACACGATTTTCTATGCTTATAACCAGTGTTTTACCAAGTTTCTCACTTCTTTTATTTATGTTAACACTATTAGTTTATGAATACCTTATAGCTGTTGTTTAAGACCTGAGTTTGGACTCTATATTAAGAACACCTGATTTCAATAGTCTGGAAATAATCACTTTATTGCTACCGAGCATGATAGTATACTTCCTATGCGACCAATACAAAGACACTAATGACTACCTGACAACCACACAACACTTGGCAACCAAATAGATGAAGCGGTCTCGTTCATTCTGCTTTTCCTCTTTTAGGAAAAGCCTGGTGCTAATTAGTTTTTCTGCTGTAGAACTTTGCAGCTGTCGGCCGTGCTAACGTCACGTTACTACGCAGTTAAAATGATCTCAAACATAAGCGATAAAGGTCAGTTTTCACTGTTAACACGATGGATGAAGACATGAAACCCGACCTGTTTGATACAGGGAATACAGATGAGGAGGTGAGAGAGCTGGACAGAGTAATAGATTAAAGTGCTGCTGCATCTATCTTTTAAGTAGAGATAAAGGAAAGGCTATTTTGCCACCGTCTTTAGGTAACCATAAGTAAAACCCCAACGTTAACCAGAGTGGGTTGTTGGATATTATTAAACAAATAGGGATGAGTTCTGCACACACACCCAAACCCACACACACACTCGTGTTAATGATCAAAATATATATATAAATATATATATATATATATATATATATATATATATATATATATATATATATATATATATATTTATATATATATATATTTATATATATATGGGTTTTTGTTTGTTTGTTTGTTTTTGTTTTTTTTAATGAACAATGGGGAAATAGATAGATCACTCCACATGTAACAAAAACAGTGCATAAACATCAACGTATGACACAATTGTAACCGAGCAATTCTTTATTTATATACGGCTTTTGATGTATATATAACTTAATGATGAAATATCTACATTTCAATAATGTGTCGGTTGAATTAAAAGAGCAGGTGTGTAGGCAGAAAAGCTGTCACCTGTGAACACACAATCAACACGATACAAACAAAGGCCAGCTCAGCCTCCAAACATTATTATCTCATTCCAGTGGAGACGTTTTCTTTATATAATCATTAAAAAAAAACAACGATAGACTCACGACCCATATGTCTCTTAAGGAAGATAAATCCTACCCTTACCTGTTTTCAGGCTTCTTTCAGTCTTGTAACTTCACCAAGGATTTTTGCTTTTAATATTGTTTTTTGGTTTTAATTTCAGTTAGATGTTTGAATAGCCTAAGCGTATACATTTTGGGTTATACAGCAGTTATATAGCGGATGTTGCTCTGCATCCCTTCGTGTTCTTTATGTCCTCCAGGAAACAACAGCGTATCTCTTGTCCAATCCTGGCGAGAAAAGAGACGGGGAGGGGAAATGTTTGCGAATTTAATCTAAACGCGGAATCCGGGCGATTTTTTTTTGTAACCGTGTTACGGTTAAAAATGGAGGCGGATCCGGAGACTGAACATCTGAAAGGCTCGAGCACGACTGAGCAGCGAGAGCATCTGCGCAGGTGACGAACAGCGGCGGCGCGCGAGGAACATAAACAGGAGGGAGGCGGTGTTTCACAAATTCGACTCTTTCCCGTTTTAGTTACCACAAGAACCGCCTATTAATATTTGAAACTAAAACGGTTTGTAATTCAGAGTTTTTTGGAGATATTTTAGAGGACGGTATTTATTTATTTATTTATTTATTTTATGTTTTTCTGTGTATTTTGAAGAATAGCAATGAAATATTCATTGCATCCATTGACTAAAAACACAACAAATAAATTCCAGTTATATATGAGAAGTACCAGCTTCCATACACTCAAACCATCTTTGAATTTTTTCTTGTATACATATTTATATATATATATATATATATATATATATATATATATATATATATATATATATATATATAGAGAGAGAGAGAGAGAGAGAGAGAGAGAGAGAGAGAGAGAGAGAGAGAGAGAGAGAGAGAGAGACTCCCACCTATAAACAGCCCCAAGCTGTTAGATGGCTTTAACTGGTAACCAGTCTCAACTGGCCAAGTTGGTGAGATGAAGTTTTTAGAGGACATAATAGTCATGTCAGTCTTGTTCTTATTTAATTTGCTTTGTTTGATGTTTTTAGGGCATTTGGACACTTACTGTAGTTATTTTGCTTGATTTAATTTTGAGAGGTTTTGGTTAGGTTAATAATACTGGTAGTTCAGGTTGGTTGTAGTTTGGCAGATTGGATGGGGCTTGTCAGAACGGTTCATTTGGTTAGGACACTTACAGGTTAGGTTTAGCTGGCTGGGTCGATTAACCTTTTTGTTAGACCTGGTTGTAGATTGTAGGCCTGATTTGTACATTTTAGAAGGGGCTTGGTTTTAGCTGGTCAGATTGATTTGTTTTGATACATTTTGGGTGCTTACAGGGTGGTTGAACTTAGTTAGGTGGTTAAAATGGTTTAGTTCGGTGGTGTTAAATGATATTTAGACACTGTAATAATGGTTCTAAATGATTGTGTTGAATACACTGATTTGTCAAGCTTGTTCTAGTTCTAGCTTACCAGACTGGTTTTAGCTGGTTGTAATAGTCTGGTTTGTTGGTCTGGCATTAAAGGACTATTTAAACTTACAGGCTGGATCTAGGATCTAGCTAGGCAATCTGACCAGTTAGCTCCAGCTGGGATAGCCACACACACACACACACACACACACACACACACACACACACACACACACACACACACACACACACACAGAGAGAGATATTATTATTTTTGGATAGCATGTTGCCCTCTGCTGGCTAAGGTATTGAGCTTTTCATCCTGTTATTATCAAAAATCTGACATTGTACACAAATGATACCACAAGATGATTTAAGTGTTCGGATATACCTAAGTCACGAATAACTCTTCTTTAATGGAGAGGTAGTGCATTTATAGAGCATAGAATACATTTATTTCCATATTATATGCTAATGTAGTGCACTTTTAGGATATAGGTTGCCATAGGTCATCATTAAAAAGGGTTAAAATGCCATTTGTACTGTATCACTCTCTCTTTATGTGCAAAACATAAAGACAGAAAGCCACTGATTGTTTTCTATAACACATGCTGTGTTGCCTGTCATGTCTTTGTTTTCTGTAGGCATATTTAACTGCGAGCCAATGGAATGCTAAAGAGAAGTTAAAGGTTAAAAGCTTACTGAAGCAGTACAATCAGTGTCATTTGTCATTTACTAAACACTCAGTTTAAAATCAAATAAACAAATGATGATGAAATATAATTTGGATTATACCCAGTGTGAATGAAGTGAATGAGCCCTGGGCATTGTGAACTCAAAAGCTTGATCTGCAAAATACTGAAATTATGGATCCATGTATTTGGGAAGTGTGTGAAAACCAGAGAACCCAGAGAAAACCTTATTGTTAACAAGCACAACTCTGCACATATAGTTTCCTGAGCTGAGGATCAAACTAGAGAGCCTGAAGGTACGAGGCAGCATCACAACCTTCTGCTAGAGCAAATCATATATTAAGATAAAATGCATCAGTTGTATTTGTTTTATAACTTCTCATATAATTTGGATTTAAACTCACAGTTTCCTCAAATTTCTTATTTATAATCTACCCATAAACAACTATCATCTAAAGCTAATGAGATCTGATTTGGGTGTTTTCTCACTAGATCAGCATGGCTAGATAAGCTTGGCTTGTATAGTTTTGTTAATAATATAGTTTTGTTAAGTTTACGAAAATGAAAGCATAATAAGGATTCCCCCCCCCCCCCTATGAAATTCAGTGGAGTTGCCCTTTAACGCATGCAACGTGGTACCATGTAAACTGACATACACAAACTGGGCGTGGTTTAACCATAGCCCCGCCTCTAACCGCAGGGATGCTTGCGCTTCTACGAGGATTTATCATGAAGGACTGCTGGTGCTGGGATGCGAACAGCAACAAAAACTACGAGGAGCTATTTGACAAACTAGACACTAATAAAGATGGGAAAGTTGACGTGGCGGAGCTTCGGTCGGGTCTCATAGCGATGGGGATAGCCTTGCGTACTGGAGAAGCCCAGGTAGAAAAATAAGCACCCAGATTGCATTAGCGCCCGAGACCTAGCTAGTGTATAATTCTAGCTGTGACCATAGATGTCTATCTGTGAGCTGTGACAAGCAATTTGCTGCTAGTACTAGGCGCCATTCTACATGCACGTGCTCCCATGTTACCATTTTGCACTTGTAGCCTAAATAAGATGCACGTGCGATGCACTCTAATGCTTGGTATACATCACTGTATCTTCCTAACATATTAATGTTTTATAATAATACGCACGCCTACCATTCACCTTTAAATTCACCTTTTGAGTCGCGAAGGCATCGCGATTTTATGCTTTGCCAAACCTAAATGATCATAATCTGTTTTTTTTTTTTCTCAAATCTGTTTCAAGCTGCATGAATCTACCAGTGTTCCCCGTTTGCTTTCCTGTTTAATTGTCCAGTTTTTAAATTTGCATAAAATGCCCAGTGAATATACAGTAGAAATCATTTTGGCAGCATGTTTGTGGTATGATTTGTGGGTCAGATCTCATCTCCTAACAAACACCCCTACACAATTCAAGTAGGACTTAAAACTGTCAATCAATATTTTGAGTTGTTCTTTGTTCATTAAAATAAATATTATAATCTTTTATATTCATAAAGAATTTAGTAATTATACATAATTACTAAATTGTACATAATTTAGTAATTATGTATAATTGTTATACTTATTTTAAGTGGTTAAATGTTATGCACGTTAAGCTTAATCATATATTAATCTCTCAAAAGGCTGAAGAACTTTGTACGGCTATGAAAACATTGTTTTATACCCTAGTGTGCATGTAACAATTAGTCTTTTAAAGATAAAAAGCAACGCACTTGAACGTAAACGTGCGTATTTTACATAATTATTCACAGTCCAGTGACTGAAACTGCATTGCATGTCAGGAATCTACACTAAACAGTCTATAGGCCTTAATCTTGAATATCAGCCTGAAACTATCAAACTTTTTTTTTCAAGTCTCTACAAGATATTATGTTTTATGCCTTACACAACCTACACATCTTAGAACCATGTTAAGTCAATCATGGCTATTTTCCAGTGTCATATAAGGTCAATCAGGATTCTGTGTTCCATGCTTGACAACTTCCCTTCAACCAGTGTTTGGCTTTAACCATTAACATGTCTTGACAGAAGATAGTGGCCACCGGGGACAAGAACAGGGATGGTGTGCTTGACTTCACTGAGTTCACCAGATACCTGAAAGAGCATGAGAAGAAACTGCGGCTTACATTCAAGAGCTTAGACAAGAATAATGATGGTAATAGTCTTGTCATTCCTCATTTACAGTCATGCTGAGCTTGTAAATGGTGTGTGATCATAATATAGTGTTAATGCAGCACCTTGAACTGGTTGAAATCAAATTATATGGAATGCACCCCATTACCTATTTAGATAAATCTGACCATGTATATATAATATCATGCAGCTATACAGTATCCATGTTTACAATCAATATTATAACAGATATGTCATAGTTAGATTAGGCCCATGTTTTTATTGCTTTAGAGCTTTTTATTGCATTAGGCCCTGCAACTCTTAATTAAAATGCATTACTGAAGGGTTTGGAGCCGCTGTAATTCTCTTTATTGGCTATTAGGTCGCCTGGATGCCCATGAGATCAAACAATCTCTGGCTGAACTGGGAATGGACATATCCACAGAAGCAGCACTGAAAATTCTACAGAGGTTAGATATTCACTAGATCTCTCTTAGTATTCTACTATTGTAATAAATACATTTGAATATATTGTCTAGGAATTTGTTTATATATATATATATATATATATATATATATATATATATATATATATATATATATATATATATATATATATATATATGAGAAAAAATTACATTCTAACATCTAATCAACAAGAGGAAATTAGCATTTTTTCTGTTGTTCTTTTTTTTTATCTCAATATCAGTATTATCATCATATCACACAACCCTTTGTAACAACAAAATAACTCTGTGTGTTTAGATTACTAGTTACTGTTGTGGTAGTGTAATTGACACCTTCCCAACACACAAAGCTGATTAATCGAGGTTAATTTATGGTGCAAAGCATCTGTATATCAATAACTTGAGTGGATGCAAAGCATCAGTTAATGATCTATGTGCCTAACTTTCTAGCTCTTCGTTAGTCACGTATCTTAATACATTAAAGAAACAGCCTATCATTACATTAGCTTTGATTAATTAGGTGTCTTGGATCCTAAAACCGCACAATGGAGTCTTTATGAATACAAATGTTGCTAATATTCTGGATCCAAGCCACTTCTAATGTTATGATTTGAGAATATGAGACTTATAGGATCGGTTTTGTTTTGCAGCATTGACGTTGACGGCACTATGACGGTGGACTGGAATGAGTGGAAGGAGCACTTCATGTTCATGCCTGCGACTGATCTAGAAGAAATTATTAGATACTGGAAACACTCCTCGGTCAGATATTGTTCCAATTCAAATGAATGTTTTTTGTGCTGTTGTAGTTCTAAAATACAGCGAAATAATTTTTAATGTGACCAGAGGAACGACACGGTTCAGTTGTAAGTGAAAAATGTATTTTTATACTGTAGAGATTGTTGTTGTTAAGTTAACTGTATGAGCTGAAGCTGGCGTTTCACAATAGTCTCCATCGTTTCCCTAAATGTCAACCCATAAGCTGATTATCAAATTATTAGCATTATACTCTATGCCTCTCCAAGTTAGCAGCTGGACATTGGCGATAATCTTGTCGTTCCCGATGAGTTCACTAAGGAGGAGAAGATCTCTGGTGTTTGGTGGCGACAGCTAGTTGCTGGGGCAACAGCAGGGGCAGTTTCTCGAACAGGCACCGCACCTTTGGATAGAATAAAGGTTTTTATGCAGGTACGAACAGTACAGTTTTCACATATATATGTTACTTTATGAAGTTTTAATATATGAATTCAAATGCCAATAGATTTTTAGTAGTTCCTGAATGTTCTGAATAAAAAATGAGCACTGCTGTTTATTTTAATGTTGCTTTATTTACCTCTCATCGTGTACAGAGTTGTTCAAAAATAGAGCACTGTAAGGGAAGGGTCACTGCCGAGTGCAGTAGATACTATAGTATTGCTTTGAATTGTGTTTTGATGTTTCACAGATTTGTCTTGTTGTAGGTTCATGCATCCAGGTCAAACCAGATCAGTCTGGTGGGGGGGTTCAAACGGATGCTTGCTGAAGGAGGAGTGATATCTCTGTGGAGAGGAAATGGCCTCAATGTGTTAAAAATTGCCCCTGAGACCGCTATCAAATTCATGGCCTATGAACAGGTGGGCTGTCATAAAGTCTTTTGACCCTGTATTTTCATGGCACTAACCCACACTACCTAATTAATCTCATCAGATAATTACAGAGTTCATTATGAGATTCAATATCTGTAAATGGAAAAAGATTTAACTGGATTTTATAATGACTACTGCTCCTTTGTTTCTTTGGTATTGCGGTTCTTACTTTCAGTACTTTCTCATGGCCCACAACATTGTAAAAAGACAGAACAATGGTTGTTTCTGGCAGAATATCCTATTAACACATGGTAATATGTGTCAAATGTGCTTCAGTGTCATCCAAAATCGAAAATGAATTCAACTGGTGAAGCAACCTGACCCGTAGCCTTTGTCTGCCCCTGTTCTCTGATCCTCTTTACAGAGTACGTTGTACATTGTCTTGAAAATAAAATTCCTATTCCTTCTATATGACTGAATTGGTTTAATAGGTAGACAGCTCTTAAAACAGGTGTTCTTTTGTCCACGTCTAGAGCTTTCTTGCCCAGCTTCACCATTTTTATGATTTTCTGCACCATTGGTTGTCGATGGAAAACACCACCAGGTTATGGTTGTACTAGTGAGTCTGACCCAATTAGAGGTTTCTCATAGGAACATAGATTTCATTTCAGGAGTTTCAGATGCTGTCGTGGATACTTAATTTCATGTTTTGCCACTCAACTTTCATTAGGCATCTGCAACATACCCAATTTAAATACTGGAGTTGCAAATACTTATGTCCAAAGTTATACAAATGTGTGATGTGTGACCGTTCAGTTTCATGATTATATCCATATATGAGATGTTTCTATCCTCTGTCAAGAAGTCTTGCATGCGAGTCCAGCTACTTGCCACTGAAGAGATTGAGAAGGAGTTAAGTCACACTTGTTTATTAACTCTTAATCCTAGCACATCCACATGCAAAGCTAAAAACATGTTGTTCTAGCTCACATACACTTGAACGCAGTGGGTGACATAGCTGAAATATGTGTGAAGCGAAGGAGAAATTTCCTGTATGCGACAGCTACTGAAAAGTGGAATCGCCTCTTTTTCGAATCCATGGCCATTCTTATTACATCTGATTTGCACAGTAGTGTGATGGTTTTTGAGTGAGTCATTAAGGTTAGTGACTGCATAAGGCCCTGCAGTTGATCTCCTGTTCTCTTAACTGCTGCGCACAGCAGTAAGTGATGCAGTATTTCCAGAACCCAGGAGACTTGCTTCCTGCATCACTAACGCATTATGTTTTCAGTTATGCCAGAGCTCTCTATGCTTATGTTCAGATCCCAAACAATTTAGGCAGTGTTCAAGTCTAAATCCCCCCAGGTCTGGCAGAACAAACAACTCACCACCCTGCCATGACATACACAAGAGCTTCATACAAGTTATGAGTTATGAACTGTGTCCACAGTGTCCAAGCTGCCAAACACTAACACAAAGAACAAGCCATGTATTATGTTCACCGATACAGTCAATAATGGTCTAGCCTTCTCCCATGGCACAAGCAAAAAATGTCCTTAAATAGAAGAGAATAGGAAAGAGCTCTCCTTGAGTCATGGTCAGAAGGTGATGTGAATTTTTTTTTTCGTGGTATTTAGCATGGAATTGATCAAAATACCCCCCGCCCCTGACACATGATGCTTTTCAGTAATGAGCAACCTTACTTAAGTTTCACTGTGTCAGACTTTCAATGTGCCTGTTATTGTGGCGTGTTGTTTGCTGCTCTACATTCGTAGCCTTCGTTCACTATTTCTGCATGGTGTTCTTTTGGTCTGTGCTTTGCTGTGTGGTTATTCCTTGTACACTTTGCATCCACTGCCTCGAAACAGTTTCTGAAGAATCCAAATCTGTCTGTACGGAACTGAAGAACGTCGAGCTGTGCTATGCAGCATATTTTAAATAAATACCCCTATTAAATAAGCTTTAAAAGCTTGTCATCTTCTGTATTATTTCTTTCAAGCAATCTTAAATCCTCCATGAATTTCAAACTAAGAAATTAAAAATGGAGTAATTCATGATTACTTTTAGTCTTTCACCATAGAAAAACATAATATATTTCTAACAGTGACCATGTTTGTAAATGAAAAGCTTTGGTGTATGTAGACGTGTAAGTTTATGTTAAATGTAACTATCATGACCCCCACTCCTTAATGCTGTGTATCTAAACATATTATACCTTTCAGTATAAGAAGTACCTGTCATCCGATGGTGATAAAATAGAGACAGCACAGAGATTCATGGCTGGCTCCTTAGCCGGTGCCACAGCACAAACTTCCATTTACCCTATGGAGGTGAGCCTTTAAAATGTTTATTGATCTTCTTTACTTTTTTCCACTTTCAGGCATAAATCTAAGGATGTAAAGATGTCAATGTCTTAGTTAACTTATTTTTTTCTTGAGCATTAAAATTGAATCCAGCTATAGTTTACAGTAGTAAGACATTTATAAAAGAAGTCAACATTGTTCCCATAATCTCTAAACAGTAATTACAATCCCATATGTAGATAAACAGAAATATGTCCTTTTTTTATGTTTTCACCAGGTAGTGAAGACTAGACTGACACTGAGGAGTACCGGACAGTATTCTGGGATGATCGACTGTGCCAGGTCAATTCTGAAAAGAGAGGGCATTAAGGCTTTCTATAAAGGTTACGTCCCCAACACGCTGGGCATTATTCCTTACGCTGGCATTGACCTTGCTGTTTATGAGGTACATGCAGCTATAGCCACACACTGATTGTCATTTTTGAGCCTATTAACTTTAAATACAGTGGGATTGTATACCTGTCTACCTATTAAACCAATTAATTACCCCCACAGTGTTGAATCTACCTGTCATGAATTAGGATAGTCATCCATCCATATACAGCAGTGCACTGTGATTACAAAGAGGTTTTACTCTTTAACCTGGTACTCACTCACTGCGATAGTCATATGTAATGTGCACTTTTTTATCTGAATTTTTTAATTCTTCAGCTGCTCCCTGTTTGGGGTCATTACAGCCGATCATCTAGTCCACATATTTGATTTGTTACAGGTTTTACACCAGATGACCTTGAGACCTAGACTGAGATAAGAGTTCTCTTCATTGGCTGGGTTAGCTCACTACCCGGGAGAGTGCATGATTTGCTGCTGGGCCACTGGCTCTTTTTTATTATTATTATTTTATTAATGCTTATATGATATAATACTGAAATTGGATAAATTAATTAAGACAAATTAAACACTTGGGCAGCATCCAAAATTGCATACTACAGTTTCTAATCCAGTTCTTGCATTCTGCCACTTCTAGAGCCTAAAGAATGCCTGGCTCGCACACTATGCAAAAGACACAGCAAACCCCGGTGTTCTGGTCCTGCTGGGCTGTGGTACTGTCTCCAGCACATGTGGGCAGCTGGCCAGTTACCCTCTGGCTTTGGTACGCACTCGTATGCAGGCACAAGGTAGGTACTGTGTTAATTAAAAAGCCCCAAAGAGCTCAGAGAGCCCCGCTTGAATGCTTGATGGACACCAGATGTGTCCCTATGCTCTTTCTGCAGGAGTGAGAGCTGAAGAGAATACAGAGATGGCTGGCATTTTAGGAGGCATTTAGAGAGCTGTTAGTTGGCAATAAAGGAAAGGGGCACATTAGTTACAAAAGTCCATGATGGCTTAAGGGTTAGTATTAATTAAGCTTCGTGTACAGTAGGAGTGTGTTCATATTTATTTAGAGAAACAAAGAGAACTAAATACATTTGTTTGTAAAGTGCTTTAGTAAACCCAATTCAGTCTAATACACTGCATAAGAATGTGTTAATAGCTGGTGTCATTTCTATGTTGCGCTTTCAGCATCGTTTGGAAACTCGGAGCAGCCTTCTATGCGCTCACTGATTAAGAGCATTGTGGCAAACGAAGGCATTTTCGGTCTCTATCGGGGGATCCTACCCAACTTCATGAAGGTCATTCCAGCTGTCAGCATCAGCTATGTAGTGTACGAGTACACAAAATCATCGCTGGGTATCTCAAAGTGAATGTCACTGGGCTGGGTTCCCAAACCCCCATATAGGAGTGCTGTTCCAGATCCATTTATCTTCTTGGACACTAGGAAAAAACATTAATTAAGAGAATCAGCTATAATCTGATCCCCGATCAGCTTTGCTGTTTAAAATGCCTTGTGAGTCCAGAGTTTCTTTCATGGATGTCCTGTCTGCTCTAAACACCACTGATTTTTAAAACTCATCACAAGAATAAAGCGGACTCTTATCCTGTAGATTTAACTACATGATTAAGTCTTATAAGTGTATTTCATTTGGTTATTTAAATTTGTAGCAATAGGAATGTCTGATCACTGCACTGAATAATATGACAAGTACGATTTGCCTTACGACTTGCATGCTATGACTTCTTTATGGTGTCTATGCATGTGAATGCCTGATGTCTGTGAATGTTGGTTTTATTTCTATTACATTGTTTTTTTATATTTTTATATTTTATCAGAAAGAAATATACAATGTAAGTGTACAATCTACTGTATTATAATGAAGGCCCTAAAACACAAGTGCATAGCCGACAGGATAACACCAATGCACCAGGGAGAAAGGTACCACAACCGGCATTTTAACCATATTAATAATCCAAAATCTGTGCACTTACTTACTTGCTTTCCCAATCTCCAAACGATAGGAGGAATTTCCATCGTTCGTCATAAGTGTCCCTGCTTTATTTATTATTATTATTGTGAAAATTGTCTGAGGGATTGCAATCTGATGTAATTTCCTTTTCAAAATGGCAAATAAAATGAATGATGCAATAAAACAGAACATACTGAAAAATAATTATATTTGATTTGCTGTGTTCACATAGGGCTTTAGTTCTTAGCAAGCTGCCTAATTAGCAAGCTGTACACAAGTAATAAGTACACTTGTATCACCAAAGAACTTGATTTCATTTTATTTTCACACTTGAAATTACAGTATGTTTTTCTAGTTGGCTATTCATGTAGTACACTAGTTTATTAGCAAGGCAACACAACAGTTCAGAGAAGATACAAAATATATATAAAGAATAAAGACATAATATAACATACAGTATATACAAAAACAAAATGTATAAAAAGAATAGTGGTTACACTGAAGACATATTGCACATAGGTAATATTGAGCATTTTTCAAAATTTCTGTTATTGCACGTTTAAAAAAAATTGTTATTGTTTATTATTGCAGTGAAACAGTAATAACAGTGTGTATTATGGTGACTGGGGCTTTGAGCTTTGTCTAATAGCAGCAGGGAGAAAAGAGCGTCTGTATCGCTCCTTCAGACACTTAGGATGTAACAGTCTGTCGCTGAAGGAGCTGCTCAGAGATGAAACCATTACATACAGGGGGTGAGAGTCGTTCTCCAGCAGTGATGATAGTTTTGCTAGTATCCTCCTTTCTCCCACCTCCTGTACAGTGTCCAGAAGAATCCCCAGGACTGAGCTGGCCTTCCTGATCAGCTTGTCCAGCCTTTTCCTTTCTGCAGTAGAGATACTGCTACTGTACACCAGCATACCACACCATAGAATATGGCCGATGCCACCACAGAGTCAAAAAAGGTCTTCAGTAGCTCTCCCTGCACCCCAAAAGACCTTAGTCTCCTCAGCAGAAAGAGTCTGCTCTGCACTTTCTTGTAGATTACATCAGTATTGTCTGTCCAGTCCAGTAAATAGTGTGATTCCTGTGTTCACACTAAAAAGAAGATGAGTACTTCATGTATATGGATGATACACTTGTTAAACTGAAAAAATGTAAGTGCGAAATCTCGAGGCTCGCAGTTTTGCTTACGCAGTGCGCTGACACTGAATGAGAAAAAAATTATTTTAAATTAGTACACTTTTTTAACATTTCAAAAATTCATTGTATTCTGCTAAAGCTAGCAATGTGAAATTATTTGCTCTTTGCCATCACTTGATGTTGGCCCGGGTAACAGCTTATACTTCTGGTTAGTAAAAAAAAAAAATAGTGCGACTGATGGAACTCTCTGCTAAGTGTTGGGTTCCAAATGTCATGTGCGTCAACCCAAGAGCATTTCTCAGATCCGTATCTTTCCCAATCCACCAGATATTGTATACAGCTCTTGATTTACTCTCTTGGCTTGCCCACTGGATTGGGGATGGTAGCTAGACATTAGACTGATGTTTATCCTGAGTTTTTTGCAGAATGCTCTCCATACTTGCGATGTTATCTGGACCCTGGAACTCCATAGCATCAATCAAGTGTTTAAAGAGGGTTGTAGCTGTCTCTATCGTGGTGCTTCTTAACGGGATTAGCCTTCAGATCAAGCTTCAGATCATCAATCTTCGGCCACCAAAATGGTGCTGAAGCCGTGGGAATAGGGCAGATCAGTGACAAAGTCCTCCCAGATGTAAGCCCATGGAAGTGGGAAGGGGTGTGCACTTGTACTCAGATGAAGCAGGCCTCGTAAGCTCTGATGTCCTGGGCCAGTGTTGGCCACCAAAAGGCATTAAGCAGGAGTTGTGTGGTACTTTGGACGTCTGGGTGTCCTGTGCTAACGGACATGCGAACCCCATTCCATAACCTGGATTCTTAGAGAGGCCTGGAGGAAATTCCGCGTGGGTGGGCATTCCAGTGGTGGTGCCTTATTCTGTTGTACTCGGAGGATTTCCTCCATAATGTCCCATCGTTTGGGTGCCACGATGGTGGTCATGATGATGGGAGCTTTGCTGTTCTTGGTCCCTAGTTGGTAGGAAACAGAGTAGTTGAATCTTGTAAAGTATAAGGCCCAATGTGCCTGCTTGGGGCTAAGTCATTTGGCATTCTTTATATATTCTTTATACAGGTTCTTGTGGTCCATCAAAACTTAAAATGAATGCTGTACCCCTTCCAGCCAGTGTCTCTACTCACTGAGCACCTCCTTGATGGAGAGGAGTTCCCGATTCCCCAAGACGTAGTTTGCTTCTGCTGGGTTTTTAGGAGAAGAATGCACATGGGTAAAGTCTCCCTGAGGTTCCATGTCTTTGTGATGAAACAGCTCCTATACCTAGACATATTCTTCCATTGATTTGGCCTCTGGAGCTGAGAGGGGGTAAATCCTGCTCTTGGGCAGAGTGGTGTTTGAAAGGAGATCAATGCTGCAGTCCCACTGATGATGAGGTGGTAGTTTGGATGCACATTCTTTTCTGAAACCCTCTCTGAGATCCAGATATTCCTTGGGAATCTCAGGGGGCAAGATCAGGATTTTCTACTGAACTAGTGAAACAAGGAAGATGTAGTGGGTCCTTGGAAACAATGGCATAAACATTTGGGGGACCATTTAATTAGTTCCTTGTGAGCCCAGTAGATGGTTGGGTCATGATCCTGGAGCCAAGGAAGACTTAGGATGATGGAGTTTAACGGTGCTCAGGTGATAAAAAGTGAGATCCCCTCCCTGTGGAACAGCCTGATGTTAAGTGTGATGGGTGCAGTCTGGTGAATGATGAGGCCATCTTCTATGGGTTGTTTATCAACCACAGTGATCCTTAACGTAATAAAGCAGGTGGTAGTAGGGAGGTGGAGTTTCTCCACAACCCAGAGTCAATTAGGGCTAAAACAACATGAACAGTGTCATGAAAATTGGAAATTCAAAACAGGAAGACTCACCTTAAATAGATGAGTGGCAGATTTGTAACAGTTGTAGCTGTTGCCAGCTTTGGCGTTCCTCTGCTGGAACCCAGGTGTGTCCGCATGGGATTTGGGGCTTTGTGAACAGGCAGTGGCCGATTGGTGTGAACATGACTGGATTGATTTTAAATTAGGTTTTCCAGCTGTGTTATATGTTATACGGCAGTGATGAGCATGGTTTAAATTTCCTTGATCTGGAAGTAGAATCCGGAAATGGTTAAAATTTGGGAGAGGGTTCCCTCTGGTGGCTGTGGGTTTGTGTTCAAGTTACAATATTACTAATATTACTAAAATTCATACATTATACAGCAGAGTAGCATACGGTATGTGCATAATGTATATTATGTCATTTGGGATACAGCTGACACAACTGTTTGGCTTTGCATTTGAATTGATGCTAATGCTTGAATAAAGACTATATTCATTTATCACTCTCACTCCCTCACTCACACTCATTTTCTACCGCTTATCCGATTCATTTATCATGTAAATATTAAAAATGCAGTTGTTGTAGGGGTAAAAGCCTCCCTGCATGGACATATAGTCTACTACATATTGTCTGAAAGCCATGATTTCTTATTCTGTGTAGTGTACTTCTCCAGGGAAAAGAGAGTCAATTGGGATTACCTGCTCTGTTACCATAGTAGTGTTGCTATGGTAACAGAGCAACCTTGACTGGCCTTTGGACCTCCTAAATGCTGGGATGTCGACAGAACAAGTTTGTTATTGTCAGCACTTCTTGTCCTGACGTCCAAGATAACAATGCTGCTTGTATTACCCCCACTCCTTTTTTAAAATAAATCACTTTGGATTCCTTGTTTTTTTTTTTTTTTGCTGTGATGTCATTTTTGCTAACACAGCATAAGAGTCCTTGAAAGGACACAAGTACATGTTTGAGGCTCCACAATTAATGATGGCAAAGCTGTATTTTTAACCGAATGAGATGACCCAGTCCATGAAGGCCTATGAATCATGCAATCATTTTAAAGTCTTGGAACAGGAACCATGAATTGAATGCATCAGTTAATCATCAAATATAAACATAATCAGACTTGAAAATATTTAAATTATTTAATCTTATAGATGATTTAAGGATTAGGATCCATCATAGCTCAGCAGTATTAGGGCTAGATATTCCATGCTCCAATACAGTTCTGAACTGTATAATACAGTTACCAGGCAAACTATAAAAAAAAACTCTCATCGCTATGATGCTTATTTGCTCTTAAACATCTTCACTATGTTTAAACATGTTCACCTGACCAAATTTATGAATGGTGGTGTATTATATTGTACAAAGGATGAAATGATGAAGGAAAATTGAAATCTAAGTCGAATTGTTTTAACATTCATGATGGACCAGTTCATATTGGCCGTCTTTACCTTTAAATCTGTAAATAGGCTTGACTTCAATGTCTTGCATACATTTTAACCCTGTAAGGTAATGGTTCTCTCTGGGTTGACTCAAACACAGATCAGATTCTAGCCACCTGATATTCAATATTCAGCTGGGTGAAATTTTCTGAACGATTTATCTGCAGGGAGCCTGGGGCCTGTCCCAGGGGACTCAAGGCACAACGCAGGGTAAACCCTAGAAAGGTGGCCAGTCTGTAGCAGAGCAGATTCACACACATTCCACACAATTTAGAATAAAAATTGAATACATTTCTGAGAGTCAAATAAAATTTTAAATGAAATTGGGACATAGAAACATTTATCACTACCACATATACACTACAGCACAGAAGAATTCTTTACTTCACAACTAAGGAGCTTGGTGTCAGTGCACAGGGGCAGCTATGATACAGACCCCCTGGAGCAGTGTGTGTTAAGGTCCTTGCTCAATTACCCAAATGTGGCAGCTTGGCAGTGCTGGGGCTTGACATACTTGACATCAACCCAAAGCCTTAACCACTTGAGCCACCATTGCCCCCATACATATATGGTAGTTTGGAGTGGGGAAAATATCAGAATACTTGGAGGATACTTCCAAGCAAACTACAAATACAGGGTGAAAAATTAATTTGAACACCCATCCCTGGAGGTGGGAGTCACCAGCCACTAAGCCACCCTGCCGGCTAAAGTTAGATATCCAAATAGAACAGGGCATAGAAGCCTTTATTATCACCACATATGCATTACAGCACAGTGGAATTCTTTTCTTCACATACCCCAAATAAGGAGGTTGGGGTCAGAGTGCAGGGGCAGCTATGATACAGTGCCATGGAGCAGGGAGGGCTGAGGGCCTTGCTCAAGGGCCCAGCAGTGGCAGCTTGGCTATGCTGGGCCTTGAACCCCAATCCTCCGATCAACAACCCAGAGCCTTAACCATTTGAGCCACCACTGCCAGTATACTAATATCTCTGGCCATAAGAATGTACAGACCATCTTCATACATGCACAGGGTTAAGGTGTTGGACTACCAATCGGAAGGTTGTGAGTTTGATTCCTACATCCACCAGGTTGCCACTGCTGGGACCCTGAGCAAGGCCCTTAACCCTCAATTGCTCAGTTGTATAAAAATTAAATAAATAAAAAAAAGTAAGTTGCTCTGGATATGGGCATCTGCTAAATGCTGTAAATGTAAATCTTAAAAACAAGAGATATATAGGCTATAATTTATGCATGGTTAGTGCACATACTTACTAAGTTACTTGTACTTCTTACTACAGGATATATATAGCAGCCATAAGTTTGGATAGCTGACCATCACCAATAACCTCTACTCTCCTGAAAAGGCTTTCCACTAGATTTGGGTGTGTGTCATGTGAGGAGGTCTGTCAAATTTGCTCTTCATCCCAAAGGTGTTCAGTGGACTTGAAATTATGGCTCTGTGCAGGTCAATTAACTTTCCAACTGCGACTTTTACAAAACATGTCTCCATGGGTCTCGTTTTGTGTCATGCTGGATCAAGTTTGTTTTCTTTAGTTCCAGTGAGTTCCAGTGAAGAGAAACTAGACATCCTATACTTTATAATTGTGTGCTGCCAACGGTTTGGGGAAGAACCACCTATGAGTGTGATAGTCAGGTGTCCAAAAACCTTTGCCCATAAAACCAAACTCTAGATAGTGTGCATGTGCTCCAAAATGTGTACGAGTAAGAAGAAAGGGTAAAGATGGCTGTATGAATGCAATATTACACGAGATATTCACAAGATAAATATAAACACACGACAGTAACCCAGTATATTAAGAATATTCTTTACTGAGACCGATTTCAATGAAAAGTTATAGTCATGTCTAATTAATTCATTTCATCGTCTCATAAATAACACCGTGACATTGTTGGAAGGTCTTGAAATGCCCAGACACACAGAAGTTCACTAAGTGATTACACATGGCCTACCTATGTGTCTTATGGTGAGTTGCTTCTCAAGCAGGATTCCTTTATACTTTTTTAGAGAATTCCAGCTCTATAATGTGAATTCCTAACACATCTGTAACTTGTATGAATTGAGTGAAAATGAGTCTTTCTACATCAAACAGGCCAAAGGCTTGATATGACGGATACAATAGATTGTTTAATGTATGTACAGAGAGGGAAATAATTATCTGATCCTCTGCTGATTTTATAAGTTTACCTACAAATTTTTTTATGGTAGGTCTATTTTAGCAGAGATAAAATATCAACAAAGAATCCAGAAAAAAACATTAAGTAAAGGTTATAAATGAATTTGTATTTGATTTAGTGAAATATGTATTTGATACTCAAGCAAAACGTGACTTAGTACTTGGTTGGCAAACACAGAGATCAGATGTTTTTTGTTTACACACATCTCAGGAGGAATTTTGGTCCATTCATCTTTACAGAAACACTTGAAATCAAGTTTCTGCTCCTTCCGAAGACTGGCTAGGCCACTTTATAATTTTATTTGTTTCTTCTTTAACCACTTCTTTGATGCCTTGGCAGTATTTTTGGGTCATTGCCATGCTGAAAGACCCATCGACGACCCATCCTCAGTTTTCTGGCTTAGGCCAAGAGGTTCTCACCCATGATTCTATGGTAGATGTCCCTGTTCACCAGCCCCTCGACGCAGTGAAGTCTTCCTGTACCCTTAGCAGAGAAACAGCCCTAGAATGTAGAATGTTTCCACCTCCATGTTTGATAGTGGGGATGGTGTGGGGATTTCTCTACGTTCAAACACGAGTTGAGTTGACGCCGAAGAGCTCAATTTTGATCTCATCTGACCACATCACATTCTCCCAAGCCTTCCCTAAACTTCACACAGGCCTGTACATGTGCATTCTTGAGCAGGGGGACCATGCAGGCACTGTAGGATCTCATTTACATTTACAGCATTTAGCAGACAGCACTTATCGAGAGTGACTTACAACTAAGCAACTGAGGGTTAAGGGCCTTGCTCAAGGGCCCAGCAGTGACATGGAAGAGATTGATTTTGTGACCGGTGTCTTTTATACACATAAGGAATTGAGATTAGGGGTACTTCCCTAAAGGGACAGGACTAATTTGTGTGCCTCGCGGTCCTCAGAATTCTTGCTGGTTGTTAGGGGATCAAAAACTTTTCACTTGCTCAAATACAAATTAATTTCGAACCTATTTTTTCCTTGATATCTTGTCTCTCTGTGTTAAACCTACCATAAAATTTCTAGAATATTTCCCCCACTGTATATCATGTATATATGCATTTTTAAAACACAAGGCACATCCTCCATGCTAGAAATGACAAGTGAGACTGCAAAAGACTAAAAATACTCAAGTTATTCTAATAAAGATTTTTATTTTTCAGTTTTAAATAGGCCAACAAACCATAAAAATACATACAGGTCAGTAAAATGATCAGCCACATACTCACATGTGCACATCAGCATCAAGGTTTAAGATTGTAAACCGCCTTCAAAAACAGAATTGACAGACTGGTTAAACTGCATGTTCACAAGAAGGTTGGTGGTGCTGTGGGATTCTTTTTCCTGTTTGCTTTATCCTGAGAGTCAATTAAAATGAGCTCACGTTGAATTAATTCAATTGGTCAATGCTGATGTAGTTAAAAGCCCTCTCCACCTTGCAAATGCTCAAAAGGCATGAGATTAAATTAATGCTGACAGGAATATCATTTTACTGAAAAAGAATTTCAAAATCAAAACACATGACCATTCAGAAGTCCAGGAAAAAAAAAAATCACCTTATAGCCCCAAATTAAGGAATTTACACTGCTGTCTTAGAAAAAAAAATACATTCTCTATTAATAAAAACCTAGTTACAGATTAAATGTAATTTGTGAGGGAGCGATACAATATTGGCATCACAAAAACATTTCAGCTCAACAAGAGGGAAGAACACAAAAAAAAAACCTCCTCTACCATTTTAACAGCATGATCCACATCCTTGTTGATCAAATGCATACTATCACAAATACATCAGGGAATACGTGATTATGATTTGAGGTTAAAGCACCACCATCTTAAAATAATGCACAGAATCTCACATAGTGGTAGTAGGGGTTTAGTCCCCTGCAGGGCACACATCAAGTGTTTCTCCCTCAAAGCAAAACATTACTCATTCCCTTAACATTGATCAATATCTCTACAAGCATTCAAAGCAGATGTAGATCAACACACAGTTGTGTTTTTCCTGTTCGAGCACATTAGAGCATAATATCAGATGCGTTAGATCAGGAAAACAGTCATCTAACACGATTGTCAAGATAAAAGACAATTCTGTTATATTCAGCTCCCACGTCTTGCCTCTAGAGCACGTAAGTATGCAAAATGCATTTTATTGCTGAACTGGTTGGACTTGTAGATGATTCTTAATTAGAGATCTTTCAGGAAAAAAAAACTAATGGTGGATAAAGGGAGCAGCACTGTGCAATTAAAAAATATGCCACAATGCCAACATGCACAATACAGCGCAAAAAAAAAAGTAAGGGAAAAGAAAAAAAAATCTCCTTTTCACCCACTCATAGTTGTTCTATTATTTAGCTTTATGACAAAGCGGAAATGTTTGGATTTCTATAGCGCAAAAAAATGGTAAAAAGAAGGGGTTAAGATACATGAAAAGAGGTAACAAAAGGAAAAGGCAATTCAACGAAGACCAGCGAGAAAACAAAATGCTTACATTTTCCGACTAGAAAAAAAAGAACCTAAAAATATATTTTATAGGATTTTCAAAAGAAAAGTGAATACAAGGTGCATGCGACAGCTTTTCAACGTTTCAGGGTACAGATGACGGTGATGATGAGGATAATGATGGAGAGAGCAGGGTCACGATTCCTCGTTTCCTGAGTCATCTTCGTCATAGCAACAGTCCTCATCATTATTGTCCTCCAAGTCCTCGTCATCATAGTAATCGTCATAAAACAAGTCAGAGCCCTCGTCTGTGGCGGGGGCACGTGTGCGCACACAGTACTCAGCCAGTGTGGTGGGAACTTTAACACCATCTCGCTCTGCCTCTGCTTTAGTGGCCAAAACCTGCTTTCTGTAACACACATACACACACATAAAAAAAACTCTCGCATCTCTTTCCAATATATTTTTCTTCCACCTCCAATTTCAAGACCTTCTTAAATCCAACATGTTCTTCCAAGTATAAGGAAAACATTCTGCCAATGAGCTGTGCTTTTGTCTCAATTAACCCACTGTAGCAAATATCACACATTATTTAAAGCCACTTTGTGTGAGTATTTTTTTACATATCAAACTTGCTTAAATTATCCAGAAGCCTATTGATCTATTGATGTTTAGTTTGTGTGTAAACAGACACAGTTGACAGATGTGTCTTTTTATCCTCTACACCATTTCATGTTGCACACAAGGTTTGATCTCAAATGGCAGATTTTACTGGGTATATACACTGCAGTCTTATTATAGCCATGGTATGGCTTTCACCCAAAAAACAACAATGAAGAACTCTGCAACTTGGACCAACATGATAAACTGTCTGTGAGCTTTTCAGTACGCTGTCTTACCACAAGAGGGCAGCCTCATTCAAAACCACTGTAGCAGATTTATGACTGATATTTAAATGCCTTGAAAAGCTGACTTTGCGTTTTCATAGGAAATCATTTTAGATCCACTGTTTACACTACATAAATGACCATATTCAGATGTTTTAAAGAACAGCAAACGTTTCAGATGTTTTAAACCAAGCAGCAGATTAGTCATCCTTCACAATATTCCCAACAAGTGGGCGAGTGTGTGTGTGCTGTATGCCAAGAGCTCACTACAATCCTGCATGCCTGACCCCTACTGAGGCTCTGTAATGCTGTGGGAGGTGTTTTGCTGGCATGGTTCACGTATGAGGGCCACTGCATATCAGTACAAAGTTCATCTGACTGATCAGCTTTATCCTATGCTGAGTCTTTAGAAATGGTCACATCCAGAATAAAGTTTGAGACCTCGCTGAATGGTTTGATGAGAATAGAAATAACATAAATCACATTCTATGGCCTTCTCGGTCACTGGCTCACATACTAACTAAACACCTTTGGGAGATTTTGGGCCAGCATCATCATCATCATCCAAACACCATTTTAGGGATTCTCTTTTAGCAATGTTTACACCACCTATGTACACGATGTATAAAGCCTATGCCGTAGTTACTGATGATGCCTTTTCCTTTCATTTGTTCTGGTCATAAAGGTGTCAATGGCAAAGTAACTTGGTGAAAAATGCGGAGAGGAGCGTCTTACCGGATAATCTCTGCGTACTCTCTGTCCTTTGCTTTGCTGTCCCTCCACTTGCGGTACATCACAGAGGCGTCCACGTTAGCGGGAGAAAAAGTGTTGGGCTCGTTCAACAGGGATATGACGCTCAGCAGGATGGTTCTGAAACACACACAAATACCACAGCGAGGTTACCAAAAGGCTTTACGGAATGTTAAAATACATCTACCCTTTATAAGCTCTTAAGATCGCACGATCCTACAGGCCACTTGACACGCAACAGAATTGAAGGGTTTCTACAAAATAAGAGAAACTGAAATCTGTGCATAGACAAATAAACTATTAGATTAAAAAAGTAGCATCACAAAATAAATGCTATCATATGACACACAGAAACAAAGTACAGCATGATGAGGTGTGTGTGTGTGTGTGTGTGTGTGTGTGTGTATATTCACCTGACGTTCTGCGTTGGATTCCACCTCTCTGAGGGCAGCTCTCCGCTCTGTGGGTCATCTACAGGAGGGTGGAGGATAGAGATACACACGTCCCCGTTCTGAAAGACACACACTATTCATTTCCAAGGCTAAAACCTATATACTTATATCTGTATGTAACAAAACATTTCTGCTTCGACTGCTAGGTTTGTAAATTCCTCATACTCCTTGGATATCAAACACTGTATTGCTGACTGAAGCTAAACAGAACAATGTATGTTTGGCTAAGCAGCATTTCACACTAGCACTCGAGGTGAATCAGTGTGCCACCTTTCTGGGGAAAAAAACATGTTCAAACAAACATGAAAAACACTGACAAGAGAAGTGCCACTCAAAATACCTGTTGAAGAATAATTAGATTAGTAGACATCGATACGTAATGAAACAAATCATCGTTTGGTGCCGTGTTCAGTACCGGCCATAAACCCTGCTTCCATGTTTTACTGTTATGGCTTGAAACTTTGTGTATTCTCCTCTTCTGCGTTGCTGCAAGGCTGCTTTGCTTCAGAATTGCCAGGAGGATTGTAGAAGGTTTTGAAAGGCTTTGATTGTGTTTGTGTGCCTTGGACTCTCTCTGTTCAGAACTTTGTTTTGGTTAAGCCCATTCTTGGGAGTGAAGAATGGCTTCAGCAGAAATGCACAAACGTGTTTTGTTTTTTTCCTCTGGAAGGCACAGCCACATACTTCAGAGCCTAGAAATGCTACCAAGTAAGCTACTCTACTGAGATGCACTGATAAACCCTTACCTCAGCCGTAAAATCATTTTGTTTTATTTAACAAACACATTCTCCAAGCTGACCATTAACAAGCCGAGAAAAGGCTGAGAATGGTTTAATAGCCTTGTAAGTTTTTCCAACACTGACCACATGACTGAGGGAAAAAAAAAACAACCATAGGCATATACGCTTACCTCATAAATGTTAGGGTGCCACATTTTCGTGAGGAATCTGAAGGCTGGGGGGGAATAGGGGTAGTCGATGGGGAACTTGATACGTGCCTAGGGTAGAAAGAGAAAAAAATTAATCAATAGAGATCAGCAAACATACTGTGAATTATATACACATGTAATGCGGGTGAGCAGGCTCCAATTCCCTATGCAAATAAGTCTGAATTTATGCTTCACACTTACAAACATCTAGGCATGATTATACTATAAAGTCCAGGACAATTCTCTAGTCAGTGACTTGGCCTCCCAAAAGACACTAAGCAGGACCATAAGGAGACTCTGGGACGGCTGCTTGATAATTGGATTGGAGATGAATTACGACTCAAGGATACGGCACAGGTTTGCCAACGGGAAGCGCAACAAACCAAAACATGAATGAATCAAATTTCAGGAATTGCACGTTTAATCTACTAAAAAAAAAACTGGGATACTGATTACACATGAAATGTGTACTCTGCTGAACTCAGTCCTGCTCCTTTACAAACAAAGCTAAGATCAGGTTCCTGACACTGAAACACAACACGTATGTCGCTCCGCGCCAGGGACATACGAGCAGTCAGGGATCAGAGAAGTGTGTGTAAAATATTAAAAATGTCTTTGTGGAAGCCAAGGTGAGTGTTACATAAAACATCCAGCTGGAATTCAAATTTGAATGAGATTGAGGTACAATGTGGAATTTACTGATCAGCCCGATTAGCGCTCTAATGAGTCACATTAGCTCTGTGATCAGTGTCTGGTAAACATTAAGTAGTCACCCGTTATTCTTTGCGCTGCATATTATGTGCCTGCAGGACTGACATTAACCTACTTTAAAAGGCAATCAGTAATTTCAATTCCCTGAGCCTTACAAATTGTGCATGCTATATTTTCCAAATGATCTTAAGGATCTGAAATGTAATTTATTTCAAGACAAAAGAGGAGAAAAAAAAAAAAAAGTGAGAGAGACAATGCAATTATGTTACTATCGTTTAACCAAGCATTCAGCGTGTGTAGAAACTTGCAGGGAAAAGATTACAGCTGGCTTGATCATGAAGCCGCTGAGAGAAAACCACAAGTGCACAAAGCTGTCAAAGCTCTGAAGGATCTAAAAATATAAGCAAATCTCTGCCTCCCCCCACCCCTCCCCCACCCATACACCCAGGTGCATATCATTTCAATATTCAGATAGTAAAGATACCTTCATGAAACCTTCCTATATGCACAGGAGTTAAACAAGTGTTTTGCATATACAATTGGTGATAGAGAAATACTGGTGATGGAGTACTGTTTTAATTTTTAATAATTACAGTATTTTGTGGAATTTAACATTTCTATGCTTGTGGCTTAGAAAAGTTTATGGCCGACAATATAGATCACAGAATCTGAGAACATCACCACATCAGAGTATTCAACAAATTATGATCTGCATATGATCTTTTTTTTTTTTTTTTTTTTTTTTACTAATATTTGCTTATTCTTTCAGTTATCACATGATGATTACATTCTTTCAATGACTCCCTTTTTTTTAAAAAAAAGGTATAAAACGCAAATAAATAATAATAATATTTTAGTAATTATGAATAATAATATTAATTATTAACGGATAATAATAAGAATGTTTTATTATATTTGTTGTTGATATTATTAACCATAACAACAATAGTAGTAGTAGTAATAATAATAATAATAATAATAATAATAATAATAATAATAATAATAATAATAATAATAATAAACAGTCTCTTACAGGCCTTCGGTGCAAAAAAACACCAAGCACAGACTACACATACATTCTCCCATCGATACAAATACAAAATAGTTTTTGTTTCTGTAAGATTTCAGCATGCTGATTACTGACTGAACAGCACTTTGGGTGTAAGAGCAGAAGAATGTGATCTTTTGAAAATTAGGAACATGGAAAAGAGGAATAGGTTAGTGGAAGCCCTGACAAACACGAATAATTTATAGTGTATTCAAGGCTTCTCGTTGCACCTTGCATTTAAACACCTTGACAAAAGATCAAGACAGTATCAAGTTGGAGTTAAATAATGTGTTTTATGATTCATTGAGATACAAGGTGCAAGGCCTAAGCTAGCAACTTGATGTGTCTACTGCGTAGCGTAACGTTGCCCACAAAGGATTTATAATTAGACAGACTTATTTCCCCCCCAATAAGAGTTAACTAGATTTACTAAGGCCTAGTTAGTGTTACAGTACTTAAGTAATTTCCTTCTTTGTGACACTGTTGCTTATTTCTTTTCAGTTTGTACAGACAAATGACAAACCGTCCATACAGGGAGCCCCATAACAGGGGGTCAGAGAACTTGTGTTTTATTTCATCTGAGAGAAACACACCTGGAATGAAAACAACAAAACAACAATAAAAGTCAACAACAAACTATGTTTGGCTTAACTGCAAAAAAAACAAACAAACAAAAAAAAAACCTGAATAATTTATCAAAGCAATGCTGATCAGCTCATTTGCAATCTTCATAATTTAATTTGTAAAATCTGTCACAAGATTGTTTAGACAGCAAACACATTTTCATAAAAACCCAGTTCGTTTGTACCCCATGAGAGCACCAGAGTGGGTGCAAATGTACATATAAAGAGACTTATGTGAACCAAATAACTAGACAAAGTTACACATGTACATTCACATATATAGACAACACCAAGCAAAGTTTAAATTGTTTATTTCAATTGCATACAAGAATTTTTTTCAAATGTAAAACTTGTTCAACCAAAAAAACTTGTCAAACCAAATATACATAAATTAAGGGTATAAAAAGCCTAGCCATTCAAATAGGACAAAAATAAATAGTACCCTATAAAGAGAGGAAAAGTGGGAGGCTGCAATGGTGAGGAACTATATAGAAACTATATAAAAAAATTATACTATATTTGCTTTTAATTTTACTATTCCTGCCAGCCATGTGGGTACATCATGTACTAACATATTGTGCTCACCCTTCCACACAAATAGACAGATAGCAGATGTGGATTGAGGGCTCTCCCAAGGCGAGAAATTTGATTTCCTCTGGGACTCTGACAGATTCTCATTGCTGTATTTGCAACCAGTCTCACAGTAAATGATTTAAAGAGATAATATTCAAATGTTTAAAGAACACTATATCCACTTTAATTATGTGGCCATGTCATCACATCTACATTTGCTTTTGGAACAGATTTAGATATCTCTTTAAAGTTATAATAAACTTGAAACTGTTTTTTTTTTTAAATTTGCCAATTCTTCCATAAGAGCATTAGTGCCTTAGAGTAAGGTCAGGCACTATTGTAGGGTGAGGAGGTGTGTGGGGCAATCAGTGCTCAAAAATGTTTAGTGAGGTTCGGGTTGGATCTCTGTGCAGGACACTCATGTTACCATATCGTTATGGCACTTGTTTTGTGAACAGGGAGCATTGTACTGCTAGAACACGTTTAGGCCCCTTAGTTCCAGAGAAAAGGTTTAATTCTATAGCATGCAGGGACAGTTGTATGCCTTTAACATGATCATATGGGTGTGATATTCAAGTGTCCACAAACTTTCATCCATATAGTTTAGCTGAGCTTTGTGGACAAACGCTGACTAAGCCGTTTCCTTCCACACAAGTGGTCAATATGGAAGCATGCAGTGAATAGTCCCCAACAGTGGGGGAGGAATAGGTTGCATGACAGCCCCAGAATCGGGGCTTAAATCATGTAGCGTGCAGTAGGATTTAGTACTCGTTTTGTTGTTTTCAGCTTTCTGAGTTTTGCCTTCTTTGGAGTTTTATTGGCATCATTAAATGTAATTCAGCTGTGTTGTAAACAAGCAATTTACAGCTACTCCACAACACACAATTATACTGAAATATTGAGAAAAATGAGGGCCACTATAGTTAACGCTAAAATTCTTTGATAATGCAGAACTCTCTCAAACTGGTTGTTACATGGATTTTCCTGTCAATTTGGTCCCTTCCTTGTCTTAAGCACAGTTTGTAGTGAACAGTTTGAAGCAGAACTACTGGTTTTAGCATTGCACACCGGGAGCCCTGCAGGTTCACGCTCACACACACACTCACAAACACATATAGGGAGCAGCTCTCACACAGCTCTGGCAGTGCTCAAGTCTGAACACAGCCTCTAAAGGCAATGACGCCAGAGTATCGGCCAAACCCACAGTGCTTCACCAGTGTAAACAAAGACAATAGATGAATGCGTGTTAGTGTGAAGCAGTTTAAAGATTCCTTCAGAACACTTTGCTTACCTGTTTCAAAATGAACCTGGCACATCTAAACTGTATTTACATGTCCATTAAACAGACAACGAATGCAGTCATCTTTATTGTGTGTAAGATCAGGAACTGAAACTTGGCTCATTTCCTATTTGTGCACAGTTAAGCTTGACTGTTATACTACGTAACACCACCACCACCAAAAGAAAGAAAGAAAGAAAGAAAGAAAGAAAGAAAGAAAGAAAGAAAGAGAAAAAAAGAAGAAAAAAGAAGAAAAAAGAAAAATCCCTGAGTTACAAACTTCGTGTTTAATACATAAACTGTAACACACATTATAATTAATGCTGAAATGATTTCATAAGGCAAAGCTTCCTCAAAAACCTCAGACATGGACAATCTGCTCTTTTGTCTCATCATTTTATTAAAAGAAGAACGAATTGATCCGGCATTTTGTTTAAAGATTCATAGATCTTTATTGCATCACAAAGCCGATTATTTTGTTGCCTAAACGCTGAGAGAAGTTATTTTATTTTTAATCATTTTGAAAATATATCGTTTCTCTCAATTGTTTCCAGTAAATCTTGCGAATAAAGACGTTGTACTCAGAAAATGTGCCAGTCAGAAATTAGTATCATATCTGCTCCTGCTTGATAGTCGCATTGTTGACAAGAGGAACAAAGAAAAGAAAAAAAAAAAGCTCTTCTACTAACGTCCTAACTGAAATTTTACTAACTCACAAAAACCACAGAACTTCTTTCTAACCAGACAAATAAACGTCGTGATAGAGAGTTCAGAGCTGATAAGCTGTTGATTGTTAAGAAATGTCAATTCCGGTATATAAACTGTAAGAGCGCTGTAGCTAAATAAGCACAAAGCTAGCATTGGCAAACTAGCAATGGGGATAAATATAGAGCTAGGGCATTGCTATATATAGCCAGAGCAACGTCGGCGACTCAAAACATATTACAAGACACGTATAATAGAGAAAAATAAACTAATCTTACCTTAAAGTAACCCCCTTCGTATAGTGTATTAGGAGGTCCAAAAATGGCCACTTCCCAGTTATAGAGGTCTGCTTCGTCCACCAGGGTAATTTTAAAACCCTCCACTGGCTCTTCTTGAAGGCTTTTCATTTCAAGCATTAACGCTTTCTGTGAGCTTGCTACGTGAGAAGTGCTGTTATGAGCCATTTCTGAGAAAAAAAAAAGTAACGAAATGAACGGATTTGTGACAACGCCTGGGTACTGTCTTCTTCTCTCTGGCTAACTCTAGCTAAGCTAAGCTAAGCTAAGCTAGCAGGTTGTGCTAGCTGGCTTTGTGTGATAGCTCGCGAGCTCTGCCAGCTACACAAAAACGCCTATTGTTTGGAGTTGCCTGACGAGTCGCTTATTGTGACATACAAGTTAATTCCCGTTTAAAAACGACCCTCCTTCCACAAAAATGAACGATTCGTATATTTTATTTAACCATCTATCATTATAAAATATTTACCGTGTAAATAACGCCTTCTAAATGTAAACCATACCACTTATTTAACCCAGCCACACAGCTAAACTATCCAATTGGCAACCATTTATATCTCTAAGCTACTCTTGCCTTCTTCTTCTTTTTTCTTTTAAAGTTGTAAACTTTTGCTAGGGAAAAATAACTCTACACTGTGTTTAAAATGACTTGCTCAATAAGAAAAAACGGAGTAAACAACTGAGATAGTTGACTGACTGTTTGTCGCAGCTGGTGGAATCTCCAGTATGGCTCTGATGTGTTTTTTTTTTTCTTCCATCAGTTCCACTCGTCAATAAGTTCGCAATGCAACATGGGTAATGTAGTTCACAAGGCTAACCCCCTTACCGCCACATTTTAGGGGTTATCAAATGTTTTTCCTCCATGGACCGAGCTTCTTGTGATCACAGCACAAATGTACACATTTTTAATTAAATACTACGTCTATGATCATATGGGCTGTTTAATCAAGAAGCTCTAAAACTATAAAAAAGAAATACCAACAATCATGAGCTAAGTATGGGGCAATTAAAATATAGAGTCATTGGCCATTTATGAACACCATTCCTGCGCAATTATTGCGCAAAGACATTTTTTCTCCGCATCATATGCGCAGTGAGTGCAAGCTAAGCGACACGAATAAGCGTTTGGAACTTTAATAAAGTACTTCAGAGGACTTTCAAACTGAGAACGTTTAATATATATATAAAAAAAAGAAACGTATTTATTTCTTTAGAATGTAATAAACGTATGTCGTAGTTCATCTATCTGTATTTGATTAGTGCTCCAAATATTTCGCAATATTTTATCGGGGGGGGGGGGCTACAAAAACAAAACAAAACTACACCACTCGAGTTTATAATTCTATAAACTCGATTTTTAATTATTTAATAGTTTAATTATTCTTTATAATTCTATAAACTCGAGTAATTCTATAAACTAATATAAGATGCTATGCAAATCTTTGTCAAATAATTCTTTAAAAACAAAAAACAAGTATTTTTACCTTAATTATCTGAGCCGTCTGACTTTTGTCGGCCAAAGTATAAGCAGATGCCAATCTATCATTTACGAGGTTGCTATATGTTTAATCTGTGTTCATACATTCTGTTGGGTTAGAGATCGGGTAGAATAGAATTAGAACAGAACATAAAATTTAACACAAAATATCAAATTCAAATAAGAACAGAATTACATTCAAATATAACTTTAGGTAGGAAAACAGAAATTACCTAGAAATCTAAAAAGATAATATATGAATACCGATCAGATGCAGAAATATCACGACTGTATAAACAAAGTGTGCGATTTTTACTGCAATAATGTAAAACATGCTAATTCACAGTCTGCGGTCTCAGACACATCATTGTCCCTGAATGTAGTATAACTATGACAACCCCCCCCCCCCAACACACACACACACACACACACACACACACACACACACACACACACACACACACACACACACACACACACACACACACACACACACACACACACACACACACACACACACACACATTTGTGCTAGAGAAGCTTTTCCCCTTCATCTGTAGTTGAGTCAGCTATTTCATGGTAATCAGCCTCAAGGACACAGCTTTAGCTTAGCAGGATAGTATGATACTAATGGCTTTGTACTGTTTTACTGTGATAATATGTAGAAAGTACAAGTTATACCAGGCACAACACAATGCTGAAGGATAACTGCATTGCACACAACAGCTAACACCTACTAATGTTAGCTTTCTAGATAAAAAAAAGGTTTCTTGACAGGTTTTACTTTTTCACCTAGTACTAAACTGTTTTATTGAGGATCCTTCAGAAGAAAAGGACCCATGTTACAAAAATGTTTTTATGCCAGTAGCTCACACCAGTATTCTTTTACCAGGATAAGGAAAATTATATATCCTATTGCTTCTCCTGAAGTGTGATGTACATTAAAAGTACTGCTTGCAATGTGCATGTGTTTAATATTCATGTAAATAGAAACTGGGAATATTCCTCTTCGTCAGAGCAGTAGCCGGTATTTGGTTGATATCAAGACATTTCAGATAAATTTTGTGGGTTGGTGATTTTCTTAACACAATTTACATGATCATTCAAGCTGTCCTCGACATAGTCTAGCAAGTGGCAATAAAATATGTCCCAAGATGAAAAAAAACAAAAACGGAGGAAAAATAAATTATTTGGACCACAATCATCCATACAGTCATGATAAAGCTGTGTCTCTACTTGCTTGTCAGAAAGCTCTCCTTTTTGTTCTAGCATTTAGATGATCTAGTCTAGACATGTTGTGGGTTCTGTGGAGGGATTTCACTCGTTGGTGATCAAATCAGCTGCAATTTGGGCAAACAATAGTTGGCTATTTGTTTTGCTTTTGCCTCAAGCTGCTTTAAGACCCGTAATAAATTGTCTTTATATCATAGTGTTGTTGAATTCAGAAGGTGTTTTGTCAGGTGTTGATTAAAGTTTTGAAGAAACATGATTTAATGTAATCGATATAACACCAAAAAAAAAAAGAAGAAAATAAGTAATAATAAAAAATATTCTAAATATCTGCTAGAAGTCAAAGATTTAAATGATAACTCTTCATGATTTTTCTGTATAAAATACCCAGACGTTTGGAGGCGTGAGGCATGAACTGTTGCATTACTCTAGTCTACTCTATTACTAGTCTAGTGTCTGAACAAGTTTGGCTTATGAAACAAAAATATTTTAGTCTGTGGCAACGTTCAGTACAACCTTAGTCATATTACAGCTCATTCAGGTAACCATTTATTAACGTTTCTCTGGGATATTTTAACCACTACTCCAGCTTCTAAACAAATTTCTTGACCGACTTTCAGGTATGAGCTATTTTTAAATATTTAAAAAAGGACCTTTTTTGAGTAAGTACATACAAAATGGCATACGACTTTTATTGTGAAAGAAAGGCTAGTTGGAAACACCTTATACATGAAATCTCAGCATTCACACTATACGGTAGCTTGTCATTACGGTTAGCAAAACAGCTATTCAAACCGGATGACTCCTTGCAGTTAGATTCCTAAAATGATTCTAGTTATACGGGGAAAAGGTTGGCAACCGTGTTTAATATAATGTCATGTCTAGATACATAAAGACCTCTCAGAGAATCTGCTAGTTTTCGGTAAGTTTTTTTTTCTTTTCCCCGGATGTATATCTTTTGCTATCGCAAAACTAGCCGAACTAGCCAAGTTTTAGCCAAACTCGTTGTGGTTGAATTCCAAATAGTTTTCTTTTATCACATAGTGCAAAACATTAGCTTGTAGCCGCTATCATGACACAGCCTATGTAGTGCACTTGTACAAGAAGTGACAAGCAATTCGGTATTCAGCCTTTAGCTTGCCGAGCTACACGGCTAGCATTATAGTGAACGTTATGTATTTGAACAGTTAAATAACTAGACATTGAGGTAACACTTGTATGGAGACTTTAAATAAACTTAACTTAACGTAACCATGCATGGAATACACTTGGTTTTCCTTTAATATCGAAATTTATATCGAAAACACTTCGAGAGAAAAGGGCTAGTGCTTCTAGGGGGACAGGAAACTCGGCAGCTAGCTAGCTAGCTAACCGTACTGCTGACTTGTCAGAAATAAGAATGATTTAAACACATAACGTTGCTATGACATCATTGTTTATTTCAGTTTAACACGACACGTAAGTTCTCAGCTGTTTTATGGGTGTGGTGTGTAAACACAAACAAAACAACATCCGAAGGTTAACTCTATAATTATTAGCACCCTTTGAGATAATCGTGTAAAATAAACAGCGCCCACAATGATTCACATTTTCCGGTCACAACAGTTAGAAGCCCTGAACGTTGTGGGGAAAAAATGTGAACAAGCTGTTAGTATTTCAAGTAGATAACAAGTTATTTGAATATTTTTGCGCTTATTCAGGCTTAATAACACGTGTATTTATGTTGACACCGCAAAATCTGTCGGTTCAAAATGTGTAAAGGTAAGACCTAAATCTGCTTCACTTCAGATTCTTAAATTAGAATTAAGTCGGGTTTATTTATCTTAATACTATTTTTATTCTTAATCTGATTTAAAAAAAAAAACAAAAAACAAAACACACAGATTTAGCCATTATAGTTGTGATACCTGTTTGGAAAATTGGAATTTTTGAGCTTCCTGTCAATCATTTTGTAGACCTGCTACTGTTCAATTCTTGGGGTGAAATCTTGTAAACATGGACTTTTTTTTTTTTTGCAATGTCTATTAAAAGTAATCCAGATGTCTAATGTCTTGGTGTCTAACTCCTGAATCCTAAGACTTACCTGAATATCATTGCATTATAGCCACAGTAGACGTTTTCAGAATCAGAAAGAACTTTATTAAGTGTGCTCGTGCATACAAGGGATTTGGTTTAGTGTCATATGCTTCCAGTACACGGAGATGACGACAACATACAGACCATAAAAATAAGATGTGAATAATAAAAAAAAAAGGAAATAAAAATACACGGATGTAAAACAAATAGATGACAAAGTTCAAAAAGAAATTGAAAAAGAAAAAACAAATTGTAGATGATAGAATAGAATGAGATGCGGGGATGTACTAGGATGGAGGTGGTTACAAATGAATATAAGATGATTGCACATTGTTATTGCGTAATGGAGGAACATTTAACTGAGGTAGATTGGATGGGGGAAGAAATGCCGGTTTTTGGGACTCCGTATCGCCGGCCAGATGGTAAAAGTTCAAAAAGCGGATGACTTGGATGTGAGGGATCCAGAGTGATTTTCTGAGCACTTTTCCTCACACTGGATATATATTCCGTTCTTGGATGGTGGGGAGGGGAGCACCAATAATCCTTTCAGCAGTCCGAACTGTTCTCTGTAGTTTTCTGATGTTTAATTTTGTAGCTGAACCAAACCAGACAGTTATTGAAGTGCACAGAACAGACTCGATGATTGCTGAATAGAACTGTTTCAGCAGCTCCTGCGGCAGGTTAAACTTCCACAACATGCTAAGGAAGTGCATCCTTTGTTTGGCCTTCTTAACAGTGGTATCAATGTGAGTGTTCCACCTCAGGTCCTGGGAGATGGTAGAGCACAGGAAATTGAATGCCTTCACTGAAGCCACAGTGCTGTCCCTGATGGTGAGTGGGGGGGTGCAGGGGAGTTTCTGTAGTACACTGTAGTGTTGTCCGCAAACTTCAGGAGCTTGAGAGAGGGGTCATTAGCGGTGCAGCCATTGGTGTACTAGGAAAGGGCAGTGGGGAGAGAACACAACCTTGAGGGGTGCCGGTGTTGATGAAGCAGCAGTTTGACGTGAATTTCCCCAGTCTCACTAGCTGCTACCTTTCTAACAGAAAGCTGGTGATCCACTGACCGATAGAGATAGGAACAGAGAGCTGGGTTTGTTGGTCTGGAGTAGTGTTGGAATGATTGTGTTAAAGGCCGAACTGAAGTCTACAAACAGGATCCTCACATATGTCCCTGATTTTGACCATTTCAATGTGAGATGCCTATTTATACATTAAGACAGAATAAATACACAGCACTTAAACAAGTCAAGTCATATTGTCAACAATATATGTCTGAAGTAGGGCTGGGCGGTATATTCTGTTTCCGCGGAATAAAATGTCTACCATTACAGGTTTTTCTATTCCGTGCATACCGTGAAATTTAAATTAGTGGGTATTAATGGTTAACCGCATGTGTGGCACGCCTGAATCTGAGAACGATTGAGAAGCGGCACATAAGCGTAGATAAGAAGAAAAACTTGGAGAAAGACATGCATGCTGATAAAGAAATCCCACAAACCAATCCCGAGCAGGAGTAGGAACTTGTTGTGAAACGAGGCACGACATCAGTGGTATGGACGTGGTTCGGGTTTACAAAGGCTGACAAATGTGATTTGCAAACTGTGTCACACGAATGTAACCGTTAGCCATGCTAGCACAAGTAACTTGTTTTATCATCTAAAAATGAAGCATGTCAAAGAATACAACGGAAGCCAAAAGATGCGCTCCTTTTGTTGATTTACCTGAAAAATTATTATTCTGTGATATATACCGCTACCGTGAAATAAAATAACTTATTCCGTGAAACAGATTTTTGGTCATTCCGCCCACCCCCAGTCTGAACCAATACATAGTAGAATAAAGCAAAGTTTCTCCAGGACCATGGTGCTATAGAAAATAACACTGAGCTAATTACTAAAGAGAAAGTTGTCCTAGCCACATAAAGTACATAGTGTGCAACCTAGTGCAAATAGTGCAAGACAAAAGACAGTGCAGTCCGAGAACATGCTACAGGAAAGATACACAAAATAGATGCATAAAAACACACTTTTACTTGTGGGGCTGAAAATGATTGGCACCTCCGAACCATATTTCAAAGAAAATGCAAACAAACGATCATCTATGTTCATTTATGTATATAATCAATGTTTAATTGCCTTCAGAGACCAGAAACATAAAGCTGCCTCTGAGGATGGGGAAAAGAAAAGCTGAAAAATTATCCTAAAACAAATCCATAACTGTGGAGTTCTTTCTAGAGCGCAACCAACAAAATGTACAGCTTGAATTTCACCTAACGTCACTGGAACTATAATTGGGTAAAAGAAAACTGTTGGTCTGAATTAAAGATAAGTCTTAATTGATTGTTCTGCCAAATGTTGAATAACCTGATGTTGCAGGAAGATATGAAATTCTATTTATTAAGTGAATATTACAGTGAATTTGCCCATAGGTTTGATCTCAAAATAGAACTAACTGTGTGTAGTATTTATATATTTATTCAACTGAACATTGTTTTAACGGTTTTAGACCTGTATATTGTCTTGTTCTCAGGTCCTTCCAGCTTTTCTGTAACTCTGCGCTGGAACGATGAATGGATTGTCGGTTAGCGAGCTGTGCGGCCTTTTCTGTTGCCCTCCTTGCCCAAGTCGGATTGCAGCAAAATTGGCCTTCCTACCCCCAGAGCCCACTTATACTTTACTGCCTGAACTGGACTCACCCCCGACCATAACTTCAAACCAGAGTGAGACGGGTCTGCGTTCTCGGCTGGGTCGGAGAGGAGGAGGAGGAGGAGACAGGGGTGGAGAGGGCAGGTGGAAGCTCCATCTGTCAGAGCGAGCTGAGTTCCAGTACTCCCAAAGAGAGCTGGACAGGACAGAAGTCTTCCTGACAAGCTCTAGTCGTGGGAACAAAGTGGGATGCATGTACATCCGATGTGCCCCCACAGCCAGGTAGGAATGCTAAAAGTTAAAAAAATGCTCTTCTTTATTTACACAAATCAGCCATAACCACTTGCTTAATTTTGCGTTGTGCCACCAAAATTGCTCCGATCTGTCAAGGCATTGACTCCACAAGACCTCTGAAGTTGTGCTGTTGTATCTGGCAGCAAGACGTTAGCAGCAGATCCTGTTTTGGAGACCTGCCCATTTTTCTTGCTTCCAAAATATCAACTTTGAGAACTGACTGTTCACTGCCTAATATATCCCACCACCAGTGTAACAAGATAATCAGTGTGATTCACATCACCTCTCAGTGGTTTTGATGCTATGGCTGATTGGGCTATATAGGCTTTCCATACCAACGTACATAGACATGGTTTAGCTGTTGTTAACACGTGGGGTTAAAAGAGTAATGTGTTTTTACTGTGATTGATTTAGGTTTTTGTGAATGGATGTTCTGCTGCTTGTTTAATTGTACGGTTGCACAGTAATGCTATTTAAACATTTTCTCGGCAGGTACACAGTGCTGTTTTCACATGGTAACGCTGTGGATCTGGGTCAGATGAGTAGCTTCTACATCGGCCTGGGCACACGCATTAACTGCAACATCTTCTCCTACGATTACTCTGGTTATGGTGCCAGTACAGGGAAGCCGTCTGAGAAGAACCTCTACGCCGATATCGATGCCGCCTGGCACGCACTGCGCACCCGGTGAGCAAAAGCCTTCCAGCGTAGGGAGATTTGGTTATTTAATAATATTTCCTGCCACAGCTCAGTGTACTCTTTTACTACTTTCATCCATCGGTGCTTAGACTTGACCTTCAAATTGCTCTAAATGATGTGAAGTGCTTATAAAGTGATAGTGGGAAGTGTACAGAATAGCGTCAAGTGTCCTTGTGTAGAGAAGCGTGTCTGGAGGACAGCCGAACCTGTGATAAACCTCAAACAGCATGGGACATGAGATAAGAAAATTGTGCAAAATGTTTATATAGTTGAGGTCAAAAGTTTCCTTAGAGGAGAAAAAAAAATGGCAAAGAAATTGAATGCATGGCAACAAAACAATCCTGGATGAGTGCATTTGCATTATTAAGTATTTATTTACGTATTTAAGTCACAGAGACATTTCTAGACTGGAAGTTTCTGTGGCTGAAATATTTTATACATTTTAAAACCGCTGTTGGGTCCAATTAATGTTCTGTAACAGCAGTTCGGACAGTGCTGCATGCTTTAAATGCTATTACAGGTTTATGCTAATGCACTCATTCTAAAGCATTATCGCCTGTACAGTATGGCAACAGCTCTATCACAGGGACCTGTATGTGTAATGCTCTACGAAGCGTCTAATCATTGATGTGTGACTTTTAAACCATTGAAGCTTTCGGGGAAAGTCTATCAGTAACGATCGTGCGTAAATGCTTTTTGTTGTTCTGGCTTACTTCACTAAGGTTTGGCTCACAGATGTTTCACAGATGTCGCACGCTTATAGGGTTTCTGATCAAATATTCTTTGTGTATAAATCAGATTTATATCAGGTTAAAAGTTTGCATCACCTGTTGTGAAAGTGATCAATCTTGTCTCATAACTTGTATGCTCACCTTTCGCCCTTAAACTCTTCATCCTGCCTGTTCTAATTGTTCCAGATGTTGTATTTAACTGCCAGGTGCCATTCACTGCCTTTTATCAGTCCAGTTCTGGAATCTACGCAGGTCAAAAAGTTGTAAAAGAGACGTTTTTTCTAGTAACAGGGAAATGATTATCCTCCAGTTGTGATCTTCTTCTTCTTCTTCTTCTTCTTCGTCTTATGTCTTAACCTTTCCTTGAATTTATCTCTAGATATGGAATCAGTCCAGAGAACATCATCCTTTATGGTCAGAGTATCGGCACGGTACCCACTGTGGACCTGGCGTCGCGGTATGAATGTGCTGCCGTGGTCCTGCACTCCCCCCTCACCTCGGGGATGAGAGTAGCCTTCCCAGACACCAAGAAGACCTATTGCTTTGACGCCTTTCCAAAGTAAGTGTTTCCGCTACCTAGTCAGCCACTAAGACATTGAATCCGCAACAGTTCTTCATAATTTGTAAATAAATAAAAGACTGGTTGGAGACGATAAACACAACAATCCGAAGCGGAGCATTGATTCCTGTGCCGATGTCCCACAGGATTGGCCTTAACGCTCTTAGACCTTTACTTACTAATCACAGTGTTTGTGTCTAATTTGTTATATTCATATTAGATTTTTATTCAGATACTTTCCTAGATACTAAGAGTTTAATTTGTAAACAGAGCTGTGCGAGTTAACAGCCATAGCCGATGAGGGAGATTCTCAACTAAACTATACCAGGATATGTGCAGGACTTAGGCAGACAATATTTAGTCTAAATTTGATTTGAGTTGTTTATTTTTTTGACCTCTAAGTTAATGATTCAATACAATACTTTAAATTTCAAAATATCACTTTACAAAGAAGTTGCATTTAAAGAAATGTTTGATTGTCAGTGATGAAAGCGATGTAACAGACCACATTTCACATGAAATTTCTTTACATCATTTTTGGCACGTGATGGATTCAGATTCTTGTTCTTGGGTAGCAGGAGTAGAACCTGATGTAGCTCTGACGGCGTAGCTCATCCTCTTTCGGCCGAATATTTTCGGTGGCCGAATATTTTCGGTGGCCGAATATTCGGTGCATCCCTATTTATTATCTGAGTTCATTTACTCTTCCTGGAGCTCAAATCCGGCCTCTGACCTTTTTGTCAAAAAGGTATTTCCCATCCGCAGAACTATCACTCACACAAGGACCAACATCCATGCCATGTTCAGAGTCACAGCGATCGTATTTTCTCTTTGTTCTGACATTTGATCTGAACGTTCACTGAAGCCCCTGATCTGGATCTGCACGAATGTATGCTTTGTGCTGTGGCCCTAATAAACTGGATAATGAGAATATATAAGGATAGATGGGTGATCATACAGAGCTCTTTCACATCGCTTTGGTAAACACGATGATGTACATGTAATTGTGGAGAAAAGGGCCGTGCAGACGTTCGAGCACTTTTAATCACGGACACGGTCACAAAGCAGCTTTCCAGAAATCCAGCTGTTTAGATGCCTAATGACTAGAATGGAGAATAGAGTTACAGAAAATCTCTTGAGACTACAAGAGAAGGACAATTTAGAGGAACATAATTCAGTAAATCAAATCTGTGTTAAGTGCCTTAAAGGGATTTGAGTAAAAGCATGTTTAAAAATAAGTGTTACAGCAGCATTTCTTATGTACAAGTGTACGGCAACCAGGCGAGATCATCCACCGAAGCAAGAGTCTTCGGCATGTAAACGGTTTGCAAGCAACATGACAATGCCTGTGGATCAGAGCACTTCATCAAAACTAATCGACAGAGGAAATGTAAATCTTGTCAGTTTGTGAAGGTGGTTTCCCAACCCATGCAAACCTCGTTTTTGGGATGTAATCTCCATACTGTTCATCTGTTTCTCTGCACTATATTAACCAACATCCTCTTCTTTCAGCATCGAGAAGGTGTCAAAGATCACGTCTCCAGTGCTGATCATCCACGGCACCGAGGACGAGGTGATCGATTTCTCGCACGGCCTTGCACTATTCGAGCGCTGCCCCAAGGCCGTAGAGCCGCTGTGGGTGGAGGGAGCCGGGCACAATGACATCGAGCTCTACAGCCAGTACCTGGAGCGCCTGCGTCGCTTCATCAGCCAGGAGCTGACCGCCCAGTATGCCTGAAAATCCAGCAGTTCAAAGCTCAGTCCAGGTAAAACGAACACTCTAGTGTCAATTCAAGGGCCTGCTTCAACATTTTCTACTCTGTAGAATCTGGTAAATATTAACATGTAGACCTGGATGGTTCAACATCTTTGAAGCAGGGCCTTGTGGGTCCAGTATAGCAGGGCAAATCACCACAAACTGTATTTCATTATTTCTTCATATTATTGTATTATTATTATTATTATTATATTATTATTTCCTTTGCTCAAGGCATCTACATGGAGACTGCCATAAGTGCAATTTCTTAGATTAGTTCTTGTTTCGTTCAATATTTTGGGCTGGAGGAATCGATTTTCTGCTCCTTCCTGTATGTATGTGCTCTCTGCTGGACAGATTGGGTGTTTTGTCTGACCTTGTGGAGACCATTATATGGGTCAAGTGTGTATGTACTGATTTATTACTGACTCTTTCAAATGCTATTCGAACTCAAGCTCCTCTTTTTCCCCCAGTTCAGTTTTCTTTCTCTTTTCTCTAAAGCATTCGGACCGGCAGCCAGCAGCATCTTGTATGTTGCCTGTTTGTGTTTAAAAGGACACGAACTGAGCGATAAATTTAGGCAGCCATCAATATAACTTGGGTTACTGTGAATCCACAATAATCAACCTTGAACTCGTACAAAAAAAAGTGAAAAAAGTTAACACACACACACACGTTTGTGAACGCAATTAAAGTTCACAAGAACGTAGCTTCCATCTTTCTCCACAATGACACGTAGGTTAAGAGTAACTAGTGCTTTCTGTCTCTCCATCTGAGCTTCTTTGTCAATGTGCTTTCGCTTTCCCTTGACTCTCATTCCCGTCTTACCCGAACACTTTAAATCTTGTATATATTTCCTGAATATCTCTCTCTCTCTCTCTCTCTCTCTCTCTCTCTCTCTCTCTCTCTCTCTCTCTCTCTCTCTCTCTCTCTCTGAAACACCATTCGTGCATCGCCTCAGCACCTCACCTCGTAATTCACTACAACTCCAGCGAATCAAGAACTTCTGTTTTCTCTTCCGATCTCTCCGACGTCGTTCCGCTCTTCCTCCTCCTCATAGCGACAGCGTCTGTAAAGCTTAAGGTGTCGAGAGGTTTTGAATATAAACACATAAAACAAAAAAGAACATTGCTAATTTGTACAATATCCTTCCTCTTTTAGGTATTTCTTATTGCTGACTGTTTTTTTTAAGTACTCTTGACATGAACATTTCTCCCAGTTTAGCTATACTTTTAAGACATTTAAACACATTTTAAGAACATTACGAAGAACTCGCAGATCTATTTTTCTAAGAGTAAGTTTTTGCTCTAGTTCTCTAGTTTTGTCTAAATCACAGCCATTCTTAAGGGACTAGACAATACATTTTATTGCTATTTGGTTGAAGTAAAAAGAAGCTAAGTCAGCCAGATCCCTCAGCTAATTCTATTTGACTTTAAAACTAAAGTGGCTTTTCGTTTGTGTAACATTTTGGGGTATCAAAGTGCAGTAAGATCAAAATTATAAGCAAAAGCTGCAGGTTAACCGTGTGTGTATTCCACCCTCTTCACTCCAAATGGCAATAAACTTCAACTTTATGCTGCAGATGTTTGGGACAAAACATTTTAGAGACCCTCAGATTTAAAATGATTAATGTATTATTCTTTTTTTTTCCCCAGCTGCAAACACGTATAAATGTGTAGTCATGTTTCCATTGGTGAAAGAACTTTTTTTTTCCTTTTCTTTTTTTTCTTGGTGTATCCTTTTCTTAGCTAAAGAATGTATGTGCTGTAATGTAACTGATTAATAAAAGTGATGATGACTATGTTACAAGTGTTCTTAATTGTCGTAATCTGATTCATCGGAAGGTGTTGATTCATTTTCAGCCCCGTAATCGAAATCACTGCTTTTTTATTAACGTGATCCATCAAATACTTTAATCCACGTAGTTTAAACCGAAACCTAAATGAATTGAATTTTTATATAACGGAAACTAAATTGCTCGAGCTTCGTATGTTCTTAAGGTTTAACTTAATATGGAAAGAATTAAAAACTGCTTATGATGTGCTGTTGTAGGAAAATAATCAACGACCTTGTAGAAATGAAGCGGCGTAGTGTGAAGCAGAGAAACCGGAAAGCACAAGCAAAGTTTGTCTCCTTTGTCACCTTCGATTACTACTAAATACTTAGATGTTAAATAACAGCACTTTATTTCAACTGTTTGAAGTTATTATTAGATTACATGGCATATCTAAGATGTACTGTATGTTGTTACTATAGCAACAAAAACACTTTAGAAGGAGTGTTTTAACATGACACTATAAATATGTTTGTATTACATCCCCCAAGTCTGTCAGAGCAGCTCTTCTAGCTGTTGAAACACCTTCTGAGAGAAGATTAGGTCAGTGCGGTCCGATCTTATCCGGAAAGAGCCGCCGTGAGGTCCAGGTTTCCTTTAGAACGAAGCAGAAGCCACACCGGAGTCTATTGAGAGAAAAAAAAAATAAATCAAGATGGACCGATTAAACTGGTGGAATCAGGTGTGATTAGAATTACATCCTGCACCCACACCAGCCCTTTCTGGATAAGATCAAACCCCTGGATTATATATTGTATAAACACTGCTTTCACTGTTCACCATAACCACTAGATGGCAGCATGTTCGTTTCGATTCTCACCAAACCAAGTACCATTGTGGAGTGTGTACACTAAAGAGAAGTTCCTCTTGTTAGATATTAGAAATTAGACTTTGAATTAGCATGACGCCTTGTCTAAAATCTCTCGCGACTTTGCGTTTTTTAAGAGAAGTACTAAACGCAGTAAACGCAAGAAGTAAACGATTCGCTCGGTTAGCCGCTGAAATGTTCTTTTGACTTTGAGACTGTTAAGAGAGTGTGATTGGTGTAGTTTAGGAAAGCAGTAAATCTAGTGCTGGTTTCTAATTAGATCAAAAATGTCATTTTAAAGAGGAACGTCGTAAAATTGTTCACACCTAAAACAAGACACACACCTCCCCTTTATATTGTTTCGGCCTCCTAGCATGATCTTACATCAACAGAACAATAATTACAATATTCTGCAAACAATGTACCTTGTTTATTTTAGCCTGTTCAGGGTCGCAGTGGATCCGGCGTCTATCCCAGGAACAATGGGTATGAAGTGATAGTACAGTCTGGATGGAATGCCAGTAGATCTCAAGAGCATCATACACACACACACACACACACACATTCACACCTTGGGGCAATTAAGAATGTGGTGTATTTTTTGAGAGGAAATGTGAGAACCCCAGGAGAACATGAAAACCTCAACAAGGACAGTAACCCAAGCTCAAGCTCAGAATTGCACCTGGATCAACCCTGGAGCTATGAGGCATCATCACAAACCATCCATCCATCTATCCATCCATTATGGGGTCACAGGGAAACTGGTGCCTTGGTCCCATGGGGCTCAAGGCATGGGACACCCTGGACTGGGTGCCAATCACAAACTACAGACAATTTAGAGATGTGTCCAATCCATGTCTTTAGGCTGAAACACAATGATACCATGTAAGCTCCGCCCACACAGGGTGGAGGCAGGAATCGAACCCCCAAACCTGGAGAAAACATGCTAAACTCTACACCAGTGACACCCACCAGTTAATAGCTTCGAAAATCAGTTTCTGAAGCAATTTACACACAGCTTTCATCAACTCATCTGGGATTACCGAAGCTAAAAAAAACCCCCACATGAAATGTTATGAGTGAAATTCCATTCGGTGCTTAGATACCTACTGAGAAGCAAAACCACTCGATGGTAATTGCGGTCTGTAAGCTTTCACTTCATATTAGAAGTCGTATTGTATTTAGCTCATTCTAAAGTGGGCTTTCAACCATGCAGCAGCTACGTTAGCGGGAACGGCATGCCCTACACATCTCGCTGCTCGTCCACACGCCACCCGTCGAATGAAAGACTTGATAATTGCTTGATGAGTTGTATCGAGTGTGTTAGAAGCAGAGGAAAGACAATAAACATGCTGTGTATGTGGTTGTCACCCCTGGGAGTGACAATCCCATCGAATCAATCCCTGTACTCCAGAGTCTTTTCATTTGTGGCTGTGTAATGGTGGAATGCATTTAGCCAGCTTGGTACAGATTCCCTCACGTCCTCCAAGATGTATGCATCAGACCTCTATGCAGAAATATCCCAAGCTCTCCTTGGGAATGTCTGTGACTAGGTGCATGCCTTCTCTTTCACAGTGTTTCTCTCTTATTGCGAGAAACACACAAATTTAGGCTGCAAAAATAAAGGCACCCAGTTTTATGTGAGGGCTTTTCTACTGCTGGTTTGAGACTTTACCTGAAATCACAGAATTCTTGTCTGTTTCTGAACCATGTGCTTGTAGGTTATATCTTTTGCTGTAGTTAATGGATGGCAGCTAGGTTTGTTGGACTGTATTGTAATAAAAGATTTTCATCCATCCGTCATCCATCCATCCAGCCTCTACACTGCTTGTGTCACTGGGTTGTGGAGTTCACTACTGGAGATTTGGGGCATAAGGCAGGCTACACTTTGGACAGGATGTGCGCTCTCTCTCTCTCTCTCTCTCTCTCTCTCTCTCTCTCTCTCTCTCTCAGTCGCACTCTCTCTCTCACTCTCTCTCCAGTAAATGTTATGAAGTCAATCAGCCTTCCCCACATGCCTTTGGACGTGTAGAGGAAACCAGAGGAAACCCCTGAAGAAGTGGAGAACATGCTGCCTCCACAAAACACACACAGCAGAGCCTAGAACAAACCCCCAACCCTTTCAGTGGGTGTCAAACATGCTAACCACCAAGCCACTGTCATCTGAGTGCAAAAATGATAAGTCAGCTCTTACGTAGTACAAAAAAGTAGCAAACTGTGAACACTGAACAATAGACTGTACAAGATTAATAATGTGCTCGAAGCAAGTAAAACAATAACCTACAAACAATGCATGCAGTCATAAAGTGACACAGTGGGAGATGTTGCACAAACAGTACTCTAAATTATTAACGTATTCTTGTGTGTAAAATATAATGATATTCATTAAACAATGTAAACATTGTACGCAGTCAGGAAGTGTCATGGGGAAGATTTTACATCATTTCTATTTATCACTATTTGTATTGTATTATATTGTATTAGCACATACTGTACTATAACCAGTGTGTGTGTGTGTGTGTGCGCGTGTGCGTGCGTGTGTGCGCGTTAAGCTGCATATTTCACAGTAAGACCTATAACAAATATTTAACAGATGTTTTTCTTGTTTTGTTTTGTATCCAATATTTCTAGCACTTACCAGAACCGCTGTGTGTGTTTGTGTGTGTGTGCGTGTGTGTGTGTGCGTGTGTGTGTTGTATTTTTCACAGTTAGCTCTATAACAAATCTTTCATTAGAATGTGTTCTGTCTCATGTGTGAGACACTGTAAATAGTAGCATTCAGTAAATAATAACTTTGGGGTTTAACCCTGCTTCACATCAGAACTCATTACACCATCCTGGCGTTGATTATTTTTCTTCTTGTCATATTTTTTCAATCATTATTTCACATTTAATGTACATTTTGGAAGCACGACAGAACACTTAATTGCTGACCAAAGTCTGATGCTGGAGACTCCTTAGTGAAAATGGCAGCATACCACACATCGCTTATCTTTGTTAAATATCATGTTTTTTTTTTTTTTTTTTTAATCACAGCATGGATCTGACAGGAGTCCTGGCTGTAACATAAACAATGGATGTATCGTTCCTATAGTAACAGCTCAGACACAAGGGCTTGAACGGTGGGCGCTTCTAACCATGGCCCGCTGTGTGTTATTTCTTACTTGTGAATCAGCTGTTACTATAGAAACAATAACAGTGTTAGGATGAGTGCCGGAATGGAAATGTTTTGAATCGCCACCATCAGAGATACTACTATAGGAAATAAACAAAAACCTTTTGACCAGTTAGATTTGAATAGAATTCAATAGCATTGTGGTATGAACGGTACAATAAAATGCACCCAAGAATATATGGCATGTCATTCATGCCTTAAGCACTTTACTGCAACTCGCTATACATATGATTGACACATTCCACCATGTCTCGTCGGCCCAGAGCTCCGTAGCTAGATTTCACACTGACCTCTCAGCGTATCAGACTCGTATCGGCTTCTCTTCGCTGGTTACCAGTGAAATTTAGAATCGATTTGCAGATTTTATTATTCATTATTAAAGCTTGTGCTCCATAATATATCTGATCTCCTTCATCTTTATTCTGCTCCCTGATCACTCAAACGTCAAATCAGTTACTTCCTGAGGCCCCACATGAGATAAAGCTTTCTCAAGCTTTGGAACATTCTCCTTCTTCCACATTAAGTCTGCCTCATCTATTACCACTTTTAAATCCAGTTTAAAAGCTTATTTTTATTCTATAGCGGTTAAATAAGCCTAATAGTCACACTGAAGGTTTTTACTGTACGTTGAACTAACATTGATGCAATTTTAACCCCATTATAGTATGTAAACAGATAAAATAATGACTTTGTTTAAATCTCAGACCTGACTGTATTTACCTACATCACTTAGATGCTGTAAGCACCAAAGATATGATGCTATAGCAGCAGTGTATAAGGGTAAGAAGCAGAGAACAGCAGTATGGCAAGTGAGGGATAGGAGTAGTGACAGATATGTGTTACAAAAGGGTCTCGGGGACCAAATAAGGATCCATACACCTGAAGTTTACTAAGGCATGAACCTAAAACAGTCAGCGTAGTAAGAAAAACACTTCTAATGGCACGCAAGTCCAAAACCCGATCAATACCGCAGACAAAAACCAAATATTACAGCCGTGGTTATATAATGGGCTGCTATCAGTCAGGATCTGGCCCAGACGTTGATTGACAGCATGCCAGGACGAATTGCAGAGGTTTTAAAAAAAGAATGGCCAACACTGCAAATATTGAGTCTTTGCATAAACTTATGACATCTGACAAAAAGATCTAAATACACTGAAGGAGCAGACTTTATGAAAATTAATATTTGCATCATCATCTCAATATCTCTCAGAGTCAGCATCTGCCTAGGGGCTATGCAAAGTCTCAGAACAACTTTACTATTCAAAGCTCACTATCATTATTATCCATAATGAGAACCTTGAGCTTGTCCCAAGAGATTCTGGGCACAAAGCAAGGTACACTCTGGTCAGGATGCTGGTCTAATCCAGGGCAAAATCACTCAGAGACTCACACACTATTATTATTGTTATTTTACTTTCACCATTAGCATTAACTGTGTTTGATTCCATTATTTCTATTTTGGTATTTAGTCTGCCACTACGGCACAGCACTTTGGTCAACTCCTGTTTGTTTAAATATGCTTTACAGTTGTAATATTTAATCCTTGTGATTTTGACATACACACATTATACATATACATATCAAGTCCAATCCTGGGACCCTATACTTTTAACTTACTACTGTTTCCATTGCTCTAACACACCTGAATCATGAATCAATAACTAGTGAATCGATAACTAGTCTGAATAATAATGTGGTCTCCAGGACTGGTCTAGACAAATATCCATTAGTGCAACTGAGTATTTCCTTTTTTTTTCCTTTTGGTTTCCTTGTTTTTCTATGATATAACAGTCAAAATAACATATCAGGTTCAATACAAAGTTGGAGGACAATAAAAACAAAGGGTGATTATTATCGGTAATAAGCTTAATAAGGTTCTCCCAAATGTCTGTATGTGTGTGATTTCTGTTCATTTTTGCTCATTTTTTTCTTATGAAACATTCTCAATCAGAAGCAGAGAAGACTCTATCTTTATCTCTCCAGCATTTAGGTATTTGTCGTGCCACTATACCTACAGTCACACTGTAAAAGTCATCTGAGGAATCACAGACTTGTCTGCTAAATCATATCCCAACCATCACCTAAGGTTTTTTAACACAATTTCCCAACAAGGCCATACTCCATTTTCCTCCACAAGTCCAAAGAAATGTGTTGTAGCTGATTTGCATCTCTAAATTGTCTGTAGTGTGTGAGTATGTGTGCGATTTTGCCCTGCTATAGACTGGCATTCTGTCCAGGGTTTATTCTGCCAGTCGACTCAGTGGGATAAGTAATGTAGAGAATGGATGGATGGATGGATGGATGGATGGATGGATGGATAACTATTCATTTTATAAATCAGTCCTGCATGTAATAATAGATGTGTAAGGTCTAATACTGGTACAATGTACCTCTTGCTTCCTTTATAGTCTTTCCATTCTTCCATCAGTGTCACTATTACGTCTCTGGTGTAATCCTTTTACACCTTTGATAAAAAAAAATCTAAATTAGAGGCCTTAAAAAACCCAACAAGAACAACAATATATATTCTTTTCATGCCCAATGCTAACCAAGAACTCCAAGCAGATTCTAATCTACATATTTCCTAAAATCATCCCTGCCTTCTAAATGCCATTTTTCCAATTTACTGTAAACTAGCCTGACAAATTCAAAATGAGGATATTTTCCGCTTCTAAACCATTTTCCCCTAACACAAAGGCTTTAATACAAAGATTATTCCATCCTATGTTGACATGTGCCCAGTATTTCATTTCAGCAATTTTCTAACCAATAACAAGGCTAACAAAGTCATGTGAGCTGAATGGCTTTAAAAAAAACAGTATCGTGGGGGTGTCAGCTGGATTGTACAATTTCTGCTCACTTTAGCCTTGGGTGATTTTATTATTTGATACTGTCCTTGCTCACATTCATAGATGTCACTTGAATGTGCCATTTTTCCTCGGTTTTAAATCAGAGCACTGCTGCTAAACCTCTGAGCTGTGAAAATATAATCTGTGGCATAAATAAACAGGAATTTTAACATATTTTCTTTGGCTTTTTGTTTCTTTATCCTCAGATCATGCATCAGGAGTTTCAAAGCTTGAAAATGTTAGTCTTTGTTCCTGCCAGAACATTGTATTCATTCCATATTCTTTCAAGTAGCTACTCAAATTTCTCGAATGGCTCCGATACGCCGGTGCAGAATTTGATTTGGAAAATCATATTATATATTAATATAATGCCTTTTTTAATCCGTCTCACGGATGTGCCGATTCATTTGCTTCCAGTGTCTCTTGGGGTGGGGTGAGTTTGACTTGGACCATATGGAGGCTATATTTTACAAGGTTGTGTATCAGTTTTGACTAAAAATTTCACGCTATGCAGGTGGAAACCGTATCACAAGGCATACCGTCTGCAAGATCTGTGTTGAATTAACTCTGAATTCAGCATGCTGTGTGTATGCATGTGTGTGTGTGTGTGTGTGTGTGTGTGAGAGAGAGAGAGAGAGAGAGAGAGAGAGAGAGAGAGAGAGAGAGACAGACAGACAGAGAGAGAGAGAGAGAGAGAGAGAGGGAGGGAGGGAAGGAGAGACAAAGAGGTTAATCAGAAAAAGCCTGATCATAAATCATATGAGGTGCTGTTTCACTGAAAACAAGAACCGCAACAAAAATTCCACTTAAAACTATTTAAACAGTGTAAATAATGGCCTGTGTACTTGTTTATCATATATCACCAAAGCAGTGATTTTTCAGCAATACAACATGGATAGAGAGGAACAGCGAAACAGACAACCTGCAGACGGAATCATTTGTAAAATCGAATTAAACCATTAAAGCTAAAGAATTTCCACAAATTGTAATAAACAATAAAATCAAGGTGACACTGGAGACTGATACTGATCAGTCATGACATTAAAAAACACTGATAGGTGAAGTGAATAACATTGATTTATCTCGTAACACTGGTACCTGTCACAAGCCCGTAGGCAGAAGGGGGTTCGTTTTCCGGGAGTTCAGAATTTAAGTCGTTTTTTTTTTCATGTGATTATTGTCATCATTGTTTTAATCAATGCTTGTGACAAATATTCTGGGTGGCTGTTTCAAATTAATACGATACATTATTGTAGCTGAACGTGTGTGTGAGTGTGTGTGCGCGTATATATATATAAATATAAATTAAAAGGATTTCTATATTTTATCCACTCAATAGTCTACAATATAATAATATTATATTATGAAGTGGCAAAACAAGCCATCAGAACAAAGGCCAACTTCATGTGCTGAGGCAATCAAACAATGTGATGCGCTGATCTACCCAAATATCAGCTTCTCAAAATAGCTTTTACTCTGCCAGTCACCTCATGTGAATGTGAACGGTTCGGCCAGCACTCTCCGGAGACTGAACACATTCATGCGTAGCAGCATGGGAGAGGACCGCTTGTCATCCCTGGCCCTCATCCATACACACTATGACATGGCAGTCAACCTGGATGAAGCTGTGAACATATTCTCCAAATTGCACCTAAGAAGATTGGAACTGACCAGTGTACTAAATCCGTAAGTGTCAAGACCAATACAGCAACAAGCAAAGAGGCATTGACAGAGAGTCAAGAAATGTTGATGAAAATAATTATTATTAATACTTCAGTAAAGTTTATTAAATCTATTCTGTTGTTATTGTGGTCTTTAAATTTATGAACTGTGTATGGACTGACAAAGGTGGTACATAAGGAAGCAATTTGACAACAATGCAGTAAATAATTTAGGTGCATCAAAAAGTGTGATCGTTAAGATACCAGCAGACAAGCTAATCCCCCACCCCCACCCCCAGCTATGGACCTGTGTCAAGGGGTGGGATATATTAGGCAGCATGTGAACAGCCGGTCTTGAAATTGATGTTTTGGAAGAAGGAAAAATGGGCAAGCGTAAAAAGACCTGAAAGGCCAAATTGTGCAGGCTAGAAGACAGGATGAAAGAATGGCATGTCTTCAAAATGACAGGTCTTGTGGACTGTTCCCAGTATGCACCTGTTAGTACCTAACAAATGTGCTCCAAGAAAGGACACCCAGTCAACCAGTGAAAGGGTCATGACTGGCCAGAGCTCAACGATGCACGGCTAGGCCGTCTGGTCCGATCCCACACAAACAACAGTGCAACACAGTTTGCTGTATACAGTATGGGTACCCATGCTGACTCCTGTCCACTGCCAAAAGCACCTACAACTAGCATGTGGACATCACAGCGAAGGAAGAAGGTGGCCTGGTCTATTAAAATCATGTCTTTTGCATATCATGTCAGAAATTATGTCTGGGCAATGTTCTGCTGGAAACATTGGGTCCTGGCATTCATGTGGATGTTGCTTTGACACATTCCACCTACCTACAGATTTTCTGCAGAAAAATACACCCCTTCATGTCAGCGGTATTCCATAATGGCAGCAGATTTTTTTAGCAGGATAATGTACCCTGCCACACTGCAAGAACTGATCAGGAAGCAGGAGAAACATGACAAGTTCAAGGTGATGGCCTCACAATTGGCCAAAGTTCAGTCTGCACTGGATCTCAATCAGCAAGCATTTGTTGCATGTTCTAGATTAAGTCAGATCCAAGGAAACCCTGGAATCCATGCCTCAGTGGGACAGCGCTGCTTTTGTGGCACAAGGAGGACATACCCAATATTTAGCAGGTGCCTTTAATATTATGCCTGATCAGTGTAAATGTCTTCACATAAACTTTATCACCTTATAAACATGTTCGTAGAGGCCATGCAACATACAACTTCCTGCGAATCAGTTGTTACTATAGAAACAATACCCTATAGGAATGAATGCATTAATATAAACCAGACTACTGTCGATGCCTTATACGGATATGACTGGGTATAGTGGTGGGGTTGGTGTTTATACATTATATGTGTAATGAATCTCCATGTATATGAATTTGAACAACACCTTCGTTTGTGTAGTCTCTATAGTTAATGTTCAGGTGAATTAATGCTCTACAGAAATAAATTGTGTTGTATTAATGATAGTAAGCATTGAATCTCCTGAGCTTTCAGGATCATGTTTCCCAGTTCATATAATGGGCATATAACATGATCACGCTCATATAATCTATGAATGCCTAATTATTTCTGCATTGTTTTGATGGTAGTTACTTGATAATGAGTCTGAAAATGTAAATGAACACAATGAGCTAGAGCTGCCCAGTTATTTTGTATAGGACTAGTGTGTGCGGGTCTATGGTCTATGTGTGTGTGTGTATGGGATTGTGTGTGTCCATGTGTGTGTCTGTGTGTGTCTATGTGTTTGCACGTGTGTGTGTAAGTCTATGTGTGTGTGTCCATGTGTGTGTCTATGTGTGCATGTGTGCGCGCGCGTGTGTGTCTATGTGTGTGAAAGACACAGAAAGAAAGCTTTATTCTCATCGTTCTTGCAATCCCAAAGCAACAAACCATCGCGTTCCCGTGTGTGTGTGTGTGTGTGTGTGTGTAGGTGTGCAAGGCTGACACGAACTATTCCTGATGCACTACCTGCCCGGTGGTGTGTGTTAAAGCTAAAATACGCACGCATTCGGAAATGCGCTTAAGGCAGCAAGCGGACTGACGCGCTGATCTGGAGAGGAGCCAAAGCACACGCCGCATCGATCCGCTTTCTGTGACGCCCGCTGTTCATAACCGGCTCGTGAGTCTACACAGAAGCTCTCTAAAGACCGAAAGAAAGAAAACAAGGTGTGTTTTTCTCTCTTTTTGTTGTGCACAATAACGGCGTACGCTTTAACCGATTTTGCGCAATTGCACCGCTTCTTCACCACGCCGTGTTTCTGACTGCTCCGGTTTCTCCGCCACACCTACCGTTCTGTCTCTTTTCCGATCTGTCCGTACAGCACGTGCAGCGCGGGGACACAAGAGCAGCGAGCGTCTCGCGCTCACATACTGTGCAAAAGGCGTGGGGAAAAGGAACGGCTTCTGTGGTGTGGTGTGCAGGACAAGAAAGAGAAGGATGCCGCTGCATCCGTCTGTGTGATCTGAACACGACGCAGGTGTCATAAGGGAGAAAATCGGACTACTCGCTTTGAATCCCTTCACACAGGAGTCGCACAACGTTGTTCGCGCGCGCTAGAGCTCCGGGGTTTTATCCCCGCCGCATCCTGTAGCAGAACATCTAATCGGCGACGTAGAAGTTAGCAGGTGAGCAAAAAAAAGCCGATTTGTGCACACGGTGTTCAAAAAAAAAAGAAAAAAAAAGTGGATGCTTGTTTATGTAAAGCCGCAACATGGACGCGTAATGTGCGCATTTTGAGTGTCCGATTCTGTGCATGATTAATGTTTAAGATCCACAGTTCTCTCTCTGTCCCGCAGTGGTATGGAGTAAGTGCACAACGATACTGACTCTCAGTTTATTGCTCAATATGTATTTCCTAGTTTTGCGGTCTTGTTAGATGTAATATTCAAGTCTCAGTTCCTCAGGCAGCAGGGTGTTAACACAGATAGGTGAAATCATAGCCTATACACACGGGCCCCTGTGAAGATCTGGGCATTAGATCAAGGGTCTCTTAGCAGATTTCATTTTTTAATCCTTTTTCTTGGGCATCCTGAACCTCTGATAAGAGAAAGATTCATCAGCTTTTTTAATCTACCAGGTCACCCTTTGGAAGAGAAATAGCAACTAGATAAATATTGCTCCAAAAAGCAGCCCAGTGTCTAAACACCCAATCAGTCTCACATTGCCTAATAAGTATACATGTCATCAGATCTTCACATTTACATCCTGTTCTGCAGCAGCGACTGCTCTGTTGATGTTGATGGCTTTTTCATTTGAGACTGGCAAATTATCTGCTTCAATCTTACCTAAGGTGTTGTGTCAACTCGAACAGGCCTGTAATGTTGTGTTTTACGCTGACGCCCTGCCTTCAATTCTCTTTTCATCAGCGCCCAGTCTCTTTGTTCCCTCTCTCTTTCTCTTTCTCTGGCACTCTGTCGCTCCTTCTCTGGCTTGTAGGATTCATGGGCATAAAGCTGTAAGTCAGCAAAGTTAATAAAGAGTCCACAGAGTTTCATTAAACAGCTGAGGACTTGATGAGAGAAATAAGTATGGATAGAAATCCTTTTCCTCAGTAGAAAGCCACTGATCTAGTCTAAAGCACAGGAGAAAAAAACACATGCTGACTTATCGATGCCGTCCATCAGACTCGTTAGTCTGGAGCTGAAGCTAAGTGTAACCCTGTCACCGTACAGCCTTTAAGCATCATTTTGATATTTGAATTTGTATTGCAAATTAACCAGGGAGTATAATGTTCATTGTATACAGATACAAACCTTCTGATATCAACTACTGTCTGTTCTTTTTTGCACTACTGTGAATAGTAATTGCACCATTTTTAATTTGCTTTGCATTCTCTCCCAAAGAGCGGTGAAGGCCTGATTCCTGTTATTCACTGATTGAAAGGAGTTTGGAGTGGCGTCAGGTAGTGCAGGTGAAAACCATGTTAATAATAGATCAGAAAGAAAAGCTGAAAAGCTGAATGCTTAAAGGTTAGTTTGAAAAATTCACACCTCTGAATGGAACTCTTAATAACTTTAGATGGGATTTTATTGGATGAGACATGTATCTGATTTTTCAAGATCGCGACTAACTGATTTGAAATGCAGACCACATCCTTGCAGGGTAATCGGTTTATTGCTAAGTGAATATGCTCTTACTTTAAATCCTTAAATTCCTAGCTATTATTAATTATTTAGTATTCATCTGAAAGCACATTATGTGGTGACTACTAAAATGCTTCAATGATAAAAACATAACTAGTGGTTAATGATTTATTAGTTTTCTTACAGTCATGAAAATATTTTGTTACGGTAATGGAAACAGCCCGGAAACATTCTCAAAAGTTGACCGGTAAAATGAACCTGACAGATTTTGTCTAAGTCAATCAAATATCAATAAAAACAAACAGCCTAATATGAATGCCTCCTGGAAGGAGTAGGAAACATTATGGCTTTCATAAATAGCACAGAAAATAAAATACAATTGTACACAGTTAAATCATTTGTCTAATATACGAGTGGTTGGATTATGTAGTATGTGGGATTTATAAAAAACAATCTATTTAAATAAGTGATTTTTATTATGTTTTCTGAAGGATTTGTGATGACCAAGCAACATCATATTTAATTTAATCCCAAAAGAAAAGGATTAACATCTAGCTACTGCAAACTGTAAACAATTTATGTTAATTCATGCCATGTCAAATAGCTAGCATTTTGCAGTTAGTTATTAGCTGCTCTTAAATTTCTATTTGTCACAGGTAGACATGAGTAAGATTTCAGTATCTCAGTCCTGAGCTTAATAATTTATATAATGGTAGCTAAATCTAACAAAATACACAATAACAAGCAAAGCTTTGTTTATCACTAGCCTTAGGTAAGTTAGCTAGCTAAACTATCACAGGTCCTCTAATTTGAACCAAATAGGATCACAGACTAGTGTTTTTTTATTGAAATCACACTCAATCTTAAACAGAAAATTTTAATTTAGTGCAGTAACAAGAAATTCAACATAAATAACAATTTACATCATCAGAATGATCCATCAAACATGAGTTGAATTTTAATATTAATATTTGAGAGACTTTTTCATTCAGGTTCAGTGACTGATAGTTGAAGGTTTTAGTTTACCTCAAACCCAGCTTGCACTTGTGTGTATGTGTGTTAGAAGAGAGAGAGGAAAGGAAAGTTAATGTGGTGATGGTATGTCTGTGTGTCTGGGATTGAGGGATACTGTGTGTGTCTTAACCTGAGAAAGTGAAAGAGTGTGAGCAGTGTGTGTTGGAGGCTGAGGAAGTACTGTGTGTATATGTGTGAGGTGGAGAATACACTGTTTGGCATGTGTGTGAGAGATGGAGTGTAGTGTGTGTTAGGAGGGAGAAAGAGAAGGGCTGGCTCAGAGGCGCTGCTCATGAATGGCCTCCCTGTTATCGCCGCTCTGCACGCGGGCATCAGCACAACAGGCCGCTCATGCAGGTGCTGCCTCTACTGCACAAAAATAGCAGGTGTCTCACTGGGATAATACACACACATACACACACACACTTCTCCTTCAGCAGTCACTCTCCTCCCTCTACCTCCTCCCCAAGCTCCGGTGACCATGTGTGACGTCTCGGCTGTTGTCTGCTGTTTGTTGTGCGTGGAGGCGCTTCTTGTTGTTTTCACGGGATGCCGAATGAGGGATTGCCCTCTGCTTTTGTACACGGTGTGAGAACTGTGTGAGGATTTCATGGGAAATCCTCATGGGAGTATTTGTTGACCATGCAGCTGACCATGTTTAAGTGTGTGACTGTTTTATTGCCATATTTCGTGTTATGAATGTGTGTGAGTGTGTGCGTATGTGTGCCACATGGACCATAATAGTTGACCAAGATTGCTTAGACAAACAGTTGACATCACTGGATTTACTTAGATAAAAAACTCAGTTATGTCACTGGTTATAGCTGTTACTATATATAGAAGGTTGATTCACTGGGTATAGTTGGTATAGTCACTGGTATTCTCACTGGTTTTAGCTGTTACTCTTTATTACTGATTATTTCACTGGTTTTCATTGCTGAGGTCACTGTTAGTGTCATTAGTTATATCGTTTATTCTTTATAACTGGTTATAAGAGGTTCTACTTACTTACTTAGCCTCTGACATCAACCCCGCAAACCACTGGCTGGTGTGATGTAAATAAACATGGCACACAAAATCGGAAACACTACGGGAGTTTCGAAGTTGTCATCTTATTGGTTGGATTCTTCTGACTGGATGATCTTCCTCACAGAAGAAGGAAGCCATCGTGTTTACAACTGTGACAATGAGAGCTTATGATCAGCTAAACTGGATTGTACAAATTATGTAAAGTTCACATTATACACTCATTAATATGCAGCACTTTTTGAACAATTGATGGTTGAATGGTTGTCTCTCTGTGTTTTGTAGAGCCAAGACAGAGTTCTGACTAAGCGACACTATACAGTAGTTGCTGTTGTCATTGATAGCATTACTGGTTATAGCTGTTACACTTTATTACTGGTTATTCCACTGATTATAGTTGCTGAAGTGTCTGATATTGTCACTGGATGTGGTTGTTTATCATCAAAACGTTATGTTACTGGTTATAGCCTTCACACTCTTAATGTCATCTATTTTTTCATGAATGGCAAATTAGTGACACTTTGAAAAGTGTTGTTGGTGTATAGTACAGTGGTCATTCATTAATTTTCAGTAGCTGCTTTATCCGGGTCAGTGAATCCAGAGTTTATCTTAGGATCCTTGAATGGGATTCGAGTCCATCACAAAGCACCAGGAACAATCATTTACAAAATCATTCACACCTACTATCCACTGGTATGTTATGGGAGTTAGGAGGAAACCGGTGAACTCTGTGGAAACCTACTTGGCCATGATGAAGAACATGAACAGAAACTCCAAATAATAGTAGTGAGATAATCTCAGGATCACAAGCAGGCACATTGAAACTATTAGGAGTGTGATGCAATCATTTCACTGTTATAAATGCAAATTTTAGCACTTTAGTTTGAGTGTATTAAAATCATTCATTTGTCTGGCATTTTGCAGATAAGTAAGCTGTATTGGAGTGCTGCTTCATAGTAGTTTTAAATGCTAATTGACCAGTATGCCAGTTGAGTAACATTTACTTGGATACTTCTTTTAGAAATGGATATAATCATTAGACCTCTCAGCGACATGATAGTGCCAAAGGTGTGACTACAATGGCACGTTTCAACTCTCGCCTGTGTCACATTTTCCCCAATAAGCACCGGTAATTTTCTGTGTTTCAGGGTTTTATTGACCGTGTCTCAATCAGCTCTCTAGTTCCCTAGGTCATGAATCAGCATATTGTGTACATTTGAATTTCACTCACTTAGTCACTCAGTCAAAATCAGTCACTGCAAAAACCCAAAGATATCAATTATTTATGTTTTAAAAGTGATATAAATTTGTTTCCATCATAGTACTTCAAATAGCATCTTTTAAAATTTACAAACTGAATATAGAAGGCAGAGTAAAGTTCTCAACCAATAACATGAGCAACGATAACAATCTACTTACACTGAGATTTCATCTGCCATCTTATTCAAGCTGAAAGCCTTCAGAAAATATGGTGTCATTTCCAGTCAGGGAACATAGTGAGCACGCTCCCTGGTTTTTATGGTGCATTTTTAAATTTTTAAGGAGTGAAGGTTCCAGTGCACTGATAGGATTCTAGCGATTGGTAGACTTAAAAATGGTCTCCCTTATCAGTGCCCTGACTGAACTACTGATTGAGACGTAGCCATTGTGAAGCTTGTTTGTTTTTGCTGTGAACTCTATAGTTGTGCTCATAGCCTGTATTTTTTTTCTGTTTTTTCTTCTTCTACTGAATTAACAGAATAAAAGTTTGCATCTACAATTGTCGCATCTATTTATCTTCTTACTGAAGATTTACTATATTTGTTTACACTATTTTTCTGACACCCAAAAAGAAAAATTGAAGTTTAAAGGTGGGCCCATAATAGAATATTTCTATTAAGGAATTGTGGTAGCCTAGTGGGTAAGGTGTTGGACTACTGATCGGAAGGTCATGAATTCAAATCCCAAATTTGCTAAACTGCCAACGCTGGGCTCCCACGCAAGGCTCTTAACCCTCAATTGCTCAGTTGTATAAATTGAAATAAATTGCAAGTCACTCTGGATAAGTTTGTCTGCTAAATGCCAGAAATGTAAATGTATTAATATAAACATTACATATATCCATTAGTATGGCTTCCTAAAATATTTATGCAGTGTCTGTGATAGTCAGTATTGCCCCAAACACTATCCAATCAATGTAGTTAGTTATTTATAGTTTCTGATGGTGATCTTTATCAATCAATGTTTTTGGTGTCAGTAGCTTGTATCAGTTTCAGTATCAGTATCAGTAATGGGATCAGCAAGCTGTCGGCTAAGGAAATTCAACCCTTTAAGAGAACACGAGGGTTGGTATGTTTTACCAACATGCCTGATTGTCCAGCCTAGCCCCTATATATATATATATATATATATATATATATATATATATATATATATATATATATAGAGAGAGAGAGAGAGAGAGAGAGAGGGGGAGCTAGGCTGGACAATATATATATATAATTTTATTACTTAAAATGCTGTGGAGGTAATATGGTACACAATAATCACCCGCAGTGTCTGACACTACTTCCCATGTAAATTAAGAAAGGAATGCAAACTGGATTTACTTAATTTTTGGGGGATCAAGGTGCTGGCCTACCAATTGGCAGGTTGTGAGTTCAAATCCCAGGTCCACCAAGCTACCACTGTTGGGCCCCTGAGCAAGGCTCTTAACCATAAATCGCTCAGTTGTATAAACAAGATAAATGTAAGTCGTTCTGTATATGGGTGTCTGCCAAATGCTATAAATGTGTGTAATTAAAATGTGTACATCAGTTCCATGTGAAATGAATAATTTTAATGCAATTAGTTTTCATACATCCAACTTGATTTGAGAGTTTATTTTTAAAGCCATGATTAAAGAAAACACAAGCTCGCAGTCAAACCCATAAGACTGGTGTGGTGCAACAATGTTCTACCATGCATGTTTTAAATAAATTGAACTCTATAGATATAATTCCCATCGGTGCCAACATCCTTGTGTGGTTTCACAATGTAACGGCTTTAAATGATACTAATGATAAAAATTACAAACTTAAAGGTGGGGTCTCCGTCGTTTGAAAGCCAATGTTGACATTTGAAATCACCAAAACAAACACGCCCCTAACCCAAATGGGTCCCACCCATATTTTGATAGCTCCGCCCCACACATACACCAGACAAGTATAACCCAATTATAACCCAGACAAGTATTATGGCTAAACCTGTTGGGGCAGCTGACCGAGGGTATATTTTTTATCAATAAATGAACTCAATGAGTAATACTATGGTCATACAAATGTGTTTTTGTAGTACTGTGTGTTGTACCGTGAAAGGTTTATCTCCGTTTCACGCGGAAGACGTTCAGTTCTCTCAAGCGCTGGAAAGCTGATCCAATATTAACACGGGTTCTGCTTCTTGCCGTATCGTAAGCCTTTCTTCGCTTTCTTTTTTTTTATCCACCGTGTCAATGTTAAAACCGCTTTCTGCTAATGTCAGACATGCGCCCTGAACACTCTCTCCGCCCATATTGACAAGACACGCCCCTTTCTGCTAATTGGCTACACGTTAGTTTTGTTTTTGTTTTCTTTGGCGACCCAAAGAAGCGTTTCTTTTCTGAAGCGTTTCTCAAACAACGGAGACCCCACCTTTAAAGCTCTGTTAAGTGTGACATTATAAAGGAATTCTGATCATGGACACCACAACATTGATGCAAATTCCATTTTCTGGGCTCTTGGGAAAAAGAGTTAAATCTGACCACATATTTTTTTACAGTGAAGCATACTGCGAGGCTGCGATAGCAGCTTCATTTTATCCTCTCACATCGCAGAGCTTGTCTCTTTGTTGGTAATAAAAATCCATATTTAAGCAGTGAAATCGAAATGTAGCTACACATATGCTTTGCACCTTCTTAATTACACAACATGAAGATTATCTTTAATACAATTACAAGCTCATTATTTGTTAGTAATGAGATAAAGGCAGTAAAAAAAAATAATAAAAAGAAGTCTAATTAATTTTTATTTTTATATACTTTAATACGCATCATTGCAACAAAAAATCCGAGCTTTCAGGTGTTAACTCCTTTTTTTGTTTCTTATATAAAATCTCCCTTTACTGAGATAAGAGTTTATTTATGACAGTGCCAAAAAGAATTAAGATTTTTAGTCCTGTTTTTATCAAACAATCCATATAGCATGTGCTTTTACACCACCCAGAGTTATCAGTGCCACACAGCTTTTACCTACTCTCACAAGATCTACTGCACTGCAGCCTCACCTGTAAATAAAACCCCTCGACAATCCACTGTTTACTATTCAGTCTCACAGCTCAAGGCTAAAGAAGATTGTAAGTGTAGATTAGACAAATGACAGAATGCCGAGATCTTTGTGTGGTGTTTTTCGAAATTCATATGTTTCGCCAAAGCAGTACTTTTAAAAGAAGACCCGTAGGCTGCGGTTCGGTCATGTCTCACATCCTTCAGATCATATCCATTTATATGTGGGAGCTGGAAGCTGTTGGTTCCACAGGCATCCTGAGAAAATTGAGTAAAAATTCATATTTCATCATCCGAGCTGAAGTCCTGTGACTTGTAGATAACAGTTCTGCCCGGACACGAGCACGATGATGGTGCGAATTCTCCGGTCGGTTCTGTGGTAATCTTTATTTCAAAGAAGTTTTTTCTTTTAATGAATCTTAATCATATCATGTTCCAGTTTTTTCCCCGCAATGATTCCATGCATGTGGTTTAGTATTTTTTTTTAATTAAAAAAGAGGCTAAAATTAGTGCCTTGAGTTGTTCTTTAGTTTGTTCTTTTAACAGATTCCTGAAAACACTCTTTCTCTTTTAGAAAAGCTTCCAAGTAGAAAGTTAGAACTTTCCAGAGAAAGCATGAGAAATCCTTTTAGAATGTGTATCATGTTCCGACATCTGTGCAAAACAGAGGCACAGAGGCTTATCCTTGCCTGGAAAGAATGTGCAGTGGCTTTACATATAAGTGGTCCAACTATATCTCCAACTATAGCTCCTGTGGTTGAAAAGCACTCTTAAAAGCCAAACCAAATGAACACAAGACAAGTCGTAGTTGAATCATGCAATAATATGTAAGAACTCACAAACAAGCTCTAGGGAAACACGCTGACATTTAAGATGGTAACTAGCAAATCAGACACTTCACCACAGGGAAGTTGGCCACCCTGTCTGCATGTGTGGGTGTCCGTGTGGATAGATAATCTAATTCCATCTCAGCAGACGTTGTCTTGTGGAGGTTTGTGTCTTGCCCAATGCTGTGCAAAACAGATCAGGCCGTTATTCACTGTGACCACGGCAGAAATTTACCCCCATCCTGGGTCACTTGAGTACCCGGTCAATTTTCTTCCTCAGTCTCTCACTTCACTTATTGTTTCTATTCTTTATAAACCTTTCTTTACACCAGCAGTCATCAGCTTGCAGAATTCGGCCTAGCAAAAACGCTTCACTTGACCGTACTGACCATTTAAAAAAGAAACAAAAAAGCAGAACCGGTTGGTGTATAAAAGTTCAGACTCTAAACATCTTTTCTAAACATCTTAGCTTCTGTTGCAGATCCTGTGTGGCAGTACAACAAATCAACTTGTTTTCCAAGCCAGAAATTACCTATAAACACAGATACAAAAAAAAAAAATACTTTAATATTTTTTTAAATCAATATCAATGCTGTGTGTCAGTGTCAGTGTCAGCTGTCCGATTTTTGTTTTCTTTAAAAACTGCTAAGTTTGAAAATCATTTTTTAGCTGAAGCTTGACACCTAACACTGCAGCTTTCACCTACAAATCTTACACTGCAATAACAAATACGACTATAATAAAGTATAAATCGAATAAAAATCAGTCCTAACAAAAAAATATGGTTTTGGAAAAAAACAAACAAACAAAAAAACGTTTCTACATCACTTTTCATTTGTTACAGGATTTATTTCTCATGGTTTGTATCATTCTTGTTTCCCTGAAATCAGATCTACCATTTTATTGATTATATGCTGATATCGCTCATGGATATTGTATCAGTAGCACCTCTGTTTTATTCCCTCTAGTGTAGATGTTCCTTGGACAAAATATGCAGTTGGTCAGATATGAAACAATGAACCATGGGGATGTACAGTTTGTTCACATGGATCTGCTTTTCGTCGCTGGAATCCTCGTATCTCCAAAACCATTATTTTTCAGGAAATTAAAAAAATGCCATATTTTTTTGAGTTATTAAACTTTGTATCGTTAAAGTTGTTATTGTACCTTATATTGCTATCATATACTGTTGTATACGAACATTAACACAACATTTTCCCAAAGTCACGTTTTATCGGCGATACAAGCTTTATGACTTGGGAGCAGGGAGATACGAGATTATGCTATCATTGATAAGAATGGTACGGACACAGAGTGCCAGCAGTGTTCAATAAAGTCTGTGGTCACATTGTGAGCCACATTGAGCCACGCTCATGCTATTTTCAAGACTTTAGATTGGTTAATAACTTGTAAAAATAACAAACCCACGTGGGGACTGACCAGTAGCATCGATATGTGAAAAAAATATGAAACTGACAAAATTTGGACATTTCGTTCAGCGACGATTCGTTCATTCATTCACCCATCCTTAATCGCTTATTTATCCTGGTAGGAGTCGTGGCACTTTAAACGACTGATCTCTTTAGTAACTAAGTAACTAAGATTAGTTAAACATTCCTAGTGATCTCGCTTGTCATATATAAACCTATACTTTATTCCAAGGTGTTACGAAGGTAATCTGAAATTCCAGGATTAATAACAACATAAAAATCACTTTGTATTGTCTTATTTATAGCAATAAAATAAACCCGATATGAAACTGCGGATTGTTTTATTTAATATATCTAATTATTATAATGTTTATTAAATCTGGTTACATTAAGCTGGGAAATATCATCCTCATCTGATTAATTTGATCGGATCCAGATACACGGGCAATCATTACTTAATTGATTAAATGAACTACATCTTGATTCATTATGCTAACTGCTAGTTGTTGAGGCTTCAATTACCGGTCACTGTATGGTCAGTATGTCGTTCTGTTCTGTTCTACATCTATTTCTTTATTTAGTACTAATGCTTATTCGTTGTAATTATTTTTTCTGTGAACGTTTTGTTTTTTATGCATGTTAAGTGTTAATAGCGTGCTGAAAATACAGTGTGCTTGCAGAGAGGGCACTGTGACCCTATTACATTAGGCTGGAAACTCTGCTTGCTTCACGTTCACCTTCCTCTTATCGATTTGCAAGCACACGGCGTGTGGCTGCCGGCGACTGGGCAGAATGATTATGTGCTGTGGAATGGAACCAAGTGATATCATCTACGGGAGACGAGATATCCCCCTTCTCGACACGGCTAACGTCGCTATATTTATGAAAAACAGGAGAGGTGACAGTTGGTTTTACATTAATAGATAAAAAGAAAACACCTCCAGACAGTCTTATGTCAAAAAAAAACATAAACTGAAAATACCAGACTCTTAAAACCATTAAGCTTTACTTGTCAGCCATTGAGGGGTTTCCCTAAAACCTCTAACAATCTGTAATCATTTTATAGATACAAAGTGCTGTGTTGAGAAGAGATTTCTTTGCTTAACTGCTTAGGTTAAAAAGCTGTCATAGCATTTTACAGCTTTGTTTATGTACATGGGTCTTTGAGGAGAATGAGACATGCGCAATACACACTGCAGATGAGGAAATGGTGTTAGTACACGGATCATCAATTAATAAGCCGGTTTTGGTGATTTTTTTCTCTCAATGTATTTGTAACTCTAAGATGCTAGTTAGATCTCCTCAGCTGCACGACCTCGAGGTTAATTACGATCTAATTTGAATTCAATTAAATCTGAATTTGAATTCATTTGAATTTAGTTTTAGTCTTCAAATACTTTCCATGAAAGTACATCTGTTTAGTCATTTAATTATTGTTAGTTTTAGTCTTGATTTAGTTTGATTTGACGTGACAAAAGCACAAATATATAAATAGCTGGACTTAGATACAGAAAACACATTAAAAAATAAATAAGTAAGTAAGTAAGTAAGTAAGTAAGTAAATAAGTAAATAGATAAATAGATAAATAAATAAATAAAACCTTAAAAAAATCATCTGCTTTTCCATTTACGAAATTAATATTTAGGAAGTTATATATTTGTGCTTTATTATACACATTATACACTTTAAATAAAATCAACTCCGGTGATATCAGTTATGCTAGTGTTACAAATGTCAATAGTTTTTACATGTTTGTTTTTTCTCCTCTATTATTTATGTTATATGGCCAAAAATTTGACGTCACGCCCATATGTTGGCTTTCTCCAAACTGTTGCACCCAATAGTCCAGAATGTGTTTGTTAGCTGTCATATTATGAATTTCATTATGGTTTCAGGGATGTGGTAGCCTAGTGGTCAAGGTGTTGGGTTACCAAGTGGATGATTGTGAGTCTGAATACCAGGTCCATGATTCTGCCAATGCTGGGCCACTTAGCAAAGGCCCTTAACTCTCTATTGCTCAGTTGTATAAAATAAGATCAAATGTAAGTTGCTCTGAATATATTTAATAATAATATAAGTTGCTCTGAATATTTCGAGAATGACAATGAAGACATGGTTTGTTAAGGTTGGAAGAAGAGTGGAAGAACTTTCTCACAGATCCTTGACCTCAACCCCACTGAACACCTTTAGGTTCACTAATGCTCTCATGGCAGTCAGGATTTGCCATGAGAGCTCCATAACCTAATGGAAACCATTCCCAGACGATTGGAGTGTATTACTAAATCTAGATGTTGTGGAATTAGATGTTTATCAAGCACATTCTTTTGGTCATATGGCGTACATCATTGGTGTATTGGTGGTTTTCTTGTTACAGTACCTGTGTGTGCTTTCCCGGTATTCTAGTTTTTATAATACTGTCACGAACACAGGATAAAAGGGACCCAAACGCAGGATGGCAAAAATAACAGGGTTTAATAACGAAAAACATGAAACATAACACAGACTAGACCAAACAAAGACACCAGTTGATTCCATGCTGCACAAGGCAACGTGGCACAGTTAAATACAAAAGACAATGAGACACGATTAGGAACAGGTGTGGAGACAGGGAGGAGCAGACGAAGGCGGGGCAGACACGTGACGAGGAACGTAAACAAAGGCACATGGCCAAAAGTCCGGGCTGAGTCCTGACAGAGGCCCCCCCAAGGCGCGGCTCCCGACGCGCCAACCCGTTTTGATAGTCCCGACGGGGTCTGGGTGGGGGGAGCAAGGCACACAGCGAGGCAGGTGGGGGGAGCAAGGCACACGGCGGCGCAGCGAGAGAGGAACGAGCGACGTCCACAGCCGAGCAGGGGGAACGAGCGACGTCCACAGCCGAGCAGGGGGAACGAGCGACGTCCACAGCCGAGCAGGGGGAACGAGCGACGTCCACAGCCGAGCAGGGGGAACGAGCGACGTCCACAGCCGAGCAGGGGGAACGAGCGACGTCCACAGCCGAGCAGGGGGAACGAGCGACGTCCACAGCCGAGCAGGGGGAACGAACGACGTCCACAGCCGAGCAGGGGGAACGAGCGACGTCCACAGCCGAGCAGGGGGAACGAGCGACGTCCACAGCCGAGCAAGGGGAAGGAGCGACGTCCACAGCCGAGCAGGGGGAACGAGCGACGTCCACAGCCGAGCAGGGGGAACGAGCGACGTCCACAGCCGAGCAGGGGGAACGAGCGACGTCCACAGCCGAGCAGGGGGAAAGAGAGACGTCCACAGCCGAGCAGGGGGAAGGAGCGATGTCCACAGCCGAGCAGGGAGAGCCAAACCCAGCCCCCGACACACCACGGCCAGACCCACCTCTCAGAAACCAGGAACGGGGAGGGAGGGCGTGGTGGAATAAAAAAAATAAATCCTCCACAGAACTGAAAATCCACGGGGCAAAACACGGCAACAACCCCCATGGACAGGAAGTGGGGCGACATCCTCCACGGAAACCAAATGTGAAGCGACACCCCCCACCGGACAAATGCGGGGTGTGGTCACAGGACACCGAAAAAACAAAACAAAACTCGGGCTAGGCGACATGGCCCGTGACCCGGAAGTGAGGTGGCGCCCCCCGCGGAGAAACCGGATGCGAAGCGGCGTCCCTCACCAAAAAAAATGCGAACCAATGTCACCAAACCCGCGAAGTCCAGGGGGGGAAAAAAAACAAAAATGCTCCCACGATAAGCAGGTCCGAGCTACAGCCATCCTGCTGGCTCTCGGTGCGGCGGAATCATCTGTCACGAACACAGGATAAAAGGGACCCAAACGCAGGATGGCAAAAATAACAGGGTTTAATAACGAAAAACATGAAACATAACACAGACTAGACCAAACAAAGACACCAGTTGATTCCATGCTGCACAAGGCAACGTGGCACAGTTAAATACAAAAGACAATGAGACACGATTAGGAACAGGTGTGGAGACAGGGAGGAGCAGACGAAGGCGGGGCAGACACGTGACGAGGAACGTAAACAAAGGCACATGGCCAAAAGTCCGGGCTGAGTCCTGACAAATACTTCCATAATTAACTGGTTCATATAATACTACTTATAAAGATTCTTGTACATCCTTGTAAACAATTGCCTTAAGACCGGTTCTAGATAGTTTGTATTAGTGTCCTAATGAGACAGACATTAGAAAAGCAGCATTCCCTAGGCAATTTAATAAACATTAGCCAACAAATAAAGAATTGGACAGCATCTTTTTCCCCTTTTGAAGCGTTAGCATACAGTACATATGCAGAGCAGAAATGACAGGCATCCTTTCACTTTGTCTTTTATTGGATTAATGTGCATTTTAATGAATTCCGTCTAATCCAGCGTTCCAAGATGAAAGGGAAATGGTTTCACTCTCACTAGTCCAATCAATTTTCTTTTTTATTTGTTGTGAAAAATGGGATTGATTTTTGTGAAGCCTGTTGGCGGACATTTTTCATCAACAAAATGAGCACCAAAACGTCTATTTATTTTGGAGGATAAAGCTAAGTGGTATTCCTTCAACACCCTTCCAGCCAGGCAGTACATCGTATTAGCTGCTTCTTATATAAATCCAAATACATGGTTAGACAAGATACTGTTGCTCTGTATACATGGACTATTAGACAACTTCCTTAGTATTTTTATTGCATGTTTGCAGGGACTTCAATGTATGGAGCCTGTGATCACTCACAAAACTGATAGAAACCCTCCGAACTCTGACTGACTGCGGAAATGTCCGCTACACAATACTCTGTAAGCAAGATCCTTCAAGAAAGCACTGGATATTAAAAAGTCTACACACTCTTTATAAAATAACAGGTTTTTGTGAGGCAAAAATCTTCAATGTCATCCTCAAATTACAATATATAAAACTTAAAAAATTTTAGGGTGGAAAAAAAATAGATATTTACTGTGGCTGCATCCCAAATGACTTAATATGCACTATGCACTTACACGATGCACAATGTACACTACCATCAACCATCTAGTGTACTACAAATTTGAAATTTTTATGTGGTGAAATGAAATCTATCTATCTATCTATCTATCTATCTATCTATCTATCTATCTATCTATCTATCTATCTATCTATCTATCTATCTATCTATCTATCTATCTATCTATCTATCTATCTATCTATCTATCTATAAGAATCTTTTGGCATGGAAACACATGATCTTGTTACCGAATTCGGTGAGGGAAGAAAGAGATATGACCACTAATCCATCAAGCTATATGAAAAGAAAAAGCGAATTGTTAAATTTTTTTTTTATTTCTGAAGATTTTAGGATTAAGCTTTAAACATATTTTAATACATGGAATTGTTCTATATTTAGGTTAAGAACAGGATTTCTTTCTGTATAGATCTCACCTGTAATCTCTCTGAGAACTCAAAGGAAGGAAAAAAACAAAGGAAGTCCAGATAATAATCACAGGAACAGCACCAGGAGACTTTTGAAGAGCGTTTAGGTCAAGAATGTCCAGTCCTATCCAGAAAGGGTTGGTGTGGGTGCACGTTTTCATACGACACCTAATAGTATTGTGAAAGCCGGTGTGAACTGATTTCATCTGTTCTAGTCAGTGCTGTCTTTTTTGCTGTTGTATGCCGGGGCAGCGGACTAAAGGTAGCTGATGCCAACAGACTGAACAAACTCATCCGTGAGGACGGTGATGTTGTGGTGTGGAGCTAGACTCTCTGACTGTAGTGTCAAAAAGAAGGATGTTGTCCAAACTACTGGCCATCTCAGACAACATCTTCCACCCACTCCGTGATGTCCTGGACAGATACAGGAGATTGTTCAGTTGCAGACTAATCCAACAAAGGTTCTCCACAGAGCGACACAGGAAATCCTTCCTACCTGTGTCCATCTAACTTTATAATTCATCTGTACAACAACATATCTCACTGTGCAACAATACACCTTTCCTCAGTATTTTTTTTGTATAAATTGTCTTAGTATATATACAGTAAGTCTCTATTTTTGTATTCTTATTTTGGTAACAAACCCAATTTCCCCCTGGGGATTAATAAAGTCTTCTGAATTTAATGATTCTGATTAAATGTGTACAATCAGGTATGGAATCCTGTTTAATTGCCTCTTGCGGATAAGATCGGACACCCCGGTTTAAATGCTATTAGATGTGTTATTGCGCATCCGTATGCCTAACTTGTATAAACTACAATTTCCTCCTTCTGATTAAAGTAGCTCTGTCATATTGCGGTCAGACGGAGGGATTGATTTGGCATGAAAGTCAGAATAGACCAGCTTGAAAGTAGAAAAATCTGTTTTACAAAAGGAACACGCACAAGCCCTGGCTGCAAGAAGATTACCAGAGTTCAAAGCTCCAGATGGGATGTGTACCTCTGCTTCAGCAGTGTCAAAAATAAATATTAAATAGGCGTATTCTTGTTGTTGTACAGTGCTGCCATATGGCAACATACCCCTTCCAAATACTTCCAAAAATAACAAACATTTTGAACAGCTAAAATGCAATATTTTTTTAAGATGATTTTAATATGTGCAGTAGAGGGTTAAGTTAATAACAATCAATCCCAGGAACATAATGAGCGTCTACATAATAACTCTATATTGAGTGGATAAAAGCATGCAAAATAAATGACAACTAAATGAGCTGTAAAATGCATTAGATTTCTTAAAGGCTGAATCAAACTATTGATATTTTTTCAACAATGTAATTTAAGGTAGATTTGTAGTTTGGTTTTGATCAATTTAAAAACAGCATCATTTTTCACGAATATAAATTGAAAAAAGTTTGTACTTTTGTTTACTGGAAGTAGGAAACGCAGCAAAACGCCTACTGTTTAACAAGATTAACACCTACAGTACAGCTAGTAGAATAACAACAACAACAAAAAAAAAGAGTCGTTGGCTTGTTTTTATAAACGATACAGAATATTGTAAAAAGTTACACAGAGGTGAAGGATATTTGAGTAAAGTATTTAAGTTTACATTCAAGCATAAACACAATAATAATTTTAGTTAAAAATCTCTGATAATTTGTACATCACATAAAAATAATGTTAATACAAAAGCGTGTGTGTTTAAAAAAAAACACTGAGGAATAAATTCAGCCAAATATTACTATTTAATATTAATGAGAAAAAACCAACATAGACTTAAAATAAAAAAAAAGAATTAAGAATTCTAATTATTCTGCATCATTTTTTGTGAAACATTTTGATTTTGAGACATAATTTAGTTGATTTTATTATTTCAAAAATTTATGCTCCGTTTTCAAAAATTAAGTAAATGTACATTTTTGCTTCTAATATATATATATATATATATATATATATATATATATATATATATATATATATATATATATATAATTTTATTATTAAAACAACTGAATGATTTGAATTTGAACGAGTTTGTATTCTTAGATTGCTTTAGTTAGTGATAACTCATGGATGTGACTGTGGGTTCGGGTGCATTGTTTTTCTGTTGGAAAGATCTTCTAGATGTTCTGACAGGGATGGCATAAATGCCCAGGACCCTACTGTGCCATTGTTGCTTCTTTAGAGATCATTAATAATCCTCCACAGAGCTGTTTTTATCTGTGCAGAGCTGGAGCATGAGGTCTTGGCTGGACAGAGCTGTCCACAGGCTGTCTCTTTCTCTCTCAGGGGCATCAGACACACACACCGCAGGGGAGAGGTTTCAAAAAGGAGGGCCGTCTCTGCCACTTTTGATTCCGACGTCAGTCCCTGAGCCGTAACTTGATTAATGAGAATAGAAGCTGAATGGGCTTTTGACGTGCGCCTCCTCCTTCAGCTGCTGCTTCATCAGGTTCCCCTGAAGTGTTTATACTTTGAAGCGTTGCTCCCTCAAAGCAGGAGGAAAGAGGGAAGTGAGACATGCATTAACATTAAGAATTTCTGACATGTGTGATCCTGCTCCAATTATCGAGTACAGAGAGGGATGTGTAAAAATATCATTTGATTATTGGCAAATCTTTGGGGAGCTTTTTCCTCTTTTTCACTTTCACTCCATTGCATACTCTCTCTCTCTCTCTCTCTCTCTCTCTCTCTCTCTCTCTCTCTCTCTCTCTCTCTCTCACACACACACGTTTTTTTTCCCCCACGTTTTTCTTCCTTGCCACCTTCAGATCACACACACCTTCCACACATTTTTTTTTAGCATATCTTACGGGTTTTAAACTTTTTTTCTCTTCACAATTTAATATTCCATTCACTATAACTAGAAACTGCTACATCATTTTTTTTCTCTCCATTAGTCACTTAGTATTTAGGAAGATTTTTACTAAAAAACTAATAGAAGTATTTAAATATTCAGTACAGTATTGGTTGCACTTTCCTCATCCATCTTAAGTCTCCTCTCTTGCTCTGTAGTGATTGATGAGAAAACTGTCAGTGCTGCGAATAAACCAAAGTTTTAGCTCTGTTTTACAGCCATTGCTGCAGTGATACAACGCTGAATTGTTCAGAGTGCAAGATTATAAAAATGTATCTAAGAACAGATGTTTTGAGATGCTGGGCATTAAACCTTTAACATAATAAATGGCTACAGAAGTCTATGTTTCTATGTAAAATACGTTGTTTAATATGAAGTATAAATTTATTGATTTGCTCATTAAGAAGTTAACCACTTAGTCAGGAATTTTGTGGAAGACAATTCTAGGGACATATTAGTCAGGAATACACAATGAATGGATACACGCTATGTACACACACTAATACACATGTGGTAGCCTAGTGGTGTTGGTCTACCAATCGGAAGGTTGTGAGTTCGAATCCTTACGTCCACCAAGCTGCCACTGCTGGGCCCCTGAGCAAGGCCCTTAACCCTCAATTGCTCAGTTGTATAAAAAATGTAAGTCGCTCTGGATAAGGGTGTCTGCTAAATGCAGTAAATGAAAATGTAAATGTACACACAATGTAGTCACAGACATTGCAATTTAGAGCCACCAATCAGGCTACTGCTTTACATATTTTTGGGAGAAAATTACTCACTCACTCACTCATTTTCTACCGCTTATCCGAACTTCTCGGGTCACGGGAAGCCTGTGCCTGTTTCCTCAGGCGTCATCGGGCATCAGGGCAGGAAACACCCTGGACGGAGTGCCAACCCATCGCAGGGCACACACACACTCTCATTCACTCACACACTACGGACAATTTTTCAGAAATGCCAATCAACCATGCATTTCTTTGGACCGGGGGAGGAAACCGGAGTACCCGGAGGAAACCCCCGATGCACGGGGAGAACATGCAAACTCCACACACAAGGCGGAGGCAGGAATCGAACCCCGGCCCTCAAGGTGTGAGGCGAACGTGCTACCCACTAAGCCACCGTGCCCCCTGGGAGAAAATTAAAGCACTCAAAAAGGATGTGGAACTTATGAAACACTGAACAAAAAATATTTTGCAGCCCTCACTTCTCTGGGGTTGCGGGGGTTAATTTCCTTGCCCTGCCCTGTGTTTGTGGAGTTTGCATGCTGTCTATGAGCTTCTGTTTTTTTTTCTTCTGTTTACTCCCTTTCCTCCTCTGGTCCAGAGACATGCTTTGTAAACTGGTGGCCACTTCTGAATTGTCTGTAGTGTGTGATGGTTTGATGCTCTGTCCAGTGTATACCCTGTCTTGTAGCGCAAATCCCCTGGGATAGGCTTCAGGTTCCCCATGAACCCCTGTATGATTAGTGGTAAATAAAATGGATAGGTGGGTGAACGAATGGATGGATGGATGGATGGATGGATGGATGGATGGATTGATGAATGGATGGATGGATGGATGGATGGATGGATGGATGGATGGATAAATGACCAATAATCAGGTGGTATTAAAAAAATAATAAAAATGGTTGCTAGACCAGAATTGTGTTTGCTTTTTAATATTCTAATTTTTAATATTAGAAATTGAGCAGGAAAATAACTAGAACAACTAACCAAATAAGCTAATCTATCCAAACAACAAGAAACAAATAAACATCTTCTTCCTTTCCACAATATGCAAATAATACATAGAATTGTTGTCCAGCTTACTACAATTTCTATTTTCTATTTTATTTACGAGTCTGTTTGTACTCTATACGTTCATATAAAGTGATGGTCCAATGATGAACTAATGATGAGTCCACATTGTAAGCCTTTTCAGTAGTTTGTAAACAATGCACCAATAATATCTTGGGCCTCTGCACTGAAGTAACCCTCTTGGGAAAATCGTTGATGTCACAAGTCATGAGCAACAACTGAAGTGTGAGATGATCTATCATTGAAATACCAATAAGATGAACAAACTTGAATGAACAAGTCTTCTTCACTGAGATGATCTGCTCTGGTGGACATCTGGCAGCTCATCAGCTGTTTATGTTCAGGATTAGTAGAAAAAGCCAGATGTGTAGCACAGCTATTGCTGGCTTTTCTGTGCCAAGATTTCTGAGTTCAAATCCCAGTAATGCCACAGCAATCGAGTCCAAGAGATCAAAAACTGTCCATGCTGTCTGGGAGGGATGGGGTATATACTCTGTCTCCACTGTCAATCATTACAACACTAGCCTATCATAGGTATCTGTGAGCTCGTGTAAGAGGAAGTAGGCAGATAAAGATTTCTACTGAGTGTGTCACACTGCCCTGTGAGCAGAAGTTTAAAAAGATGACTTCTTGTGTCTCGGAGGAAGCCTGTCTAGCCGTCGACCTCCCCAGCTGGTAGCTGTCATATGATAAGACAGGGCCGGCTTGAGGGAGGGACCAAATTAGACCAAATTATAGAGAAAATGCAGCATGAAATAGAAAAAAGTGATCTAATGTTCTTGTATCAGGCTGTATGATCCATCAGGACACATTTAACTTGCATCTATCAGCACCATGTGAAATGCACCATTGCCCATATGATGTTTGTTTTATGTGTGTGTGTGTGTATGTGTGTGTGTGTGTGTGTGTGTGTGTGTGTGTGTGTAAATATAGTTTATTACGGGGTCTATTAAGTTTACTTTACATGCTGAATCCATTTAAATGAAATGCTACATAGAAGCATATAATACTGAGATAATAACTTTTCATTCTTGTTTCTTTTGTTGAACATAATTTGGATGAAGGTCAATGAGGCTTTGTATATGGAAGAATACAAACATTAATTAGCTGGCAATTAAAGACTAAAGTAAGCAGAATTTGTTAAGAAACTTCCAGAAATGACCTTCCATTAAAAAAGTGCAATTCATTTAAAAATCTTAGAAATGAATGATTCTTTTTTGTTTTGTTTTTCGAGGCAGTGGCTTTAGATGCATTCTCCACCATGAAAATGTTCACGTCTGCGAATAAGCTGTACTAAACCTTCCTAACAAAGTTCAAGCTCAATACAAACCTCACAGACAGACAATGAATTGATTTATGGCCAGAATGAGGAAAACAGAATTAGACCTAAGATGGCTAACAATCCAGTTTCCAGACACTCATTATGTATGGATAGTTGGTGATATTTGAAGGTCTTTGTCATCACAAAACTGGCCTTCCAGCTGCAGAGATTCCTACCTAGATCTTTAAAGAGAAGATGAGTTCAAAAAAGCTGTGTGTGATCTCTCTCTGTTCTCTACATGACTGCAGCTGCTTTTAAAACAAAGCCGAGTCAGCCAGCCTTCCCCTGGGTCTCTCTGTGTTCACCTTGTGCTGAAGGATATTCTCATCAATATATCTGTCTTGTATTCAGACCACTTTACAGCGTCTAATCCTATTGTCGGAATATAGCTTGAGAAACGTACATGAAATGCCTTGCACATGTTGGCCATCATTCACAGCTCATTCAGCTGATGGATCAGTAGGTACAGTATTTGGCATGTATTGGCTCTTCCACACATTGGTCTTATTGTAATATCTGTACTGGGGGAGGAGTGGTTTGTCATCAGAACATTTATTTTTCTATTCTCTCTTTCTTTTCTCAATCCCCTGCCATCCATCTCTCTCTCTCTCTCTCTCTCTCTCTCTCTCTCTCTCTCTCTCTCTCTCTCTCTCTCTCTCTCTCTCTCTCTCTCTCTTTTCTATTGCACCCCAGGGCTGTCTTGAGTGTAAGTGCTGTACACAAGGCTGTACTGAATCAAATTACTCTCTGGTTTTCAATTCATTTCTCTTTATGGTAACCAAGCCATTGGGAGTGGAATCTGCAATACAGGCCACATTCAGAGTTAAGTTAAATGAGCAGAGAGAGGATTTAATCATGAAATTGTGCTCGTTGGTATTCAGACCTCAGACTTAAATACAGAGTTAAATTCTTTTCACACACAGGCAGGGGGTACAGTGGCTTGGCAGTTTGCCTTGTACCACTAGGGATGGAGTTTCGATTTCTGCCCCTGGCATGTATGAAGTTTGCATGTTGAGTTCTCCCTACACTCAGGTTTCCTCCTTAATCTAAAGACATGTCTGGTAGTCTGGCATCATTAAATTGTCCGTAGTGTGTGTGATTGTGTCCTGTGCAGGGTTTCCACCCAGAATCCTCTGGAATAGGCTCCAGGCTCCATGTGACCCTGTGTAGGATAAGCGGTTTAGAGACTGGATAGATGGAGTTTGTTCAGTCAGATATGCTTAAGGAGACTTGCCCGCTCAGTTATACACAGTTCTGACCTTGGACAGACAGCTTGTGACAGTTTGATGTAATCACAATAGCTTATGATGAAATGTATGTTGTATGCTGTAAATACACTCTGGAGCCCAATAAGAACTACATCGATATAATTCTATTAATTCATTAATAGTAATGTTTTCTTTATAGTCCATGATTTATTTTTGTTTCACACTTTGCATCATTTAATCAGAAACATATTCAGGACCAAGTTCTCTGAAACACCAACTTCTTCATAGAAGCGAAACTTAAAGTAAGACGTAACTGTAGCAGACGTACAGTATGCTTTGTCAGCTTATCCTTCAAGCCACCGTCATGTTTTTCTTACATTCAATTTACAAAAGCATTGTCATTATTAAAACAATATTGTAAAATTAGACCAGATTCGTAGCGATTCATGTAGCATTATATTGCAAATATGCCACAACACATTTGTTTCAGAATTGTGTTTAAAGAAGTCAATAAGAAATCCCCTCACTAATGCTTCTACTCTGTAAAATCTGGCAACCTTTAAGGGGTAAACTGAATGGGCTAATTCAATAATCTGAATGGGCTGCCCAAAAACATTATGAGCTTAAACATGTGCATAACGTTCTCTGTGTAAACTTTTGGACTTGGCACTTCTGAATACAGTCCTAAATGAACGTTTGGTAGCCCAACACCTTAACCACTAGGCTACCACATACCCCTAGCATAGCATGTCTTGCATCTTGCATATGTGTTAAAAAGGATCGTGTAGCCAAGATTTCATTTAAATGTAGATAATTTTGCTGTTTTTTTGTTTTTTTTTTTCAAAACCAAAAAGTCAAGCATGTATTAAATAGCCATTAGTCACAGTTGTTTATCAAGAGGTTTGTGGGTGGCTGAGGGATTTAATCCTTTAACCTGTTCTGATGTGCTGAGGTGAGTTGTTATGCATATTGATAACATTTGCTTCTCACGATCATTCTGTCTCTCATCTTATAACTCCATTTCTTGAACCTTTAAGGAAGCTTGACATTTTCTATGGGTAGCCATGGTTACATTGTGGTCATTATGAGCCCTGCACACAGTGCTCAGTTGGCAGTACCTTATTTGTAAATATCAACAAATAACCCAAGGATTGATCTCTGCTTATTAATTCTTGTTAGTGAAAAGCAAAGCTGTTTTTTTTTTTTAGCTGCCGATGCTCTAACTCGATGTATTAAATATATTCAAATCATGTGGTCAAATAGATTGCAAACTCTGCCTGTTAGTCAAATTTGTTATTCGTATAATTTAGATGAAATAAAGGGCAAAAAAGGTCATGAGAATATATATATATATATATATATATATATATATATATATATATATATATATATATCTATATATATATATATCCTTCCCACACTGCTAACCTTAACCTTCATAACACAAAACTAATAATTAACTTAATTTGAGAATATGCTGCAAAAACAATTTTTTTAGTACATTTAATTATAAAATTCATCATTCATTGAAATTACATCTAATTTAGACATCTAACAACATATTTAATTCCCAAGTTCTCAGACAGAGTAAAGAAAATGTTATATTCACATCCCCTATGCTGCTCTAATCCAGGCAGCTGCACTGATGGATATGTTTACTGCATCTTTTTTGTCACTGAATGGGATAAAACTCCAGTCAGTCTCATGTCTATTTGTAGTGAGTTTGAAATTCATGTCTATTCAGACTTCCTTCTAGTTATCAAAAAGCTCCATGATTGAAGTTGACAAAAGTTTTACTCTCTGGGAGAGAAATCTCTGTTGGAAGCTACAAACCGTATTCCCATTTCTACCCATTTGAAGGACTGATGATTGTACACTGTGACTGACACTGAATGTGCATGTTATTTATGTTGTTGTTCGTAGTTTGTATCACATTGCTGATTGATTTGACTAAATCGTCTTGTATTTATTGGCAGAGATTCACAGGAGCAACGTAGAGTTCATTGCATTTCGTCAAATTGTGCTACAAGATGTAAGGAACTGGCATCAACCCATGGCCCCTATTTCATGGCCAAATTCTCTGCATGTTGAAATATCATTAGCTCTTGTCTGTTTCTTCATAATAGCACTTGCACTGTGATTTTGCCTACAGCTCAACATTAAGAAAATCATTCATATATGCAATGAAGGTATTTATCATCAGAGACCAGAGACCAGAGATTAGCGTGTCCCCTTAGGGCATTTTTTTAAACACTTGGCCTAAATACTTGTTTCTTGATTCTGGTTTTGTATGTTGAAAATGCTGATCTATACATCACATTTGTGTACACAAGTTTTCAAGAACAGCACTTTTTGAGAGAAATTAGACAAGCTTTATATGCAAGCAGTTTGCACCACAAACTGAACTAATTACAATGGTCCAATCCTATAAACATGTTCTATCACCTGTCCATTACAAGTCTTTCTCAGTCATCACTAAACTTAAAAACAGGAATTCATGTAACACTGAGTCATATTCCTCAGCATTCAGCATTGAGAGTGGATAACTTTCTCACCTGATGCAGATGACACCACGGTTCAGTAGAGGCAAGTCCCAGACTGCCAATTTCAAGATGACCAGCAATTGGTTCCCTGGACCATTTCTTGGGATCAAAAACAGCTTTCACACTTCACCAAACATAACAAAACTCTGGGAGAAAACGGACCATAGTACTGAAGAAAAAACCCACAAGTATGAAAATGACTTAGGAGTTTTCCCGTGTTGTTGAAATGTGCAGGGTGAGTGTTAGTGACATGCACTGGTGAAACTACCAAGAAAAATAACATTATCACATGGTAAGTTTTCACTACGGTGCTTTTGATTTCTTTCTTCCTTCCTTTTTATCCAAGGCAACTAAAAATATAGACATGTGCAATTGGAGCAGAATTTAGGTGTTAAGAGCTTCTGATCAGAATCGCATGCATTTTCCTACCTTCATACCTTCCCTTTTCCTGACTTTAAAAACTTCCTTTACTTTTCCCTTCCTCAAAGGCTACTGCACAGAGAGGCATAATGCAATATTTGTCCTCAATCTGTGGGTGCTTGCAACTAGTATCCTTTATTAGTGGTGGATCAAGTGGTTATGGCTGTTGATTGGAGGATCAAGGTTCAAGCTGCCACTGTTGGGCCCTTGAGCAAGGCCCATAACCCTCACTTCTCCAGGGATGTTGTGTCATTGATGACCCTGTTTTCTGACCCCAAATGCAAAGAAAGAAATTCACTGGCTCTAATGAATATGTTACAAATAAAGGCATCTATCTATTCTTGGTTGTAGGACGCTGGCCATGGTGCTGAACTTTGATGGATGGTGGAACCTTCACTATTCTCATGAGAAATGCAAATTGACCAAAAGGCCAAGTATCACATCATCACGCCATTTTGGATGATATCTGACTAATAATCAGTAAGGAAAAAATTACACCCAGCTGTTGTTGTTAGCACTTACAACCTATAGCAGCAATAACTAATTTAGTGGTACAATATGAAAATTCTGTTACTTCACCAAAATACTGGCCACTGTTGCTACATATGTTATGACATTATGATAACAAACCTCTGTATGTGATGATTCCAGAAACATAGCCAAGACAATTTAACCTTTATTAGGACTTCTATATGTAAGGAGTAAAACAAAATGCTGTGGGATGTTACTAAAGTTCTCCAAAAAAGCTAAATCCTCTGTGCTGCTAACTCTTTCATGGTGAAAAACACTGACATTGGACACTGCTTCTACAAATGTTAAATAAATGTTTCTTACATTTTTCTGTTTATTAATAGCTGTAGATTAGGTCATGTATCTTCACCACAGCATCAAGTCTCTGTGAATAAGCTGTTACCATAGAAACCATAATATATTAGAATGAGTGCTCTAATATAATATGTAGTGTAGAATTATAATTTTTTTTAAAAATCAAATATGCTGTTATATAAAACAAAAATGCTACCTAGAAGTCAATGGGTACAAAAATCTGATTATTTCTTGTGAAAAATCCACAATATTTTCACCAGAAGTATAATATTTTCTATATAATATTACCTATATAATATTATCTATATATTATTATTTATATAATATTTTCACCAGCAGTTTCACCAGAAGTAAGATGACTGAAGACTCAGGAGACTAAGAATCAGGGTATAGTCAAAGAGATGGTTTATTGTTCATAAAGAGAGACAGAGCAATCCATACTCTAAACATAAGTTGAAAACTTTTATAATGAGTTGCAGAGGACACACTGAAGACCGTATAGAAAATGGCCATGGCTATAATTAGAGAAAAACAGAAAAACATGAACAAATGCATGAACACAAACAGTGAACAAAGGACAGTTATGTGTATAACGTGAGTGACCAAAATCAGTTACTTTAAAAGATGAAAACATATAATGATTGAAAAATAGATCCCACATTAATGTAGCAGTTTTGCTTGTCTTTTTACATTTTTCAGTTATATACAAAGCCTCGATTTTCTGGTAATTAGTGGTAAAACTTGGCATGGTGACTTTTCATCTCATTACTTCAACCAAAACCAAGTTCCTTGACTCCATCTTTTACAATTTATATCAGCTGATATCAGACTGTTTCCCAGCATTCCCAGCTAATCCACTCTAGATGACACTCTAATGGATTGGAATGTGTGTAATTGCTTGCAAGTCTAACGATTGGAATTGGCTCAACTGCGGCAGCACCTTGCCCCAGATCCTGTCTCTGTTGAGAATAAAATGACAGGTTGGTATTTGAAGCGTCCTCTCACAAGTAGGTGGACTCATGCCTATTGCTCAGTTGCACCAGACTGTCGAGATCTGTGAATGTGATCATCAGTACTAAAGACGTTTAACACCTTATCGTTCTGTTTACGGTCTCTGTTTGTGGTGCGAACTTGTCTGGGGCGTTGTTAGACTCTTCGAACACATACGACTTTGCTGACATTATGTGAGTCTAAACATTCGAACAATTTACAGACTAATATGTCGTCTTTTTAATGTGGTGATTGTGTTTTTGTTGCTTGAAGATGTTTCTTAAGTGCTACATGATTAAAGTGACCTGTTTATGGTTGGTGAGAGGAGATTGAGGAGACTGGATTAATAGAGACACCTTGAAAAGAAACTCATATTCCTTTGTGAAAATACCAGTCTATTTCATATTTCTTGCTTTGATAACCCTTTTTCAGTTCAAGGGATTACTGAAGGATTAGCTTTAGCACTCAGAATAATGTGATGAAGCTCCAGTGGCATATGTGTGTTGTCACAGGGAGCAAGAGTTGGCAAGTGTCAGACATCCAGAAGCCAGTTTATTCATCGTTAGCTGGAACAGAAATGAAAATCTACTCTTCGATGCCTTCTGCATTACATAGCACCTACTCATCTAGGTGCCCTGACTTGCTTCCTGGTTTTATTAAAATAAAATAAAAACTTTTTCCAATTATTCAAAGGTCTACAATTCATTCTTCTGTCTTAAATACTGAAATTACCTTTCTAACAAGACCCATGGCATGCCTGTACATCCATTAGCTAACATGCTTAATATAGAACTTCAGATTACAGAGGCGTAGAATACTTGAAGTATGGGGGCTAACTACGGTTACGGCTTTCCTGTGCGAGTATAAAACACATTTGTGTTCTTACACAATAGCTGGTGCTAAATAGTGAGTGTTAGTGACTAGATTCATTTGCAAGGCTGCCATAGCAGGGTGTTCAGGAGTTGGCCTATATGATGGAAACAGTTCTGCCTCCCAAGGGCCAACAGCAGGAGCAGTTTTAGTCAAACGAGCAGTTAACGGTTTGTGCTTAGCCTGCTGGCACCACGGCCCACTGCTCCCTGGACAGCAGGGGACGCAACAGTGCCAAGGGCGGTTACCCAGAGTCTAGAGAATGGGTGGGTGGGTGTTTGAATGGAAGGAAATTTTGATGTGTCTGTGTATCTGAAGATCAGTGGGTTAGTATGCAGTGCTTTGTTTTTCTGAGTTACAGAATAGAAAGCTGTGGTCCATCATACGGTTTAATTCATTTAAATTAAATTCAGCTTACTATTATCTGATATCTAGCTTATCTTTTGTAGAGATCCAGCTTCAGTCTGTTAATCACGTAATGGAGGGTAAAACATAGAAACCCAAGAAACTGCTTTTTTATTCAGATTTTAAAAAAAAAAGCGGTTACATTCTTTGCTAACAAAGGGCTGGATAAGAGACTTGGCTGACTAGGGACAACAGTTATCTTTTAGTGCTTAACATTAGCAGATAAAGCGTTTAAATATTAGCTTGTTACGGAGATACACGGTGCAGGAAGAATACACATATTCTTATTTTTTCGTTCGTTTCACACACTCGCTTCTGTCCATCAGTCATCCTCAGTTTTAGGAGAACTGAACTACTAAAGCACGTTATGAGCATACTGTATATACAGTAGAAACTCCTCACTATAACACTTATATGTGCTTGTTGAAAATATCATTGCAGATTTAGACTCCTAAATCCTCCTTTGCTGTTGTAATAACCTCCACGCTTCTGGGAAGGCTTTTCACCAGACTCTGCAGCACGGCTGTGGGGATTTGATCATTCAGCTTCAAGAGCATTAGTGAGGTCAGGCATTGATGTCAGGTGAAGAGGCTTGGTGTGCTGTCTGAGTTCCAATTCATCAGTGTTCAGTGGGGTTGAGGTCAGAGCTCTGTGCAGCCCACTTGTGTTCTTCCATGTCAACTCTGGCAAATTATGTCTACGTGGACCGCACTTTGTGCACGGTGTGAAGGGAAATCTTAATGCACCAGCACACAGACATCTTACCCAATCATGTGTTGAATGGCACTTTGACCATGTAGCGAATGAATGGAAATTACATACAGGATTTAAAACCTACTGAGGAAAAAAATAACATATGCTGAAATTATTTAGAAGAATAATTATGGTCGGAAACATTATATTTGCTTATTTTCTGTGCAGGTGGCATATTCTGGTCTTTAAATACGTACATGTACTGTAGTGTTTGCATTTTTTTTTTAATTCCTACTGTTAAATCCTAGCTTAAGCAAAAAAAAAGGCTGTCCTGCTTTCCCAGAATTAATTTGCACCATTGTTTATTCCATTGTAGAGTTTGAAATTCCCAGGAAATGAGAAAATATTCCATCCTGGCCATGGTTCCTTCTGGATCATCTCATGAAATTTTTAGAATTATCTTGATCTGTGGGTTATGTGACACTTGAGAGTTACAAAATTGGCAATCAATCAATCAATCAATCAATCAATCAATCAATCAATCAATCAATAAGTAAGTAAGTAAGTAACTAACTAACTAACTAACTAACTAATTAACTAATTAATTAATTAATTTTAGTTGTGTTTATGCAGTCTGGTTAAACTAGTATATTCATAATCAAAGTAAAATTCTTTTCAAATAAAGTTCCTTAGATTTCAAATGGATTTTAATTGTACCACATTTGCCTTACACCTCCAGCTACTCTAGTTTTCTGCCCAAGTCCATTAATAAATAAAAAATAATAACCACTGGCAAATTGCTGTTGAATGAGCAGAATAACACACTTCATAGAGTGCGGTCATAAGAAAATAACCTTGTAGGTGGGAACAGCTTCTGTTTTGCATCTGTTGTGTATTATTTATGTATTAAAGATAATAATACTGCATGTTTTACTGTATTATTATGATATAGACACAGTGGTGTTACAGTAGATAATCCCTACAGGGTTTCACTGAGCTTGTTGTGCTTTTTTAAATGAAAAACTACTTGAATTGGCAAAATAACAAGCACAGGATTCTTCTTTTAAACTCCTACCAGTGAAGACACGTAATTATTTTCTGTGACTTTCTGTACGTGTGTTTAATGAACACAAGTCGAAAAGGGCTTTGGCAGAATGTGAGTTGTGTTTTCATGACTTCACCTGATAAATCTGCGGAAATCTGCAGTAATTTTGAAAAACCGGAAACTCCTCCGAATATTTGCTCACATTTTTGATTAATTTTTGAAAAATTTTGAAATCCTGAAGAGACTTATGCACACACACCCACCCACACACACACACACACACACACACACACACACACACACACACACACACACACACACACACACACACACACACTAATTCCTTTTTATACAACAGCACTCGGCTAGCAATTTTTAAAATCTATTTTTATTAAAGCAGTGTCCACAGAAATTTTTCAATTCATCTTCAAGACTTAAGATAATAACTTTTTCTTTTTTCTACCTTACCATAAGTAAATAAATAAAAAACAATTGAGTGGTGGTGTTGGTGGGGGGTGTTGGTGTAGATGTTGGTATCAGTTTGCTTCAAAGAGGGAGGAGTCTATTCTTCTCAAAGTAAATCTTTAAAGAATCCCAAATTCTATAGAACTTCCCAATAGTTAATCGACATTTCTTTAAAAACATACTAACAACAAGCATCCACCAAACAGGTCAATCTGAAGTCTATGTGTATTCATATAAACCATTGCTTTGAATTGTAGCTAGCGCTACTGTTAGAACTGACTTAATTAAAAAAATGAATCACCTTCTGACCAATCAGATTTGAGACTCATGGGTCTTGAAAGATTCAGAACCAGGTAAATCATATAGGAAGTTCTCCCAAGAACCCGAATGAACTGTTTGTATGATGGGAGGTGGGGGGTGGGTTGTTTATTTCAGAAATGTGTAAAAGGACGATCCTGCTGGTTAGCAGAGGGATGCTTGGGCAGCAAGATGCAAATAGAAAGTAGTTTGCTCCTTTCAGGATTAGTCAGGCTGGAGAAGTCTCAGGCACTGAGTCATATCTATTGATTTGGTCTTGAAAGATGTGGGAAGTACAGCCGGGTTATATTCTTTAAGACATGTAGGAGTGTGGGATAAAATAGAGGAATAGATTACTCATTCGTTATTCTGATGGATCCATACTGTGGTTTTTACAAGTCATGGATTTTTTTTTCTCTTTGTTTTTAAAATATGGAGCCAGCATCCTTAAAAGGCAGCTCTTATATCATCCGTATTTATTTTGGATTTAACAGATGAGAGCTTTCCAAGTTCCACATTAAGAAATATGACACCAAAATACTAGGATTAGCAGCATGAACTTTTGAGAAATTTCATTTCTGCGTTGTAATTATATAAACCGCTTTAGGGTTGTCTTTCTTTTTTTTTTTTTTTTAAGTCGGGTTCCCACATGCTTAAGCAAGAAAGTTCTTTACAACTCCTTGCTGATGACAGCACTTTCTGCCGTATGGCTTTTCTCTATGCTTAGGCTGGAATCCGAAACCTTAGCACGATTATGGATTCTACAGCTCACATTAAAACAGCAGTGACCTTGACTTAGACTCTCTCTCATCCTGTATTCATCTGAATCTATCACAGAAGCTCTCTGCTCAGATGTAACTGATTGATTTGAACAGATAAAGTCTGCAGTAAAACCACCCTTTTTTTTTTTTCTTCACTCAAATGCTTTTTGGGGTGTCATTGCGGTTATCCCATCCTTTATAGACGAATGGCTTTATCACCTGGACATAGTACAAGACCAAAAAAAGAAATCTTCAAACAAATTGAACAATCCTCACTTGATAAAGCAGCCATCCATCCACAAATATTCCTTTTACTGTGACAAGAACAAGAATTATGACTCCAAAGCATCTTAAGGGAACCAAAATTTTTAGACTGAGCAAAACTATGAGTGCATGTATACTGGGGACGTTAATCGAGGACATCATGGAACATTTGATTTTGCTCTGTTTCTCTTTATATCAGTTACAGCTTTTGTGTGTGCTGTTAGCAATTCGCTCTTGGAGCTGTGTCTCCATTGAATATAATATGCTATGCTGGATGAACGGTATATTTAATAAAGCGTATGAAAGGAAGAAGCAAGACTAAAAATACTATCAGTCTATAAACTTTGTTGTGGTGAACATACAAGTAGAGCAAGAAATTACCACTCGGGCAACTGTTTTTTTAACAGGTTCTATAGTACAGTATACTGTAAGTACTTCAGGAATAGCTAGGTCTTTAGATGTCTTTTGAAGACAGCCAGTTACAGGAACACAATATGAACACAAAAGTAAACCTACATTTTGGGATACAAGCTCACATCTTTACTTTACTTATCCATTCTTTGGTCCAGTCTTTTTTTTTTTTTTTTAGCCCAGGAAGTCTATTGACTATTCTACTATTCTACTAGTCTATTGACTATTCACTGAAGATGTCGCTGTTACAGCTGTCCTTGTGTGCGACAGGAAACAGGAACATGATGTCGTGTGTGGTTAAGGGGCTTTATCAGGAGTGTGAGAGTAAAGAGAATAGAAGAGAATAGAAGCTCTTGCTGTTCTTGGTCTTTCAGATAGCCGACTCACAAAGGCTGCCTCTAATGGGGCTTTAAGAGCTTGCAGGACATTGTGGCAACCTTTTGCAATAACGGTGGGGTTATGGGAGGTCGAATGCAAGTAGGTCTGCAGTGTTACTTCACTGGCAATGTGTAAAAGTTAAAATGTGTATGTGGCTTTACCTTACTGCTCTGGGGGGAAGATTTCATGCAATGCAGATTCACTGATGTTCTTAAACTGCCACATGACATGTGCATTAGGTTGCTATAGCATATATTCCTCCTCGGTGTATTTAAACTGAGGATGAATATGCAGACGGAACATTTATGTTCAATTAAAAATGCTCTCGTTGAAGCCCTTCCCCCAATGTAATTAATGCCCACTGCAGCGTTAGATCTTGCCCGTTCGCTCATTAGCTGATGGTGCTGAACTGCATATATAGGTTTCAGGCGAGTGGTGAAACAGCGCTTTAATTGATGAATATTTATGAAAACATCATTGTGAAGAATTGAGCAGATGAGGCTGCTTTTAAAAGGATTACTTGGAGCTCTTGTGAAGCCTCGACCGGTTTTAATGAATAAAGAATCAAGGAAGGATCTCTTCCCGACTAGGTCTCTCTAATCTATCTTACTCTCGCTCTTTCCTGCTCTCTCTGCATATGTGTGTGCTTGTGTGTGAATATGTTGGCGCCCTCGTCCCTTTGCCATCAGAGTGATCCCATCTCTTTGGGTTTATTGCATTTGGATGACATTACCACAGTCCTGTTGTCTCTCTGATGCATCGGCTCAATATCAAACACCCCAGACCATCCAATAGAAATGGATTTTCCCTCTGCTTTTGAATAGCATTATTGTCTTGTGGATTTTTATCAGCTCAGAATGAAGCGGCCACTCACCTTGTTGTGTAGATGGATCTAATGGCACGGTGTCAGCTCTTTTAAAGTGGATTCGAGTCTTGTCTGTCAACGGAACGGACTCAAAATGATATCTAACGGCTTTTTGGTTCGGAGATGAAGTAGTCATAGGTGTGAGGCAGACAGAGAGAGACAAAGAGAGAGAGAGAGAGAGAGAGAGAGAGAGAGAGAGAGAGAGAGAGAGAGAGAGAGAGAGAGAGAGAGAGAGAGAGAAACCTGAAACTACTGGGTTTTTACCCACAGGATAACAATTTCATAGATGCAACCACACAGTGTGTACTTGTTAAACTGATGTGCATCTCTTCCATAACAAACACACACACACACACACACACACACACATATGTACAAAGACACTGATATTTCTATACCACACCTCGCATTGTCCATTCCAAACAGAGACGCCAGGTATCAGCCTCGCATCTGTCATAAACACAAGCCGGCACTAAACACATGCTTCCCAGGAGGGCTTAGAAACACAGGAGAAGGAAAGAGAGGGCGTAACAAACACGTGTTAGTTATGTACACGAGTCAACAATAGAGAAATGAAGAGCGTGAGATGGAATATTAATGAAAATGCAGTTACATTCTGTCAATTTACAGTTTCCATTAAAAAATAAGGACAAAAAATAAAATCAACTTTAACTGTTAGTGTGTCAACATAACAAGACAACATAATCAAAAATGAATACAAAAATCAGACATGGTTCTCTCCAGGATTAATTAATCAGCCTTAATGGGGAGCAACAGATGTCATGAAGAATATCAGTCAAGTGAATATAAGAAACGAGAGCATCCAGAAGCTGTTAAAAGCATAAACATATAGGTTGGAAACAGTTATAAAATGCATGAGGGTGGGCGTAGATGTTACGTAGATAATATTAATACAGAATTTAGTATAGGACATTCAGAAAAGTAAAGTTTTAGACATCATTTTTATGTTTAAGCATAAATATATTAATAATGGGGGTCAGTGGTGGCTCAACTGGTTAAGGCTCTGGGTTGTTGATCGGGGTTCAAGCCCCAGCACAGCCAAGCTGCCACTGCTGGGCCCTTGAGCAAGGCCCTTAACCCTTCCTGCTCCAGGGGCGCTGTATCATAGCTGCCCCTGCACTCTGGCCCCAACCTACTCAGTTGGGGTATGTGAAGAAAAGAATTCCACTGTGCTGTAAGGTATATGTGGCAATAATAAAGGCTTCTATTCTATAAGCTCATGTTGTAAATGTCTTTTTATTCCTTTTTGTAATTGGATACAAAGTTTGTCGAGGATCTCAATGTATATGTACTTGTATTGTAAAGATGTGGCTTGGTGCCTTAATACCAATACAGTCATAATTTGCAGTAATATCTAGTCTTGATATAAGATAGGAGACTGAAATCTACCATGTCTCAATACCTCATCAATGAAAATACGAAAGCGATGCATGATATCCCAGAGTGTCATTGATGGCATAATAAGAAGGAGGTGCACATTCTATTACACACACTCACGCTTAAAGGCAGATAGGCAGCTTCATTTGTGAAAATGAAATATCAGTATTTCAAGTCAGTGCTCTGCTGGGATCATGCTGAGTTTCCTCCAGATATGTAACATGCTAAAAAAACGTACTGTTCTTTTGTGTAATTTGTACTTTGTGTGCTAAAAAATGTAATTCTGAAGTTAATCTGTCTACATTTAGTAATTTCTCCTATACAATTAACAATCTTTGATTAATAAAGGTGATGTTAAACAATCCAATTTCCTTGCTACGAGGCATTTCACTTTGTGTAAGCATCTGACATGACTGTCACGGCAGTTTGTATGGATCTTGAGTCCGGGCTAGAAAGAAATCAGCACCAGCCTAGCTGCTTCATCCTAAACTATACAGTATGGCTTCAAGGAAGTGAACACTTCATCATGACACTTTCACGTGTTTTTTTTTTCTTCTTCCTATATTGTTGAAGCACACAATTGTATAGAATGGCTTCATGCTGTAGACTTACAATTTCACAACAGTGTCTAACCTCACCAATGATGGCCTCACTAATCTAACGTGAAGGATAACAGTGAAGAAGGAATCAGGAAATCAGGAATGGGATGTTCGGTATACAGATATGCGTATTTGGCTTTGATACCATTAAGCTTCTGTCGAGGTTACTTCCCCAAATATCTAAAATAATCTTACATTTGTCAGCACCAATTAATCTGACATGGACGCCAAAAATGAAGCCTTATACTGATGTCTTTGTGTACGTGAAAGACGAGGAGCTTCACAATACTCGCCAAGCCATTAAATTAGCTGCCACTTTTAATTTGATTGACAGCACAGTCAGGATGAGCAGCGTTCATGTTTATGACTCAATTGGATTGGAGTAAATTGGACATTTCTATGTGATGAATCAAGATAGTTTGCTAAGTAAAAAAAAAATCTTTAAAAAATATAAATCTTTAAATTACGCAAACGTATTTTATGTTTGTTACACGTTTGGACAAATTCATTCAGATACATTTTGCTAAAGCTTTACATTACATGTAGAACTTACTAGTTACTGGTTACCTTCTCGGAGGACTCACATTATTCATGTTTGGAATTTGAGACATCTGTAGAAACAGATGCAGGTTGCATGTTAACACTTTATTTGGAATCTGCAGTTGATTAACAAAAATCTTTGCTGTAAATAATTAAGTCTCTGGATTGGTTGTGAGTTTAAATCCCAGAAACACTTAGCTGCCCATGCTGGGCTCTTGAGCAAGGCTCTTAACCTTCAACTGCTCAATTCTACAAGAAAACTCTGTAAGTCATTCTGGATTAGGACATCTGCCAAATGTCCTAAATATAAATGTAAAGACTGAGGTAATAGGTGTTGGTTGTGGCATCTGTTCTGCCCTTTTAATTATACAGAAGCAGAAAAACAAGAGAAAAATATTCACCTGATCACCTAGAGCCTGCCAGCCAATCTAGCTGGCATGTAAATTAGCATATAAATTGACCAGAAAATTGGAAAGTGCGGTACAACATTTAGCCCCCAAAATTGCAATATTGCTCAAAGCCCCTTTAGGGAATGTGCCAAGAGAGAGAAGTCCTGCTCGAAATGCCATATTATCCAATAAGGCTGTCTTTATGATAAGATAAAGACCAGTGTGCATACACTCCCCATCTGTGGTATATGTGTGTGTGTGTGTGTGTGTGTGTGTGTGTGTGTGTGTGTGTGTGTGTGTGTGCATACGTGTCTGAGCACAAACTATGTTTGATTACTAATCCCCTCTATTCAGTGTCCTGTCCCTGTAATGGGGGTTTAAATCTCTGATAAGTTCAAGGTTTGTGGTTGACACAATTCAACAGTATGATAAATGGCCTTGTGTGTAAATGGTGTATGTATGTGTGTGTGTGTGTGTGTGTGTGTGTGTGTGTGTGTGTGTGTGTGTGTGTGTCTGTGAGAGAGAGGAAGACAGAGAGAGAAGAGAGAGAGAAAGAGAGAGTTGGGGTGAAGGTGACCTAGATTAAAAAGGTCTTGGAGCCCTCCCATTTTATTCAATGACTTTAACTCCTCTCTCGTATGGATTTAGAACGATGGTGTGCGAGGGGTGGGGGTGGATGTGCACTGTGTGTATGTGTGTGTGCGTGTGTGTGTGTGTGTGTGTGTGTGTGCCAAAGAGAGAGAAAGAGAAGCGCTTTCGATAATTTACTGGAGAGGGAAAGTGTGATTAAGCAAATGTGTGTGTGTATGTGTGTGTGTGTGTATATGTGTGTGTGATTGCTACATAAATAATACAAACCCACATATATAATTAATGCAAATTCATGGGTGTGGTGTTGAGCAATTCACGATCCCCGTTTCCAATGATATTTCTATCCATTTACTTACATCATTAAAAAAATACAACAAGTCTTTAGTGGCTTTTTGCGCAGATGTTAGCAACTGTCCTGTACTATTCAGCTCTCATCACAGCTGCTAGTTATATGACTCACTTCCAGTGTGTAAAAACTGACTAGCATGTTCTTTGGGTTGGCATCAGTTCTCAGAAACCAATGCCTGAAAAGCAAGTCAGTGATCACCATTGTTCCTAACAACCAATCACTAATCACCATTATCCCAAGTGACCAATCACTGATCGCCATTATTCCCAAGTGACCAATAACTGGTTCCAAAAAACAATCACTAACTATAATTTTCCCAGTGACAAATCACTGATCACTATTGCCCCACAAGAACCATATAAAATAATTAATTTCCCCAACAACCAATCACTGATTACTTTTCACTATTCTTCCCAATGACCAATCACTGATCACTACTGTCTCCAACAACCAATCATTAAACACCATTGTTCCCCGACATTTCTGTTACCGCTAAAACTTCTAGTATTTTCTAAATTCGTAAACAGTCCATGCTGCTTTGAATAAAACATGAGTTTTATCTACAATTCTACAACATTTCACAGAATGTCATGTTAGATGAGACTAAAACTACATATTCTTAATTTTCTATTTATTATTTACATCATATGCTCTACATGTTCAGTCTTGTGCCTTACTGCTGTGCTCAGCTGCTATTTCCTTTTTATTTTTTTACACATTTCTAACTTGTTGTGTTGTGTGAGTGCTGATGTTCATCCAAACACGTTCATCTGGGGCTCTGAGATAATGCTCTAGTCACACGATAAAGATATAAGGCTTAATTTCATTATCATAATCATAAGTACAGAATACAAATACAGAAGGCCACATAAGAGAGTATCTGTCTGGACAGCAATCAATGCTAATCAGTAAACAAAAAAAAGCACACCAAAAGGTAAACCGTGTAAGTGTACGTCCATGCCAGCTGAATCAGATGCTTGATTACAGGGCGATCACAATAATTCCCTCCTGCTATCTTTCCCTCCCTCTTTCTCTTTCCTCTCATATTTTTTTCGAGCACTATACCATGTTTGTCTTGTTCTCTCCTCACAGTAGCCGCTGTTTAATCTGAAAAACAAAATGACCACCATGAGTTTCTCCACCCTGCTGTTGGGTCAAAATGAAATTTCTCAGCTAAAACCGGCGACGGCTCCGTTTAGCGTATCAGGGTTTAAAAAACAAAAACAAAAAAATGATTTGTCTTTGTCCTAATCATAGCTATTTAATACTATTAGTCTTAAATGATTGTAGGTGCAGTAAGTCTTTTTGAAGCTTAAAATCTGAATATACAGTGTTTTCTCCAAGGCTACGTCCCCAACCACGTGCACATACGCTGGATAAATGCTTGGACAAGATGAGGAGCTTTTTATATTAACCGGATCCATGATTTATAGTTTGGAGAAATCTTGTCCATGTCCACTGAAAAAAAAAAAACACCTTTTTTTTTATGTGATTGAATTGTGTAACTTTTACACAGTTAGTATTCATACATCTAACATGATTTGAGTGTGTATTTTTATTTAAGACCTGAATAAAATCAAACACCGAGCTCATGCCTGAGCTGAGAATCAAACACATGATGCTGGCACATTACCACTGCATGTTTAACCGCCTCACTTTAATTCTATAGTTATAGCTGCAGTTCCCATCAGCAATAAATATCCTCGTGAGATTTTACATTGTAACCGGTTTACTTGAATACTATGTGAATTGATCACGTCATTCATCTCTAGTAATTAAATACTGCTTTAAATGAAGTTTGGAATAAGCAATGTTATATATAAAAACACCTGATTTAAACGATATATAATATTGTCTTAAATCAGACTGACAACATATACCTTTTACAGTGTTGTTTGGCCACATAACAAGATTTTCTGAGTATCATGACCACAGTTTTTGCTTCATATGATCAGATACAAAAGTGTTCCATAATATTCGCAAATACATTTGAAATACATAAATAAAATAACTCAGTTACTGTCAGTTAAATAACTTAAAACATTAAAACGGAATATGTATCTCTTTATATATATATATATATATATATATATATATATATATATATATATATATATATATATATATATATATATATGCAATCAACATCTGATAATCTGATAAATATCCTTTTCCATCAGTCATCCATTAGAGATGACGAAACATGTTCCTGTTACTTGAATTCATTTACTATTAAAATATCGAAATGGAAGTTACTTCATTCCTAAAGAATTTCCTAAAGATCGGAGAAGTTAAAGTACACAGTTAAAGTACAACCCTGCTACTATAATGGATCTACAGTAAAGTTAATGGATCGATAGTATTGATGCTAGTCATTTTTGGTGTTATTTATTTATTTATTTATTTATTTATTTATTTATTTATTTATTTATGTATTTTGTAAGAGGAAATTGTTTCATCTAAAGGATTTACAGTGGTGGAATCATCGGGAGTGTGACAGTGAGGAAGTGTGTGAACACTTTAAGTACACTTCTTCACATTAGGCAGTCACGGCAGAGTGGAAGTTGACACCTTAATTTGGGAACCCCTAAGCAAGAAAAAGATTTAATCAAAGGATTAAATAATTTTACATTGCGACAAGACCCCCTGGAGATGCACTGAAGACAGGAGAGAGAGCGAGAGTGAGAGAGAGAGAGAGCGAGAGAGAGAGCGAGAGTGAGAGAGCGAGAGAGAGATAGAGTGAGAGAGAGAGAGATAGAGAGAGAGAGAGAGAGCGAGAGAGAGGATTAAACGTTCAAAAGATGCTCTAGTTATTCAAACTTTTCCAAAATGCTCAGCCTCCTTATTAACCCTCCTTATTACCATTTAATACCCACATATGAAACTAGCGACTGTACAAAGGCAGCATTAATTATCACACCAAGATGAAGAAATTCAATATAAAAAAATGTATTAAGAGAAAAAGAAGAAGATGAGATACGTTTGCACCGGTCAGCTTGGAAAAATCGGAAAGTCAGGGTCATGATATTATTATTACTATTATATTAAAAAATAAAGAAATTAAAAACAGACTAGCAAGCAGTCATGCATTCTGTTGCTTTATGGATATAATGTGCTCTTAGGACACACAGAACCTATTTGTATAAGTCTGTTATATATAGACATATATTTTATTATGTGTAGCAAAACAGTGCACGTCATTACTTTTGCTATACTGAAGATAGAATTTTCTCACTCACACACATGCACATAGACTGGCTGACTCAACTGATTATTAGCAAGATAATAGAGAGAGTGAGTGAGAGAGAGAGAGAGAGAGAGAGAGAGAGAGAGAGAGAGAGAGAGAGAGAGCAAGTGAGAGAGAGTGAGTGAGTGAGAGAGAGTGAGAGAGCGAGTGAGTGAGTGAGAGAGAGAGAGCGAGTGAGTGAGTGAGTGTGAGAGAGAGAGAGAGAGAGAGAGAGAGAGTGAGAGAGCAAGTGAGAGAGAGAGAGAGAGGGAGTGAGTGAGTGAGTTAGAGAGGGAGAGAGTGAGAGAGCGAGTGTGAGAGACAGAGAGAGAGTGAGTGAGAGAGCAAGCGAGTGAGTGAGAGAAAGAGAGTGAGAGTGAGAGAGCAAGTGAGAGAGAGTGATTGAGTGTGTGAGAGAGTGAGAGAGAGAGAGAGAGAGAGTGTGTGAGAGTGAGAGAGAGAGAGTGAGTGAGAGAGAGCGAGTGAGAGAGAGAGAGAGAGAAAGAGCGAGTGTGAGAGAGAGAGAGAGAGAGAGAGAGAGAGAGAGAGAATGCCATTCGAATAAGAATCAAGACTAGACCTTGTGACAAACAATCTGTAATTGTGACTCCTTTTTACTTGTTTACTTGCACTTGTTTACTGTGGCTACTCTTAAACAAATGAATGGATATTATTATAAAGATAAATAGATTACTTCAAACAATACTGAGGTATGTTATATTTTTAAAGTTTAAAGTAGGAAACAAATGTTTTTTTTTTCCACATGACAACTGCCTAAAAAGAGAGACCTGGTATCTTTAATCCATCATGCTCATTTTCATACGTAATTATGGTGATACTGTGAAGGAGTGTAAGCATGACTAAGTGCTGTAATATAGCAGGATTTTATAGGCTGTAAATTACATTAACACGAATTGCGTTGATGTGAATCCTACTCTTTGCTTTCTGGCATTATTATTATCATCATCGTCATCATTATGATAATATATGCTGCTAATTTTCAGCGTTGACTCTGCATATAAAGCATGGGCTGTGTCGTGAACGGAGACTTATTGTGGACACAGAGTTTGTTAGGTGTAATTGTTGTCTACTTTATCAAATACGTGCATTTTAACTTATAGGTCTCGTACCTATGCTTACCTGCCACTTTATTAGGAACATTGTACGCCTGTTTATTTAGGCAGGAATCCGGCCAGCCGGTCATGTTGTAATGCATGCAATAATGCACATACAGCTCAAACACTTCAATAAAGATTCACAGCAAACATCAGAATGGGGCAAAGTTTCCGTATAGTAAGTTTAACCAGGGATTGGTTGTTGAAAATGGTGCAGAAAACCAAAATATCCAGCAAGCAGCAGTTCTGCAGTAGGTCAGAATAGAATGGTCAGACTGGTTCGAGCTGACAGAAAGGCTGTGGTGAATCAACCATTCTTTATATCCATGGTGAGCAGAAAAGCATCTCAGTGCACAACATGTTGAAGTGGATGGGCTACAACATCAGAAGACCACATCGGGTTCCTCTCCTGTCAGCCATGAGCAGAAATGAAGAGCAGAAATCATTGGATTCAGTCTGTTGACTGAATATTTGTGTCTGAAGAGCTGTATCTAAACCCGGCAGTAGAGGAAAACTCCTCCCTGAAAAACATTAGCTCGTCTTTAAATCTGAGATGTGTTTAGTAATTTTGATGCTAATTTGTTGCTTGATCCTGTTGGTGTTTTTTATTATTCTTGTGAGAAGGTAATGGTTATGTGTCGTGCTGAGGTGTCATGCTTGCGTCATTCCAGTGCCATTAATAGGAAAAAAAACATTAAACAATCAAAACTATAAGCAAATCATGTTTAGGTTTGTTGTTAGCTTTAAAAAAAAAAAGGTTTTCTTTCCATTGTCCAGCAACATTTAGTGTCCTTTAATATGAAATTTGATTTAGAAGTGGACGTGACAGCAAACTTTGTACTCAAAGATCCAGAATGCATCGCAGCCATACAACGCAGTGTTATAGCTCTGAGAGACTCGGCTCGGCTAGGCAATCTACAAGATGACGAACAAGGTGGTTCAAGGACTTAATTACTGCTATGTCTTACTGTCATCACTATCAGTAGATTGGGAACCGTCATTATGGGTAGTGTTTATCGATCCCATGTTAAATGTACAGTTAAACAAGCAAGTAGTTCAAGGTGTATTTTTCCTTTAAATCCCAGCTTCTTTGCTTGCTACAGTATTCTCTTACAACTCACACCGATGCTACTACCATGCCAGAATCACTGCTGTGCTGAGAACAGTCCAGGACCTCAATTAATATCTGGTCAGTGGTGGTCTTCTTCCTTTGATGGAGGTAGAGAGAGCTGACAGATTGTGCATAGCAACAGATGGGCTGCAGTCTTTATAGGTAATTGCATCTCATAGGATCGCCTGATAAAATGGCTAGTAACTGGATATCTGTGTAAAACTACAGCCCTGGACTCGCACCACCGAGTTAACAGAATGCAGTCAGTGTATTATTTAATTACTCGTATTTATCTTACAGCGTATAACTCCGAATAAGAGCCAAATGAATATGAAGGGTATCGGTATCAGGAGAGTCGATATTCATATCATTGTACACGATTACACATGTCTGCTTATGCAAAAGACTGAGATTTTTTTTGGCCATTATTATCTGAGATGTAATGCTTCATTTCTTTGTGTAAAGGCTAAATGTAAGGATGGTGCAATTAAAATGCGGTTCTTTAAGTGAATACGACCCGTTCTTTCACATCAGTTGAGAAATCGCCAGGTGAATTGTGGTAAGGGTTATGACCTAATTGATTTTAAGAGCAATTATAAGTGAGTACACACATATATTGTATTTATTAATATGGTTATTACTTACGTTTAAAAAGGTTCTCTTTGTCCGTGGCTAATGAAGTAATTGGCGTCGATGCCCCGTATTTCAGACTCGTGTCTTGGGGCTTGTTCTGTGTTAATGAGTGATGGTTGGCAGCGTTTGGACAGGCTTTAGGAGTGTACAAAGCTGGAAGAAGGAACTCAGCATGTCGATATCTCTGTCAGAAATATAATTAATGTGGAACAGTGATTTTTCTTGTTTGTGATCAGGTGTGTGTGTGTGTGTGTGTGTGTGTGTGTATGTGTTTAAAAGAGAGAGAAACTAGAGAAAGTAATGGCTAGGTTGTGTTAAAGGTGTAATAGCTCGGTATTCTGTCTGACCTCAGCATCCAAGGAAGAGTCAAATATTTGATCACTTGCTTTCAGCTGGAAAATACAAGACTAGCAGGGAGCATTTTTTCATTTTTTTTCTTCCTCTCTCTCTCTCTCTCTCTCTCTCTCTCTCTCTCTCTCTCTCTCTCTCGCTCTCTCTCTTCTTTCTTCCCCATCTCTCTTCTTTCTTCCCTCTGTCTCTCTCCTTTCTTTCTTCCCTCTGTTTCTCTCTCTCTCTCTCTCTCTCTCTCTCTCTCTCTCTCTCTCTCTCTCTCTCTCTCTCTCTCTCTCATTCTTGCCCCTCGACTTTCTCTCAGCTCTGCTGAACATCGCTTACTGTTTCCACGGCAACAGAGGCGCGAGGGGAAAATCAGCAGGCAGAGCCGTGTGGTCGTATCGAACATTTTTATAGCTGCCTTTTTCATAACCCTTTCTTTGTGTGTGTGTGTGTGTGTGTGTGTGTGTGTGTGTACGTGTGTGTGTGTGTGTGTGTGTGTGTTTGTGTGTTTTTTGTTTTGCAAAGAGGGATTTTCTGAATTTGGCTCTGTCTCAACTATACAAGAGAACTCTAGCCTTTTAATAATCCTGCTCATGACTGCTTACATTAGTGTTGATTGCATACAGTAGTCGATAAAGTGTCGATCGACTGTAGCATGCATGTGGATAGGTGTGTGTGCATGCTCCGAACCTGACAGATATAGAGACCGATAGAGTGGTAGAAAGAGAGCTGAATGGCTCTGATAGCCTCAGCAATTAACCGCGACGTTAATTGGCTACAAGGAGTCGATGACATTGATCCATCATTTTTACGAGACTCAATACCCTCTCCCTCTTGCTGAGTGTGATTTATCAGCCATATTCAAACTCACCTGTATACATCAGCCAGATTAAGAATTATAGCAACGTGGGAAATGAATCTGCGTGCCACTCTGCAGTCTTGCTTTTCCCTGAATCTCATTACACAGCTGGAGTAACATCTTTCATCAATGTGATTGATTTGAAATATCCAAAATTTATTTTTTAGCAAATTTATTCCAAATGTGTGTAATAATGTTAATAATATAAGTTATGAAAATTACTGCAATGTAAAATATAATAATAATATGACAGAAGGAGTGTGAGGAGCAGTATGTGAATGTAAAGGGTAGGGTGTTTACAAGAAATGTGTGTGTGTGTGTGTGTGTGTGTGTGTGTGTGTGTGTGTGTGTGTGTGTGTGTGTGTGTGTGTGTGTTTGTGTGGGTGGGTGATATTATCCATGTGTGAGTCTGAACGTAGGAGCTGATTCACTATGCATCTGTGTACATTGTTTGAATGTGTGTTTATTTGTGTGTGTGTGTGTGTGTGTGTGTGTGTGTGTGTGTGTGTGTGTGTGTGTGTGTGTGTGTGTGTGTGTGTGAAATTGAGACAGTAAAATCCTGAGACAGTATTGTACAGTCATGTACAGTACTCTAGTCTTGTACAAAGAGTAAGCACATATGTAGCAGTAATGCTAGGGAAGCTTCTTTTAAAAATGATGTTCGACTAAAGTTATCTAGCTTCACTACAAACTTTCTTCTGACCAATCAGATTCAAGAATTCGGTTCACATCCTAGAAAAACGTTTCAACATCATGTTTTTTATCACCGACGACAGATTTATATAAGAAAAGTTGATCTCGAGGTCCTTGATCTTGACATCCTCGGGTGTTTTTTTTTTTTTTAGTAGAAATGTGCAGAAGTTCTACAACTGAGCTACAAGCTACTGTATAGTAAAAATGCATTACAAAAGTCACACAGAATTACATTAGCACTCAAAAAGCAAGACTAATCAACCCAATTGATTCAAATCAATTCAGTTTTATTTGTATAGCACTTTGACAACATTCATTGAGCAGATTTACATGAATCTAAATATTCAGCTTTACATGAATATAAAATTCTGAATATATGATACATTTCAACACTGATTAATTCATCCATTCATATTTATTTGAGTCGTTACATGGAAGAATACTTGAGTGGGACCAGACATAAAAGAGGAATCCTTCTTCATCAGGGTGACAGCAAAGAGTGTGATTATAAATAATTTCTTTTAATTGTGTACTAGTTACCTACTGTAGTCAAGTGCAATTGTGTAATCAGGAGCAACGTATAACTGTGAGCATCAGCATCATTTCTGAATTCAGTGTAGTTTTAATATAAATTCCTTCCTGACGAAGCCATCAGATGTCAAATGACGGAGAACTCAACTAACCAGCATGTGAACCTGGTAGCAATGAAAACTGTAGGCTGTGTATGACTGGAACAATGCAACATAAAAAACAGAATAGTATCATAGAAAGAGAGCATTGGCACCTCACCGCTCCAGGGTTCCTGGTTCAATCCTGCTTTTGGGTTCCTGTCTGTACATACAGTAGTTTCACATGTTCTCCCAGTGTCCTTGTGTCCACCAGGTTCTTTAGTTTCCTCCAAAAGCAGGAAAAAACCTACATCCCAAAAACATGCCAATAGGTGAAGTGGCTACTCTGAACAGAACGAGTACTTGGAAACCGAGATAAAGCAGCTATTGAAATAATGAATGAATCTAATATAAAAGATTATGCATACTAAACACAATTACAAAATATTAAAATATAGAAAAGTAATAATGTTGAAAATACTAGGAACTGCAAAATTTGTTGCAAAAAGAGTTGAGTTAAGACTAGAGGGGAACTGATTACGTGATAAATTGCAACGTTTCATAATAGCAGTTGTTTATTCTCTCATAGAGACATTAAGTGCACAGTCTTTCTTTCTTTCTTTCTTTCTTTCTTTCTTTCTTTCTTTCTTTCTTTCTTTCTTTCTTTCGAAATCCTCAGTGAATCATGATACATCCTGTAACATCTTGTTTCTTTATGCAATAATTCAATGCACTGCCACAACGTAACAAATGAGAGAATCTTTTAGAATCGAACTCTATAAGTTCTATAGGGTCAGTAACTGTGTGTGTGTGTGTGTGTGTGTGTGTGTGTGTGTGTGTGTGTGTGTGTGTGTGTGTGTGTGTGTGTGTGTGTGTGTATCATATGCACTCCTTCTCTCTCTGACACTAAGAACCTACACATAGATACTGACAAAGTGTGTGTGTGTGTGTGTGTGTGTGTGTGTGTGTGTGTGTGTGTGTGTGTGTGTGTGGGTGTGTGTGTGACATATACACTCCTGCAATTTGACACTAAGAACCTACACACATATATACACACAGGCATACACACCCACACACCCACACACCCACGCACACACACACACACACACACACACACACACACACACACACACACACACACACACACACACACACACACACACACACACACACACACAAATCCCCTCAGGCTAGGCAGACCCTTAGTGAGCCAGTTCAGAAATTTTCTACCCTATTATGACAACACAACATGACCATATCACTATGCCCAAGCTTTCACTGTAAGCCAATTTCAACTTTCGACTTCAGTGAAAGAGACAGGAACAGGGTGTGCTACTGAAAATGTGCTATATCTTCTAACACTGGTACAGTACATTTATATTCTAGTGCTGCACTTGACACTACCAACCAGCTTCTTCTGTGCTGCAGTCACATCTGGAGGAGGCACAGCTTCACTGTGAAATTCAACAGAGCTCAAATGATATCTTAAATGCATAATGTGAAAAGGGGGAAAAACAGCTTTATTACATCTCACACTTTATTTTATTTGCCCCAAAAGTCTTGCATTCTATTTCATGCTAGTGTTTTGTAACATAGAGGACCAATGAGCCATATGCACTTGCACACATGTCTTGTTATTATGACATTTCTCTACAAGTCAGATAACAGACAAACTGGTTCAGCTCAAATCCTTATAGGCTGTGGAACAAATACGCAAGCTGGATTTAAAGCTATTCATTTTGGGGCATCTATACAGCCTACATAGCCCTTTAATCCCACCCGGATAAAACGTTAAACTTATTTAACAGATTCCATGAGGACAGGAGTAGAAATTCTACCACATTAACCTTTCAGCAGTTTTCAGTTAGTTTAAGTTGCTAGTTTGTCAGTGATATTTCTCGAAACCACATTCATTTCAGTTCAATGGACTGAGTTTAATAGTTGGATGTTGCAGTGAAATAGGGAAGTAAACCTTACCTACAGTACGAATTCATTTCAACTTGTGACATTTGTCTTGGTCTTTGTATCGTCAAGCAATGATATGAATGCTTTGTCTTTGTTAAAAGAAAACCTCCATAAAAAAGTGGTGGTTTGTTTTATAGACAAGAGACTGGATTAATAGCTAACTGTTCTACTAGCTTGGTCCAAAGCTGTCTCTAATCATTTCTTACTCTCATCACAGTATTGCTAGCATTATTGCAAATTAATAACTGTGCAAAAAACTTGCTGATTGCTTGAATGATTTTTCAATTATTTATTACACTCTTTGTGAATATTGCTCTAAATATTCAGGTTGGATTAAGTTACTGTGATTTGCCAGCCAAAAAGTTTTTGCTCAGCCAGCATAAGCATGATATAATATTTAAAGTGCTTTTTAACTTCACTCATGTGACTGTTAATGGATTTGTCAGTGTCTTTACAATAATAATGATCAATTATTTAGTTCTCGTAAAATTAAAAACTTCTACATGTCATTTTAAACACACTTTTATAAAAAAAAACAACAACAAACAAAACAAAACGAAAAACACTTAGATAATTAGATGCACTTCTGTGTTGTAATCATTTTAACAGTACAATTAGGAATTTAGGAAATTCTAAAATAAGGAACCTTGGTGACTACGTGGTCAGAGAGAGAGCTGAGAGACATAGGACATAGGAAGGCATGGTAGACATTACACCCATATGGGGGTACTCTAAAAATGATTGGCCCAAAATTGGAAACACAAAATTGTATAGAATTTATCTGAATGTTGTAGCATTACAATTTTCATTCACTGGAACTATAGGGCACTAAAATGTTCGTTTTACAATGCTCCTGTGCACAAATTGAGGTCAATAAAGACATGGATTGTTAAGGTTGGACTGGAAGAAATGGCTTTTACAGAGCCCTGACTCTGACTCAACCCCACTGAACACCTTTGGGATGAACTGAAACACTGATTGCACCCCAGACCTCCTCACTGACTGTTCTCAGTAGCGTTCTTGTGTCTGATTAAGCACAAATTCGACAACCACTTCCCAAAATCTAGTGTGAATCCTTCCAAGAAGAGTAGAGTTTATTGGGATAGTCGGAACAGGATATTCAAAAGGTTGTGATGGTCAGGTGTCCACAAATATTTTGTCCATATGGTGTACTAGTTTTTCCTGCACAATTCTGTTTTTCTTCTTCTTGGGAGAAGTAAAAAAACAGAAAAATGCTCATTCTTTGAGCAGATAGATGTAATGCAGTTCCGTCTGAGCTTCTCTCGAATGATTATGTAGACGTCTACATGAATAAATAATCGTTCAGTTTTGAGTAGTTGAAGGTCATATGAAGCTTCTAATAGAATACTTTTGTAGCAGTCAAAACAACTGTAGGAAGAACTTGGAGGAATTCACACAACTCAACTGATTATTTAATTATTTGTGGTTTACAGACTAGACATTTTCTTGCTACTGTACAGAATCCTACAATCCAGCGGTCAGTAATTCTGTTCATCAGACACCTCTCTTCAGGCAACATCTGCAAATCTGGAAGTAGAGAATCCTCTTCATACTCATTGGTTGTCGAAATGTGTTTTTTCTTCCATTTTATAGATTGTGAGATTTAGGGGAAGGACAGCCATTGTCAAAATAGCCCCCAAACTTTGGAACTCATTACCTCTATATCTCTGAGACCGTTCTTCCATCTCTAGCCTCAGCCTAAAACCTTTATATTTCCTCAGAGCATTTTCTTCCTCCTCTGTCTCTGGTGACCTTGACTTTGAGATAAGCAGAATATAAATAACATTTATTTATCGTTACTTACGTTATTATTATGATCATTATCCCATTTTCAGGCTGATTTCATTGTCTAGATTTTATCATGTGACTTGCAGCTGAATCCTCTAGGAACATTTTGCTGTAATCCTCAGTTTTGAGGATTTTGAAGGTTTTATATTGGGAACACTTTTTTTTTATGTACACCAGACCATGGAGCAGAATTGGGCTGTGAAGAGTTAGTCAATGAAATGATTTAGGGGCAAACGAGTGTGACAGCATTCATGTTGGATTGGTTGGTGCTGGATTATTGCCTGGATGTGTTGCAATAAGCCTCAGCAATAGCTGGCCCAGTCTGTAAGTCCATACTAACAGAGCTATGAGGATTACAGGAATGCTGCAGTCTCTCTATGTGCCATATCCATAAATCAACAAGCATTAGTCCATGACAGACGGACTGTGTTTGTGTTTGTGTGTGTGTGTGTTTCTGAGGGCCAAGACTGAGCAAAGCATCCCATCATTCTGCAACCCCCCTTTCTTTTTCTTTCCTTTTCCCATTTTCTCTCTGGGTTTATTAAATTAGGCTTGACACATAGAGGAACTAACAGTCCCTGGGCTTCCATTGTGACCTGAGGGGGAAGAGTTTCACCATGACACAAGCTTGCACATTTATCTCATTTGAGTCTCAAAGGGAAAACTTGATTTAAAGTTTGTTATCAGGTTATGGCCACTGTCTTCCTTACAGCGGCAATCACAGAGCAAGAAAGAAGGATTGCTGGACCAGATATTAAATAATGCTAAAAAAATGCCATGGGGGTGCAGCAAATAAATCTCACCTGTAGGATCTTGTATTCGAAATAGGAGAGCTATAGACAGACATAAATAGTCACCTAAAAATATCAAGCCCTAACATATGTCCAGAGACCTAAGCTGTGGTGGTCTTAGTGAGCCACTTCTTCGTGTTTACTTCTTGAGTGCTGGATTTGGTCTGACTTAGTTTACAGTTATCATAACTTATTTTCCTCTCACTTACGTATAACCTGATGTTTGATTCGGACATAAGTTTACAATACTCAAATTTGAACTTGGTCAAGTCAGTGATTTGGTTGACCTAGAGCCAGCTATGTAGAAAAACAAACTTAAATAGCTCTTAAAAGTTGCCTTTAAAGCCGCAATGTGCATGACGCTTTCTGAATGAACTGCCTGCATGATTGACAGGAAGTAGAATCATCTTCTTGTCATGGCTGGCTGAGTCTGCATCATTTGTCTGGTGTAACAATATATTGCTTGCTGAAATTTTGCTTACTAAAAAGAGTATTTGGGAAGTCTCAAGAAGAACCCTTTTAGAAAGGTGAGATCCACAATGAATCCTTAGGGAATAGTTCCAGAATATCTTACTGAACTCCCGGAGTTGTATATTAGTATCTCAAGCACTTGCTCCACTGAGGCAGACCTACTGTTAGACCCAAGTATTACTTTACATTAGAATCTGATTTGTTAAAACAATTTCCATCCTAATTTAGATTTTCCTGATCTCTTGAGGCAGTACAATCACAGAGGCGGGCCTACTGTTAGATCTAAGTATCACTCGCATTATTAAAAGTATGGCCACTTCTTAGTGTTTGAATTTGTTTTGTTAAATAGATTTCCACCCTAAACTCACTGATCTTCTTTAACATTGTAGCCTGTCCCAAGGATTTTGCTCCACTTAGGCAGGCCCACTGTTAGTCCTCAGGATCCCAGGCAGTGCAGGATGGTTTAATTTCATCTTACCTAATGTCTAGAATAAATAGCATTGCAGAGAACATCTACTGCTAGAAATCTACTTAGAAATCTACTGCTGAATAGATTTGGATGGTTTCTAATAAATCTCATGGATTTCATAATTTCTAATTAATTCATGTCATTAAAATTCATAGTGAACTCAGGCCAATGTTTTCAAGATCAGGTTCATATTGCCAAACTCACACCAGAGAGAAAAGCCACTGAACCCAGGAGTTCTTGTCACAAATCAGTTAGTCACCCATGACTACTCTTGAGGTAATGCTACAAGCCAAAGAAGTCTAAGTGTCAGTAGACTGCAAAGCAGAAAACGTACTGTAACTGAGCAACACAAGTCAAAATGAAAGCAAAAGAGAACACAACCCGATAGACATGTACTTCTTACACAATCAGTAAGAATGCTGAGGGTACATAAGCAGCGATGTATTGATACATAGCATCATGTCAAGTCAAGAAGCTTTATTGTCATTTTAACAATATATAGCCGATGCAGTACATAATAAATGAAAGAACGTTCCTCCAGGACCTGGTGCTACATAAAGACAAAATCTGTTAACACAAAGTGCATGTGTGCTGTCCTCTTCAAACATTGCAATACGAAGGACAAGAGATAATACTTATCGAAAATATATTGATCAATTAGTGATGCTTTGGGACCCACAGGGAAGTTTCTTGGCTCATCTTAGGTGAAAATAACTTCTGCGCCTGAATTTTCTGCCAGCCTGACAGCATCTTCCCTCTATTTCACTCCCAGATGACATGTCAGCTCCCATATGCGCATCTTAAAAGCCACAGTAAACAAGCACCCAAGTGTAGAGGGAAGAGTGAGCAATATTATGGGTCTCTCAAACCGCTCCGTTCTGCTGGAATACAGCCGAATGTTTTCTGAAAGGTCGTCTAAATTTCTAAGTTTCAGCTCCTTAAGCAGGAGAACGCAGGATTTGACTAGAGTTTTGACTCTCTCTTCTCTTCTCTTCTCTTCCTCTAGCCGGCTTGGAGGACAGTAATTAGCTTTCCTTCATTAATTATTAGCGTGATTCAGGTCTCTGAAGCTTATTAATTAAATATCATGTTCACACAGGTGCTTTTTCTGAGGACAGATAGAAAGGAAAGATCAACAGGGAGTTAAGAGGACAGTGTATACGTGTCTGATACATTTCTGTGTCAGGGTGTGCACATGTATTGCATTTCACCTTTAAAAATCCCTTATTAATCTTGTGATTATTCTGAAGTGTGAAATCAGGCTTTTATGCCAAAACAGCCTCATTTACAGTCAATCTTTACTCACCAAAATGAATTTCATGCAAAAATAGGGTCTGTAATGATGCAGTAGACATCGAAATGGCAGGCTGAAGATGATGTCTTTCTGACAGCCGAAATTTTGCACTCAAATCTTCATGCACTCTCTCTGTCTCGCTGTCACACACACACACACACACACACACACACACACACACACACACACACACACACACACACACACACACACACACACACACACACACACACACATATATATATATATATACAGACAGAGCAAACCTGTGTAGACTGAAGGCTTGTCAAAACACGTCGCCTTTCACTGTATCGATTGTCAGATTTGGTGTTTGGTGAGATTGCACAGTCAAGATTTTTTTTTCACACGTTTTGTTTATTCCAAGGGTTAGAGCGGGTGCATGCTGGAAGAGTCTCAGTGCAGTCACACACTGCTTTGTTTAACACACACACACACACACACACACACACACACACACACACACACACACACACACACACACACACACACACACACACACACACACACACACTTTTGTATTTGTGATAACACCATTAGATGAGAAATGTGTCCACAATGCCCAGAATGAAACTTTTCTCACTATGTCAGTGCTGCACAAAAAGTTCTGACAGACAAAATAAACACAAGCCTAAATGCACACAGCTATCATCCTTTCCTAAAAAGCTAAGCACGTTGGTGGTATACTCAGAGAAAAAAAAATAGCACTGTTGAAGGACGATCAGCAACAATGAAAGTCAAAGTCAGCTATTCTTATCTGTCATCCCTTTGCCTTTGTCTCTCCATGAAATCTCTTCTTTTTTATTCCTAATGAGACAACTGAGGCAAGACAACTACTCATATTTCTACCTTCATCATGTGCCTTATTCTTATTCTTCATTTTCAAAACTGTATGTGTAGCTTTATTCTCTAACATAGGAATATTGTTTTTTTTTTTATATTTTTTTCCTTCAGGAAGCCCATCATGTGAGATGTGTCATTTCAGACATGTGAGCTCTATGTGACTCACTAAACTATGTGACTCCTCATAATGAGATTGAACTCTTATGCATTCAAAGTTTTACATTTTTTATTTGCTTTTACATTAAAATTTGTGCCTCCAGATCCCATAAATAAGTTAGTATAATCCCAAGTAAGTGTGTTTCATTTCTGTCACACTACAAAAAGGGAGTTCAAGAGGGAGCAAATACTTTTGCAAAGCAGCTCTCTATCACGTTTTACCTCTACCGATATTTTCCTATTTATTGTTGTTGAATAAAAGTGCTCTTAAATGCTTCCAGAAGAGAACTAACCTATTCGGTTCTCCCACTTCATTGCATATAATTCACAAAAACACAAACTAATTTCATTCTTCAAGCCTTTTTTGCCACTTGAGTAATGAGTTCCTAGGTTGATTTGGCAGATAAATATAAAATGGCACTAAAATGTAAATCTAGCTCTAGTCTAGCTGCTCTTCAGTGCTTCGTGTGCAATAGCAATTAGCTAACTTCTTGAAGGTTTTCTTTAGTCATCCAGGAAATCTGAATTAAGATGTTTGACCTTTCTATGCAGGTGAAACACTTTCAAGATCATAACCCACATCCTGTCATCAAAAAGCTAATTGCACTAGAGCTAACTTAGCTAGCACCAGTCTATATTTAATAAAGACAGTCTCAGTCTCCTGGACAGTCCAGCAGTCGTCTTTCTGGTAAAACGGACTTGTAAATGTGTTTAACGTCCACATCTGCAAAGTATTGCGTGGTAGCTCGGGACACCACAGAGTCTAAGACTGCTAGCGGCAACTGTTAGCACACTACAGCTTCAGCAAACACAGTTACAGATGTACTTATGTTCAGCCAAATCCATTCAGCTGATCTGAACTCCTGTTTTCCGTTTCGTACCGTATCACGTCTGGATGCCAGATCAGATCAGATATGAAAGGGTTCCCTGTTTCCCTGTGCCCTAGCAGCTGTTGAGTTTTAATTGAACCTTTGCTATACATTTAGCACTGGCAGTAATAAATCATTTGAAGTGGCCATGCTTGCTGATAAGCTTTGTTTTGAGGATGATTACAGATCCTTATCTGAGACTACAGGAAAACTGTATTTTCTATTCGGCAGTGCTTTACGTCTCAAAATTTTTGTTTTTGTTCTGCTTTAAAACCCCTACTGCTCTTATTGAGCTGATGTAACCCTTTTCTCGACTGAGATCATCTGAGATCCATCTGGCCCAGCAGGCCCACTCCAGCCTGTAAAAATGGCAGTGAGCCATTTCTATTTTCCTTCATGGAGAAGATTATAACTGTTGTGAGGGGAAAATGACTGTCTGGATAAACAGCATCAAGCATTTACATACATTAGGCAAATGCTTTTTTTTTTTTTTTCCAAAGGAACTTACAAGTAAGGCAGAATACAATCCAAGCATATAATCTAGCAGGGTAAGACGTTCATTCTTCTTTTCACACAACTACTGACGCCTTTGGAAAAGCAGTTCAGCTTTAGAGCTGAAAAAAATATTTGAATATGAATGCAGTACAGTATATTTGAATTATACACTAAATAAAGAAATGAACATTTTTTTTGTCAATGGTTTTCTTTGTTTTGGGATAAATTTATTTAGGGATAAATTTGTAAATGTGAAACAGAATTTATTTGAAGCTGCTTTATAGCTATGTCTATTGTTAAAAATGTGCGATCCAAATAAAATTGAATTGAATTGAAGATTGGTCTATATAATTAACAGATATAAACAGGTTATGCTTTTAATTTAAAATCAGAATTTTAATTAATCTGAACCCTTAATACAAATCTTATATATACAGATATGTATTTATTTATTTTATTTATTTATTTTATAAAATTTTATCATTTCTTTTCTAGGGAAAAGCATGTTTTCAGACTCGCGCTATATCCACAATTCCTTCCTTCCACACTGATATGTTATTTTTGTCAATGAAGCTGGAGCTTTTTGAAAGCTCTCCAAAGTGCATATATTTGAAAACGCTGTTTTCATGTTGCAGTGTGGACTGTGAAAACATTGGCTTTTGGAAATAATGGTGCAATTGTATTCACGTGAAGCTGTCACGTGACCATTTCAGACAAGATGGTGGGTGACACGGTACGGCGTTTTTTTGGTTTACTTTCTGTTTTGACAGCCTGGTTAAAGTCAGTTTGCACATACTACAGATTGCTTTTTTCATTTTTCAAAACGATTGAAAATGGTAGTGTAGATGCAGAAGAATTTTAGATGGAAATGCCGTTTTCAAATTAATCCGGATTAGTGTAGAAATAGACTTAGTATCAATCAATCTATCAATCAATCAATCAATCAATCAATCAATTAATCAATCAATCAAAGTTCTACCCTAATAGCTTTTTTTCTTAATACCCAGTATAATTATTTAGGGAACACTTGCTAGTCTAATATAAAATTTGCTTCCAAAGTTAGCTGCTTCATATTAATTTTTAATATTTCAGTAGAAAGATTTTAAACTTCAGATGCATTTACTTTATTACAGTCTTCCATTTTTGGCTCCACTTTACTCTACTTCATGTCTCTTCACTTCACTTTATCCATGATGAAGTCATGGCTTGCGAGCATGCCAAATGACTGTGATTGAGTTCAACCAGTGAAAGCTCCTACTTTCCATGCTGAGTTTTGGATACTACAGTACAGCTTTACACAAATTTACATAAAATATGTATTTCTAAGAGTAGTTTTTAGTTTGGTTTGCTTTTAAAGTTCTGATTATCTAAATGAAATAAATTCTAAATATACCACATAAAAAAGAAATCATATAACACAAATATTCAATCTTTTCAGAAACAAGTCAGTAGTGACTTACGGGTGTAAGGATGTAAAAGGTGGTGAGAGCGATAGATAATATTACTAAGCAATATGTAAACTATGTAGTGGTTCATTTTGAAATACAAATTTTGCTTGGAAGCTTGGAGAATGCAGAGTAGTGCTGGTGATAGCAGTGTCTGGTTTTCATGTCGATTTCAGAGCTATGTTGCAAAAACTGAAATCTTCTGAATGTATTATGTCAAAGGCACTCGCTGTAATTCCTTGAGGTAAAGAGAAAATTTGGCGATGTATTGGATATAAAGTGATAAATGTGTGTGGTTCATTTGTGGAGCTCATAAAGAGTTTTAGAAACTGTTTTATCGACCGATTGATGCTGTACATCTGCTTGGATCTTCTGCACTTGTGGCTCACCTTCTGCAGCTGTGAACAATTTTACATGGATACCTTAAAGATTTGTACTTCCTCAAAATAGTTTTATGCTCATGTCTGGCCCTTTCAGTGCATAATCTCACCTGGAGATTGCTTTTGAAAGCTTGTATCTAAGAACCTGTGCTATAATCATAAACAGTGCCCTGTGCTTGAACACAGCTTGCTCATACTGAACATCCTTTCAGTGCACATAAAGTATAGTTTACAGCTGTACAATAGCAATGATTTACAATCTCACTATCTGCTGTCACTCAAAAGAGGATGGGTTTCCTTTCGATTCTCGCCTTTAAACTGATCATTCAAGCTGTAAAATTACATACAGATTTCTTCAAAGCTGTTTTGTGACTACAAATATTGTTAAAAGTGCTATGAAAATAAAATCGCCTTGAAGTGAGAGTTGCTACCTCACAGCTCCAGGGTCTCCAGTCCCGGGATCAGTTTGAGTTATTGTCAATGCAGTGTTTTGTATGTTCTCCCATGGGTTTTCTCCAGGTCAAAAAAAAACAACCCCAAAATAACATGATTGTTTAAGATTGTATATTGCCTTTATTTGTGAATGAGTGTGTGTGTGTGTGTGTGTGTGTGTGGTGCCTTGTGATAGCCTGGTGTTTCAGTCAAGGTTTCATTCATTCTACTACCAGAATACGTTCTGAAACTATCACAACTTTTCTCTTTTAAATCAGCTCAACAGATCTGTTTTTATTGAGTCACAGGATTTTAGTTACTGTGGAGTAACTACAAGCTAGATTTTGTTGCTGTGTCAAACCTCTGAAGCCATTTTGTTGAACTTTGAGATCGTTAATTATCTACAGTGTTGCTGTCATTCAGAATAGTGGGATAGTGACCATGTAGGACCCAAAAATGATTCTGACATGCTGTTACTTTGGAAATCTGCAAATCCCCCAAAGCACTTTAAAATGAATTACTAATCCGTATTTCTTTCATCTCTCTTTCACCCTCTCTATCTCTCTTTCTCTCTCTCAATTAGTGAGATACAGTACTGTTCAGTGCGATTGGCGGGGGTGGAATACTTTAATGTAGATCAAAGTTATAAACTTAGTGGAGACTGGCTTTATTTAAGCCTGCTCCATGCCTAATAACCCTGAGTGCTCAGCTAGCTAACGCTCACCCTCTCTATCTAGTCAATAAACCGCCTAATGAGAATATTCAATCAATAGACTCTAGTAAGCCACACAGGAAGACAGAAGGGTGCCTAATTAGTGTACATTACTGAACTAGTCAACGTGTGGTCTCTGTCATGCCTATATAAAGCTTGTGCTTTCGAGTTTTAGCTGTTAGCCTTACTGTCTTTGTGAGAGCAAACAGGGAGCAGTTGGAGATATTTGATTTGTTTTTTTTTGTTTTTTTTTTCTGTAGCTATCAGAATTGTTGCTGATCTTTGTGTACAGATACTTCATAGGCAGCGTTTGAGCACATCTTCACATTAGTCTTGATAAGAAGCGACATTAAGGGTTCTGCAGTGACATCTGGGTTTGATTGCTTGAGTCTATCATAAAAGCCACAAATCTGTTTGGAAAAGAATGCGTGATTTATTAGATGGCCAAAACGTGCTTCCTGTTTCTCAGATTTTAATCGTTTTGTATCCGTGCGTGATAACATACACAAAAATAAACCTCTAAAAAATACCATAATTTCTGAATCTACAAGAAATACCTTGTACATAAACTTTATTTATTTCTATTTTTCTATTTGGTATTAATAGATGTATTCATTGGATATTTTTATCCATAGTTTCAATCAAGAGATCTGAACTCACAATCTCAAAAAGGGATAAAACTGGATTCACTTGAAATATCCACAATCATCACAAAGCCACAAAGACATCAGTGGATATTCTGACAGACATGTTGTGTTATAAATACGGTGTGATAAATAATTATGGAAAAAGATTTATTTGGTCCCCAGGGCTCTCTGCAGCTCCAATGGCTTGAACAATTATGCATAATTACTGCACAAGTACACTGTAAGTACATATCAATACAGGTACTGATAAGCTACTGAGCATTACTCGATCTAGACATCACTGAACATGTTATTTATCTCTCTTCATGTTGGTCGCGGCTAGTAACGAACCTCTGGTGAGTTTTCTGTTGGAATTTGAGCCTGTTTTGTTGTACCCATGTTCAGCATTGAATTTCTTTGTCATGTCATACTCTACAGTGATGGTTAATGACTCGTATGAAAATTGACACTCAGGGATTTAAAAATTTGTAGTTTCTTATAAGTGTTTCTGTTTTTACCGAGAATACTGGGGGGAATATATTCATAGTGAAGTTCCAGCAAAAAAAAAATACAGAAATGTTTCTATCTTCATAGTTAATGGTGATTTCAAACCTATTTCAGCTCTCTGAAATGTCCCAAGTGCTTGTTCATAGGCGTCTAAAATTGTGAAAGTGTTCGAAATCGTCAACCGCTAAAATTCTGTGTAACATTATCAACTGACGGAAAAACATCTCACACTGAAAGCCAACACTGCAAGTCCAGTCTAATTTTATATCAGACTACATAAGTCTTATATAATGTTATATCAGGTGATAAAATAATTATTTTCTTTATACTGATTGAAAAGTCAGTTTCCATTCCACCAGAATTAAAAGGGTTAAATGATATCTTTAATAGATGATATGCACCTTGAGTGAAACACTGAAATATTTTTTTAGTCTTTATCAGAAACTCTCTTCATTCTAGTTCAATAGGTCAGGGTTTATATAGTGAATAAATTCGAGCTACACCTAATTGCCGAGAACATTACAGCAAGTCAAGGGATTTTTTTTTAACAGTGCTTAGTGAAGTGTTCTCATTACTAACAGTTTCTTCTCACTCTCACTTCACTGCTCTACGCTTGTGAACGTCTTTGTTTGCAGGTAGTTCACGTCACCTTGCTCTCATCTCTGATAGTGCTTTCTATTAAAGATACCGTTTAAAAATAGTCACATGGTTTCATCGGGTTAATTGTTTTGTAAAAAAATGCTGTAGTACCTCCTCTTGATGTTTTTGCAGTACGCTGAAAGAAAAAGAAAAGTGTTCAGTCGGATTTAAGAAAAAAATATTAGGTTTCTCATCAAAGCATGATTTCATTGCTTATATTAAACTTAATAGAGGTTAAAAGAGGTGTGGTAGAATAGTGCAGTGATAATGTGTGGGTTTGAATCCCAGCTTAGGCGTAAGCTTGGGGTTTGATTTTATTCTGAGACACTCAAATCGTGTTGGATGTACAAAAACAAATCGGGCTAATGTTACTGGAATCGAAGTCTGATTTACTTTGAATGATATCATGAATCAGCAATCAATTACATTCATTATTTATTAATCCAGATTTTTGTCATTTTGTGTCATCTGTTAAGTTGTTTGAGAGTAGTTTTAGGATTGTATCACATGGTGTTGGATAATCAGTATTCTAGCTTTTTATTTTTAATGAGAATGAGTACACGGGTACTGACTGTCACTTGAGAGAAGCTACTTTTAAGACTACAGAAAAAGATGAAGAAGATGAAGAAGAAGAAGAAGAATTTAAATATTGCACTTTTTGCTGGTTCATTTATTCTGTTCCTGGGGAAGTCAAATAAATAGATGTGCGGCTATGTGTGTGTGTGTGTGTGTGTGTGTGTGTGTGTGTGTGTGTGTGTGTGTGTGTGCGCTCATGTGTGAAGGTCAGTGTTATGCAGAGCTGTATGTGGGTCATTGCAGCAATTAGAAGCTAAAGGTGATAATGTGTACACACCAGGAGCATACTGATGAGGAATAAATTTACTTACCTGTGAATGATTTTTTTAAAAATATTGACTGGTGTAATCCTGTATGCAGATCATGTTTTGCTCAGGTACACCTGCAAGATTATGGATCTGGCAGTTTCTCTGCATGCATATTATAGAAACATTCACAGACTCCATTAACTTCCTGTGTGTGTCTGCACCTGTGTCCATAAAATAAAAGAAATGGGGGAGGAATGCTGAATTTATGTAATAGGAGGATCGAGGAGGTCAGTGGGAACTGGGCTGAAATATTTTGTTATCTTTTTTTTTTTTTCATATAATGGTTGCTCATCTTTTGAAGACATTTTCATGATAAACATTGTAAAATCGGTGGCTTAAAGAAGCAAATACTGCCACAGATTTTATTTTGTCAGAGTTTATTTTGTTATTGAAATAGTATCTTTTTATTGCTCTTTTTTCGATCCAAATTGTCAATCTATCCTTGCATCCATCTATTCAATGATCCATCTATTCCATCAATCAAGGTACTACCTCAACAAGCCTTTTATTTATCTATTAATCTGTGGAACCATCCATCCATCCATTCATCCATCCATCCATCCATCATTGTATTAATGTATCATTGTATTGTATTATCCAGCAAGCCATCCATCCATCCTTTAAGTCATCCATACATTCATCCATTCATCCATCCATCCATCCATCCATCCATCCATCCATCCATCCATCCATCCATTAGTTTATAATCAGTCATCTGATGAGTGGGCTGAATTGAATTTAATACTCTTCAAAAACACATTATTTACTCTGTGTGTGTGTGTGTGTGTGTGTGTGTGTGTGTGTGTGTGTGTGTGTGTGTGTGTGTGTGTGTGTGTGTGTGTGTGTGAGAGCATGTTTGGCATCAATGTCTCTGCTTGATATTTCCTCATTTGCACATACAGAGCATTGTGTCACCTGGCAGTATTGAATTTGGATATCCAGCCAGCTTTGTTCCTGTGTGAAAGCTCTTTCAGATTGTGGGCGTGTGATACACACCTGTCATGGTGTGCTCATTAGAGGGCCATACTTCCTGTGTCTACATAACACTTCCATTCAGTTTACATGGGAAGAGACATCAAAAAAACATATAAACTTGATGGAAAAGGGAGAGATGTATGTAGAAGTGTAATTTCATGTTGCCCCTGAATTCTTCATATTTCTCTTTGTCATTTCTGTTTCTCAGTCTGTTCCATATTCTCTCATTAAAAAGCAATACACGTGTTCATTTTTATCTCTCCATCCCCCATGTCTTCTCCTTCTTCAACTCAGCCACATGGTTATATGCTGGTCAGAGCTCCTTTTTCTCCTCCTTCTCACCACCCCCTCTCTTCTCCCCCTCTTTGCTCTTACTCCCCTCGCTGCTTCTTCTTCTTTAACGCCCCTCCATCCCCCTTTCATAGTTAGAGGTGCAGCTCTTCCCTCAGCACTAAATCTCACCTTATTACACAAGGTAAGAGAGAAAGAAACAGACCCATGAGAGATTTACAAGACATTATTATCCTACATCTCAGATCTGGGGCATGTTTTCAGGAGGAACAGTTCGAATGGAGAAGGTGAGGAATACACTAAAGACACTCGACCCAGGAGGTAGGCGTGTGTGTAAGGACCAGCGGGGTGTCAGAGCTCCTGTCGGTTTCTGCTTTGTCCTTTTAATAATGTTGCCATTCATGCCTTTTTGACCCAGGTGGTATGGTTTGTTTATGTAAGATTCAGTGCAAAAGATATTATTTTTGTTCCTCTGTTAAATGATCCTTGGTATTTATTTTGCATTTGTTGCATATATTATATAGCCACAGAGAGCAGTATTCGGAGTCAGTGACTCAGAAGATCAAAAATTCCGTCAATATTTACAGAGGGAAAGTTGAGCGTATTTTGAGTCAGGTTGTGCAGCTACTTGAGATGATTTTCTCTGCTACCGGTTCAGATGATCAAAATCACCTGTGTGTATTTCTTGCCTCAGAGGTTGCCAGACTTTTCTTGAGTAGATCTTTTCAGTAGTGTCTCGACTGCCACCTTTGAACAATCAAGGGATAGACTAATGCACAATAAATAAACGATCATGTATAAAAAAATACCATAAAGTAGCATAAAAGCAGGTGATTTAAAAAAAAATTATATTTAAATATATATATGACTAATAAGAGGAAACTGCAATCAATGAGATTGTATTCTGTTCCATTACGCTTTTAATTCCTTCATTATCTGGTTTAAAGTATAAGCTGACCAAGCACTTATCTACTATGCTTCCAGGTCAATTAAAGTTAATTCATAATTTTATCTATTAATAAAATCTATTTTTTTCAGACAAGTAGTGTCTCTGATTATTATGATGCTATCATCTAGAAATATTTGTGTAGCCCATAGTTAGATCTAAGTATATCTGTTTTCCAAATAACATATTATACACTATGTACTTACACTATGTGCTATGAACACTATTTCACTGTTTTTTTTACTAACCAGACATATAAGAGGTATATGTAGGTAATGCGGTGCTGCTAGCTATAGCTGAATACAGTAAATTTTTTAAATGCTGAAAATTTAATCACACTTCGTAGGATAATGTGAACTGTTGAGTACATGAATTGTCCAAAATTCCACTTTTTTTCATTGAATGAGTGCATGCATCTTGAAATGTATCATTGTATTAGAAAAAGTATGTGACTTGGGTCAAATCTTAGAAATTCACAAGTTCTCACTAAGTGTCTAAGTCCAGTTGGACTAATTAGTGGAGCAGCAAGCAATGTCTCTTCACAGAGCAACTCAGCAAATCAGTTTATATCTTACCACATAAAAGTTTTGACCACTGCATAGAAATTAGAAAAGACTTCATATTACTTGCACACTGTCCACTTTTACTTTATCCTACTGACTGACTTTTACTCCTGTTTTACTCTCAATTCATATAATGTCATACCATTTTGAATTCTTAGAGTGGATCTTATTATTGTTCTCCAGACAGCCACAGGGGAAAATTTTTATGATTTCGAGCGGACAGAAAGGCTTCCAACCCAGGGACATTTCAGTGACTGTCCTTCCTGTGGTCTCTAAGCAATTGTCTGCCTTGGATAGCATGTGAGGGACATTCTCACAGCTAAATCTCTCTGGACTTAAAGCCAGTTTAACGAGCCAAAGTGGGTGGGCGGTAAGGTGCTGCTTACAAAACCCTTGTGTGCAGCCACCTTCTTGGCACATTTAGACACAATTTAAGGACTAATTAGACTTAATTCACTAATCTAGAATCTATTGTTTGTTGTTTCGAGCTCCAGATGCAAATACAGGTCTCACTTCTGAAGCGCAGCCTAATAGGAAGAAGAAAAACAACACGACCTTTAATCTCTGTGACTGACCCTTCAAGCTAAGGACCCAAGAGAGCATTAAATGAGTGGCAGCAAGATAGATGGAGGAAGGGAATGGAAAGGAGTATGAAAGAGAGAGAAAAAGAGGAAGGTTCTGGGCAACTTGTGCCTGTTGTAACAGATTTAACAGTTTGGTTGTCTTCTGGTTCCTTTGTTTTGTTTATATGGTCCCTTTGTTAGTCTCTAGCTATAAAAGTGCACTGTCTCTCTTTCTCTGCCTCTACCTTTGTCTTACTTTGACTTCTTTCTCACAATCTATCTTCTGCACGCATCCATATTTGAGTATCCAGAGTGGATTTTTCTTTTCTTTTTTCTTTCATCCTGATTGACTGCTTTTCCTCTGTAATTACACACTAAACATATAAGAAGGATGTGAATCTCATATTCTCCCCTCTGTGCCTTATAAGACTGTAAGTAAATTATGAAGCATAAGCCTCGTAGGGTTGCTATTAATTTAGAAACTCGTTACCGAATGCATCAGGTGATAGCCTGGTCTCAAATCCTCACTGTCATGTCTCACTTTCTCCCTCGCTCGACCACACCGAAGGGATGCCTTAATTACATTATTCTGTGTTTTATCTCTGTGGAACACGCATAATTACTCTGGCTGCTATAAAAATAAATAAATAAATAAATAAAATAGAATGCTTGCTAATACAGAGTTGCACTGCTGAGGAGTAACATACTGAGTAGCAATATGAAACCACTCAGGTACATGCAGCACATTTGACAGTGATTAGCAATCTGAAAACAACAGCATTTACCACAGAGGAGCATGAACGCTGCATCATATGGGTGTATCATCAAAACCTATAATCATCTCCACTAGCAAATCGTAATCAGCATGGTTATTATTACACTCCATAAAGACGTGCCTGAACATAAAGCTAAGAGATTTTAAACCAGCAGGTCCACCTGGTGTTGCAGACTTTTTGTACTTTTTGTACTTCAGGACACAGAGGCATTGGAAATACAGTCCTATTTTCTCACATTTGAAATCCAAACAGATAACAGCTCACACATTATAAGTCTAGCATCAGGCTGAAAATAACAACTGTTTTATAGTAGAGCCATTAAACTAGAGAACCTAAAGTTATACTTGATTAGCAAAATCTGCAAGTCTTATGATAATACTAGTTTTAATTACACTGTAATTAAAACTAGTATTTTAAGTACACTGTAATAGTTTCGCAACATTAAGCTATCTAAAAATTACTCAGCTTGCAAGTTAGCTTTGCTAACATTATGTCTCTGGAAGTAAGTATTTGCTATTATTAGTTAGAGTATTTGCAATTATGCTAAAAATACAGCTAGCATTAAAGTCAGTAGTTATGTTTGCTAGCTAACTTTGGTTTGTTTATTTTTCTTGGTTGATGTGTAGGTGTGTAGGAGTGTAGTGTATCACAGCATTGTTATTAATTATTAAGCTTGCTAGTTATCTTTAGAATCAGAATCAGAAAGAGCTTTATTGCCAGGAATTTTTTCACATGCGAGGAATTTGTTTTAGTGACAGAAGCTCCACAGTGTAACAGAACCACATATACAATATATACAATTTGTATGTACAAATGTACATGTGTAAAATGTGCATAATTAAATAATCCGCGTATGTTAAGTGTTCATCAGATGGATTGCCTGAGGGAAGAAACTGTTCCTATGTCTGGTCGTTCTGGTGCTCAGGGCTCTGTAGCGTCGACCAGATGGCAACAGTTCGAAGAGTGTGTGTGCTGGATGTGAGGGGTCCAGAGTGATTGTCTTTGCCCTTTTGCTCACTCTGGAGAAGTACAGTGTACTGTAGTCTTCTGTGTAAGTGTAGTCTTCTGATGTCAGATTTGGTAGCTGAGCTGAACCAAACAGTAATTGAGGTGCAGAGGATGGATTCAATTATGGCAGTGTAGAACTGTTTTAGCAGATTTTTCTAAACTGTTTTAGCAATGTTAGCTAAAATTATGTCTCCAGAAGCAGGCATTTGCTATTACTAGTTCACTAAAAACATTAAAGCTATCATTAAAGCCAGTAGTCATGTTTGCTAGCTAAGTTTAGGCCAGCATTTTAACATCTCAGTCTGTACCTCAGCTTAGAAAAGTTTTGATAGATAAGTTGGTAAACAGATAAATTGTAGAGGAGGTGGTATTGCCGCAAGCACACGCAAAATACTAGTTTTACTTACCCTGTAATAGTTTAGCAACATTTGCCACATCCAGATATCATGTTTGCTGGCTAAATTTAGGCCATCTAGAGGAGGGGATTAGCAACATTTGTTAAGCTACTAAGACACAGCAGTGGGCTAATAATTATCCAGCTTGCTAGATAACTGAGCTAATATTATCTCACTCACCCACTCACTCACTCATTTTCTACCGCTTATCCGAACTACCTCGGGTCACGGGGAGCCTGTGCCTATCTCAGGCGTCATCGGGCATCAAGGCAGGATACACCCTGGACGGAGTGCCAACCCATCGCAGGGCACACACACACTCTCATTCACTCACACACTACGGACAAGTTTCCAGAGATGCCAATCAACCTACCATGCATGTCTTTGTCTTTGGAAACCGGAGTACCCGGAGGAAACCCCAGAGGCACGGGGAGAACATGCAAACTCCGCACACACATGGCGGAGGCGGGAATCGAACCCCGAACCTGGAGGTGTGAGGCGAACGTGCTAACCACTAAGCCACCGTGCCCCCCGCTAATATTATCTAATAACATATTTTTCTATTTTTTTTAACATAGAAGTCATGTTTGCTAGCCCGCTTTAGACCAGCTTTATTAACAACATAGACTGCAGCTTAAAACATTTTTGATGGACATGTCATGCTTTATAGATGTGTAGGGGAGAAGACGCTCAGCTGGCTTCATAGGAGCGGTGGGTGGATAGAAGCATTATTAGACAAGGGATTAGTAAAATGAAATAAAGCTAGTCAAATGCTATTTATGTCCAGACAGAAGTGGAATTTTGTATGAGGTTGCACCCACATAGCTATTAGATATAAAATTACTGCATACACTATATATAGTAGGTTAAAAAGCTGCCACACAACTCAGGCTCTGAAAACTGTATAACTTTTCTTTGTGCATGTTCTCACTGTTTGTGTGGGTTTCCTCCAAGTTTTCCTTCCACCGCCCTAAAATCCACTAAGGATTGACTAAGATAAATTGATCTCAGGTGTGAATAACAGTGCTTATGTGTATACTAATAGAGCCCTGTGATGGACTGGTATCCCATCCAGAATGTATTCCCGCTTTGGGAACAGGGTTCCCAGGGTACATCCCGGATTCCCTGTGCCCTTAACCAGGATAAAGCTGTTACAAAGTGAACAAGAGTGACTGTATACTCCGTAGAATCCAAATGTAAGACATTACTCAGATATTGTCGAGTCCACACTCGGCCCAGTTTTCTGCCCACTAAAACATAATCAATCAAGAGACACCCAGGTTCCCGAGAGGGAGTAGGGAAAGTTTACACTGTTTGTCCCTGTGGGATTTGAATTCCAAATCTCTATAATACGTTCTTTTCTTTCCTCTCATTCGGTTCAGCTTATTAGAAATAATCGATTGTGTCAGCTTTGTGTTTGGAGCCTCAGAGTTGTGGTATAGAGCAGCGGGGTTGCTGTGTGTAGATTGAAGTCTTTTGTTATGTCGTGTTGGCTGTGCGTCTGCGTACCAAACTGCTGTTTGCTGTTTACGCGCGTGGGTAATGTGCTGGAAAAAAAAGGAGCTTTGACAAACTGCCATAAATCATCAGGCAATTAAACAATGTGCAGAGGAATTCACATTGTGAATGACAAGGAGGGAAAAGAAAGGAGGAGAAAAAAAAGGAAAAAGTGATGAGCAGATGGTGGCGTCCCTTGTTTTGTGCCCTTTTGAACTGGTCGCTCAGAGCAGACATTTTTCTTTCACTCAAATAGGAAATTGTGTGTAATTATTGGTGTGTGTGTGTGTGGTCGGTCTTCAGACTCTTAATTGTGGGTTGTCTGTGAAGAAGGCTGACTTCGCACCTTCAATCTGGAAGCATTTTGGGCTAAGTGACTGCCTGAGATAAAAGCTGTTGTCTAGCGGTTTCATGGTTACACACGTGTGCACATACACTACCATGAGCGCACACACACTCACACAAACAAACACACATCTACAGTATATACAATCATGCAGATGTTTTTCTCTGAAGTTGACTCAAACACAAGGACATATTTTTTTCAATTGCAGGTATTTTTATTGACAAAGAATCATCTTTTATAAACTCCAATGCTTCTCTCTTTGTCTCTTTTACTTGAATATAAGTCATTTTAGCATGCCCATATTTAGTCACAGTATTGCCAAAGCATCACTCACTCATGAAAGTGAATAATAAAATAAAGGTTTAGCTTAAAAGATTAAAGAATGTCTGCTTAGAGGCTTACAAAATAAAATGTGCATGGCAAAAAAGTGGTTATGTGCAGATCCCATAGGCAAATGATCTAATATAGAATTTATATTATACATTATTAATCCAACTTATCAACTAGAATGTCTTATTAAGGGTTCATTGACAGGTTATATTTACTTTTTTACAAGAGAATTAAGCACTATTGTTGGTTGAATAACTTAATAAGACTAGTAAAAAGGTCCTAATATAAATAATTATACATTTTCCCATATTTAGAGTTTGTCAGTGTCAGAGCTATAGCAAAAAGTGGGAAGGAGACTGCGTAAAAATTATATATATATATTTTATTTACACAAAAACTGTTGAAAAGTAAATTCCGAATTGCAACCCAGTTTTTTTTAGTTTAGCTTTGCCCTTATATTTGTTATACAGTGCTTGTGTTCAGGTTAGATCTAGTATGTAGTGTGTCACACTGGTCCTGATCCACTACATTATTAGTTTATTCATGTTCATATCTTAACCTAGCACAATAGGGTTGACTGTTTCCCACTGCACAATCGTGAGGGATGTTTTTGTCACCAGAAAATGGTGCTAAGGAAAAAAAACTACTCTACCAGTACTGTTTGTTGCTGATGTCTATGCATACCTCATCACAATGTTTTTACAAACAAGCACTTATTTCAAAAGATACACACAGAATAATGTTGCTTGATTGTGCTAACTTTGTGCAGCACATAAAACTTTTCTGTTCATGTTGGTTGTGAATTTTTATTGTGCTGAGAAGGTCCTTATAATTATCACACAGAATACATCATCAGCCATCGCAGATATACTTGTTAATATTATAGCTGATTGGTCAAAGTAAAATATTTATTGACATCATACAATCCATTACAAACATTTATGATAGTATTCATAGAGTAATGAACTTTAATGGCAATGATAATGAAGGATCAGATTACTGTTAGTTTCTATTAGGGATTTTCTGGGTACCATTAAACAACCAAATTCTATAGAGCTTTCTGTCATGGATAGATTATTACCATCATAATAACATTAGAAAAGACATTAGGAACCATCACAGACCATCAAAAACCCATTACGAACCAACAGAATTCCTTAACGGTTTCTCATGATTTTTCAGCAGGGTGTTAAAATTGTCCAGTTGTAAAGTTGGTGGATAATCATCTAGAATAACAGCTTCAGTTGTCTTCTGTGTTGCTTTTGAACAGAAAGTGGGAAATTCCTCAATGATCAAGCCTTTATTTAATAGTCTACTGATTTTTTTTTTTAGTATTAGTGAGAGTTGAGCTCAGGTTGCTTGTGTCTGTGTGAGACTCTTGGTCTCCTCCAACCCCGTAGCATGCCCGCAGGTAGACTAGCTGTTCCAATTTTCCCCTAAGTGTGAACGAGTGTGCAAATGGGTGTATATGCTGCCCCAGAATAGACAGAATATACTGCTGTCTTGTTACCTCAGGAGCCACCACAGCCCTGATGTTGAATGAATGAATAATAAACAAGTGTCTATCCAACAGAGCAAAGGTTTGGTTTGTGACCCCATATTTAACAATCTTGTAGAAAAATCGCTTCTATACCTATATCGATCCATACCTGAGACATATTATAATTAAAATGTGAATTTGCTTCTTTGCCTTAATTTTGAATATCAAGCGTAATGTTGTGACTCTGTCTAGAGATGCACTATGCTACATTAAAGTCTTGCAGTGTGTGTGTGTGTGTGTGTGTGTGTGTGTGTGTGTGTGTGTGTGTGTGTGTGTGTGTGTGTGTGTTTGTGCTTCTATATTTGGGTTTGGATGTGTACCTCTTCTAACATTTCTTTCCATCTTCCTGTCCCAAACAGTTCTGGCAACCGCTATCATGACTACCCACACCTTCCTCCTGATTCTCCTGGCTTTTCTCAGATTGGCTGCCTGCTCGTTTCCAGAGGAACCAGGTCCTTTAATCTCCACCCCTGCTGAGGGTAAGCCCCTCCTTCACCTCCACCATCTACAACTTCCACCCCACCAATTACAGCAGCTGAAGGGTGACATTTGGACAGGGCACTGTGGGAATCCTACTGTGACCAGTAAAGAAAAATCTCATGGGATGACTAAGAACTGGAGAACTATCTTAAATGTGCCAGAGGGATAGGATTGTACTTGTAAACATGTCAGGCAGGAATGGGCAAGAACAAAATTAATTAGTAAGAGATGGATTTAGAATTTCATAGCATAATTAAAAATATTCTGATTTAGTGATATGATTGCAATATTTTGCACCCAGAGTGTGAAAGCACATGGTAATGGTTTTGTTTATTAGATAAGTGGCATTGTTTCGCCGGTGCAGACACTATTAGCAGTATTTTTTGTCGCATAAATGAAATGCTTATCTATTTTTACTCACTTACATGATAATAAAAATGTTGTTATCAGTCCTGCTTCTGAAAATTCAACAATCCCTAATCCCAGTGTCTCAATAATCCCAGTCATCAGAATTGGATATTAGAATGAGATGTATTTACTTAGATTTAGGCCTATCGTCTGCATAGAAGATTTCTTTTTCCCCTTTTCCACCAAATCTCTAGCTACTGCATCAGTAGCCTAGGTGCAATTACTACAAATAAAACAATACTGTGAAAATAAGAGAACATTTGTTTATTTGAGATTTGCATATAGTTCTTAGAGTTCTTGAGAGTGTTTTTCTTTTGGTTTTAAATGAAATATAAATTGATATATTATGCCTTTCCTGTTAAAGGGCTCAGAGACGGAAATGTATAGCTTTATATTAAAAACATAGTTGAAACAATAGAGATAGTTTAGGTAACCACAATTAGTCTTTATTGTAGATCTCCAGTGTTGAAAGATTGGATATGGCATTATTTATTTATTTCTTATGAAGAAATGGCTTGGAATTGTGGTTCTGTGACTCCCTGGTATCATCCAGAGAATTTCTGGAAGAACCCTAGTGGTTACCTGCCTTTTTGTTTCAGTTTAATATTTCAGTTTTAAATTTCAGTTTAATCTTTCCCTAACTGACAGGTGTCTCTTATCATTATTGTCTTGGATAATGGGAAAAAGGTCCACCACCCAGTGGGCCAGTCTTTGCCCCTGACTAGAGAAGCATCGGCCTCTGTTTTTTCCCTCAGTGACGGATGAACATTTGGATGACTGCCAAAGGGCATGGATGGGGCACAGCAAGAAACACACTGCACATACTTTTTCAAGACTTCTACAAGGTCACGCAAATGATTCTCGTAGTCACATGACCTTGGCCAGGAATCCAAAAGACAACACAACACAAGTTCACCCCAGAATCATCTGGCTACCAGCACATGCATGGCAAGCGTATTGCCAAAAGGCACTCATTTCAGTCTTATTTCAGTTCAACATCTTTCATAAGCTTAAAAGGAGTGGCCTTAGGGGACACCAGCACAAGACACGAGAGGATTGTGACAGAAGAATGGTTGCTTGATTTAGACAGACTCACATACTATACCAGGATCTCTTTCCTTCAGGATTGTTTTCTTGACTGATCGCAGACCTTAATTGGTGGTTAATTCTAAAAATTCAAGCTCACAGGTACAGGTGACCTATTTATATCTCTTCATTGAATTTAGACAACATGTCTGCTCCTAGAGGAAGTGTTGATGGTGTTCCAATGACCAGAACAAGCAGTAGTGGAAAGTCTTGCCAGTTATTCTGAGGCCGCATGCAGGATTCTATGGCCTGGTTGCTTAATTCTTTCTAAAGTCCAACTTGAATCAGCAAGATGAAGAAGATGGTGATGCTTGTGGTGGGCAAGTGCACCCTGTCTCAGTGATGATTGACTCAAGCTAATGGATACCATTAGTGTTTTATGAAAAAAAATATGGTAAGAGTATATAAAAAAACATGCATTCAGGAAGAAGGCAACAGAGAAAGGAAACCTGTGGCTTTGTATTCTCAAGAGAATACTCCATATGGTGTACATGTACTCTGAAGAAGAAGGGGAGAGCTGGCTGTATGGCAGCAACAAATACTATGCCATTCATCTCTGTGTCGTCACATTGTTGGAAGATCATGGCATGCATGTGTACACACAAGAATAAGAATCCAGGCTTTTGGCAGTTACAAGGGGTGAAATATGATAAAAAAAATCCCTCTATTAGCACAATGCAGATGCTGTGAATAGAGATTAGGTTGAAATATAGCAATAATCATTTAATGATGTCTCACATAAGCAAATGTGAGATGAAAGAATGAGCTACTTTGTGCTGCTATGCAAGTGACTGTGAATTAGTTATTCCGATAGAAACGATCAAAATTTACAATTCAACAGTGCCTTTGCATAAGCCAGTATAATAAACTTCTTGTGTTGTGCTAGCTGCATTATCCTGTATGATGTACCCTACTTTAAAAAGGGAACAATATGGACTAAAAAAGCTGATGTGCTGCATACAATTAACCATTACTCAACTAAATGTAACGTAAATGCCACCACCATATTATTATTCACTTTAATGATGAATATTGGGAGGAAAGCGACTGTCTTGTTGTTTTTTTCTGTGGTAATGACCTTTTCCAAAGGCCCTTTAAAGCTGTTAGATTTCAACACATCAGCTTGGAACGACTCTACAAATGGTTGCTGTGAGTGTTCACCCTCCAAAGATCTCTGTGTAGCTTTCATTACCTCAGAATAGACTGTGCTGTTTAGGTGGTAAGAAAAATATTTATAAGGAACATGCTGACTTATACCTGCACAACATATACTACTATATCTACACTTAAATAACTATATCTGTTTATATCAAGGGCGTCGATTTGGGTAGGGACGGTAGGGACATGTCCCTACCAATATCCAGGGAACACTCAATTGTTCCTAGCAATAATTCGACCAAGCCTATGTATATTTATACATAACCACTGATATCCGTCTGTGTCTTGTGCTTTTTTACTTATTTCATTTAACATTTATCCAGGAAACATTAAATAAGATGAAAATATTTTACAACGGCGTTCTGTAAAAAATAGCGCAACTTGTGGAACACAAACGGTTAACAGATTTACCCCCTGCAATAAATCCCGCTTCTGTAAATCAACTCTCTAAAATGATTGGCCTTTGCCTTTTTTGAGTCCTGCCTCTCTAACCCACATCGCTGTTTGATTGGCTTTGTCTTTCTCGCTAATGTGTTGAGGTCGGCTGTAGCTATATTCCGTTGTATGAAGCAATATGCAACGTGATTATGCAGGTTACCGGTATGTGGGGAAGAAAGTATTCTTATAACAACAGTTTTATGCACAAAATACGACAATAATGTTGCCCCCACCAATGTCAAATAAATTATGTCCCCACCAATGTCAAATAAATTATGTCCCCACCAATGTCAAAATCAAACTTTCGCCATTGGTTTATATCTATATATTCATATATAATTCCATATGAAAGCATTTGAGTTTGAGAAGAATAAATGATAATGATATTTATTTCTAGATGTGTTAAAAAGATTAGAACATGGCAAATTCTGTTTGGGCCCATGCATTTAACAAGTGATCAGAAATATTGGAACAAGTTACCCAGCTGTGCCCTTGTCTAGCTCTGAATATCTAATTTAGGTCAAAGCACTGTCAGAGTTAATACAACAAATCTGAATTGTGAATTCTAAAAAATATAACCACTGGTTTAGTAACAACCAGACACTCAATAGGCTGACCAAGGTAAACGACAGGAGATGATGACTGTGAGAGATATGAAGAAAAATCTAAAAACTATGGTCAGTGACATCACCAACAACCTGCACAGGACATGGGTGAAGGTACTGCAAGCTATAATAAAAAAAAAAATTATGAGAGCAGAAATATAAGGGCTATATAATAAGATGTAAATCACTTATTAGCAGGAGACCAGAATCAGAAGACCAGATTGGAATTTGCAAAGAGATTCAGGAATCAAGATTAACCTCTACAAAAGTGACGAAAAGGCCAAAGCGTGGAGAAAGAAAGGATCTTCTTATGTTCTAAAGAATATGAGTTCATCAGTCAGTCATGGTGGGGGTTAGTGTCATGGCTTGGGCTTGCATAGCTTCTTCTGGAACCGGCTCACTAATCTTTACTGATGATGAATTCACAAGTCTCAGAATCATTCTGTCTGCAAATTTACAGAGAAATTCATCCAATCTAATAGTGAGGAACTTCATCATGCAGCAAAACAACGTCTAAAACACACTGCCAACACAACAACAGACTTCATTAGGCGAAAATAGTGGAGGGTTTTAGGCTGGACAAGTCATTCATCTCAACCCAAATGAGCAGCATTTAACCTCCTGAAGATGAGACAGAAGAGAGGAAATCTACAAAACAAACAACAACAACAGAATCTATGGCTATAAGTCTGGAAAATCATCACAAAATCTTTTTTTTTAATTTTTTTTATTGTGAATCGGTTTACAGCTAAATGCAGCTACTGTATTGTTTGCAGTTGGCAACCAAATATGTATTATTTACTTTCATTTATATTCCTATTATTGTTACTATATTTCCACTAAATATTAGGTGGTCTACTACCAAGGTTGACAAACACATCTGGATGTAATTATCATAGAACAAAAGCCTCCTCCCATAATCGTCTTTGGATCTCAGATGCAAACGCCTTGTCGTTCCAATACTTTCAGAGGGTATTGGATTGTATATAAATTCATATATTCATTCCAATCTACTAGCATTTCTGAATAATTAAAAACATTTTATTGGTTATTTTCCCAGTGATACAGCAATAATAGTGAGAGTTGTTTATTTGCCACAAGACAACAGCTGTTTCTGCTGTAAAACATGCAAGCACGCAGACTAGAAGCAAAATGTGTCAACAAATTTCCAGCTGTAGTACAGGGAGTGTTTGCATGGGTGTGTAGCAGTTTTAACAATGGGAAACAGCAGTAGGGTGAGGTGTGAGGCACTGAGCGTGGCACATGCCTTGTCTCCATCAGTCATGCCTGGTGAAAGTGTGATTAGAGGCACAGTGCTAGACCCAGCATGATGTATAGCTTCGCGCTCTTACTACCATCCTTGATCTTGATCTCTTCCTCTTTTTTTTATATCTCTTGTTTTGTACCTCATTTTGATTCTTGGCTTTCTAATATTTCTTCCTTTCTATTTATCTTCCACCTCTCCCATCCTAATTTGTTTTTCCTGTCTGTATGTACTTCATTTCTTTTCTAAATCCTTATCTTAAGTCACAGTCAGTACTTATAGTGTTGTTCTCTCTCTCTCTCTCTCTCTCTCTCTCTCTCTCTCTCTCTCTCTCTCTCTCTCTCTCTCTCTCTCTCTCTCTCTCTCTCTCCCTCTCTCCATCTATCTCTCTTTCACTCTCAGTTGCCAGGCGTTACCCTGTGTTTATGGGCAGAGCACATCGCTCTTATATGCGGCAGGAGCCGCTGTACATTCAGACAGTGCTAAAGGTCAACCGCACGCTCTACATTGGTGCCAGGTAACCTTACCTATTTTACTTCTTCATCTTAAAGTCTACATTACAAGTTGGCCACTACAGGGACACAACAGGAAAGCATTTAAATTCCATTTAAACCCCAGTGATGCCATAGCATATTTATGACTTGCAGTGCAAGTGAACATATCTGAACATATGCAGTCTGGCAGGAGGCTCTGTATACCTCTCTCTAGGTCAAGCAGAAATAGCACATGTACTGAATAAAGAAAAAAATGCCATCCCCTTCAGGGCTGGTCAGTAGCAATAATGAGTCATAGGCGAAGTAGATAATATGTGGTAGCTTCATATTAACTTATACCTTCCCTGGTTGCCGGTTGTCAATGAAGAAAGCAGAAATAGAGAGTAGCTAGAATAAATGACTGCATAATCCTTGATTTTTATTATAAATGAAGAAAAGAGCCTTTATACTGAGCACAGGAGGTAAAATATATTTGTGCCTGCTATGATTATCAAATGAAATAAACTGTCCACTAAATTTAGACAGTGGTTTAGTTGTCAAATCCAAAAGGACAACCCGAGGACCACTGCTTGGTCCTTGAGTAACCGCTTGACTATCAACAGCCCAGTTGAGTTGTCACTATGGCTAAATGACCTATGCGGTTATTATAACACTTTAAATAATAAAGAACAGGAATATAAATCTTAAACTAAAAGCTAGCATAACATCAGTTAGCTAGCTTGAAGCGTTTGGATGTTAGATACTTACACTGACATTTACACAAATATTGGTAAGGATCTGCTCATCATCTACATTTACATTTACATTTACATTTACAGCATTTGGCAGACGCCCTTATCCAGAGCGACGTACATAAGTGCTTAAATCTCTAACACTGAATACATTAATGCTGGTTCACTAGGTTACATACTTAAGATACCATGAGTTTAAAACATTTGTTCAAAGTTACAATGAAAAAGTGTCAAAGTTTTTTTTTTTTTTTTTTTTTTTTTTTTTTAATGCAAAGGATAAGGAAAGAAGTGCTAGTTGAAGTGTTTCCTGAATAAGTAGGTCTTCAACCGCCGCTTGAAAATAGCCAGTGACTCGGCTGTCCGGACCTCTATGGGAAGTTCATTCCACCACCTTGGTGCCAGTACAGAGAAGAGTCTTGTAGTATACTTGCCTCTTACCCTGAGAGATGGTGGAACCAGTCGAGCAGTGCTGGTAGATCGGAGGGTGCGGGGTGCAGTGCGAGGAATGATGAGGGCTTTGAGGTAAGAGGGAGCTGGTCCATTTTTGGCTTTGTAGGCCAGCATCAGTGTTTTGAACCGGATGCGTGCAGCTACCGGAAGCCAGTGGAGGGATCGCAGCAGCGGGGGGGTATGCGAGAACTTTGGCAGGTTGAAAACAAGCCGGGCAGCTGCATTTTGGATCATTTGCAGAGGACGGATTGCGTTCATAGGTAGACCTGCCAGCAGTGCATTGCAGTAATCCAGTCTAGAAATGACAAGAGACTGAACAAGTACCTGGGCAGTCTGTGTGGACAAAAATGGCCGAATCCTTCTAATGTTGTAGAGAAGAAACCGACATGAGCGAGTCACATTAGTAACATGAGAGGAAAAGGACAGTTGATTGTCCATGGTTACCCCAAGGTTGCGAGCTGTGGTTGAAGGGGAGATCAGATCGTTGTGCAAGGATATAGCAAGATCGTGACCTGGGGATGAATCACCTGGGATGAACCTGGGATCATCTAAAGCATATGAGTTCATCAGTCAGTCACGATGGAGGTTAGTGTCACGGCTTGGGCTTGCATAGCTTCTTCTGGAACGGACTCACTAATCTTTATTGATGATGGTAGCAGCAGAATGAATTCACAAGTGTCAGAGTCATCCTGTCAGCAAATTTACAGAGAAATGCACACAAATCGGATGCTTTGCTCTTTAAGTAATGGAGAAACATGCATTTACAGTAACAAGAGGATCTTGAAACAAAAGTCAAATCAAAACCACACGATATTTTAACCATTTTGTTCAATTTTAACCATTTATAATATTATCTTGATCCATTTTTGCTATATAGGTCTCTCCCCATTTAAATAGTTGGTTCTTATATGACTGATGAGTACTGTATATATAATAAACTTTCTGGGACCATTACCAAGATGACTGCCAAGTGCACAAACCTTATTAAAGGTCTATGGTACAAATCAGAATTAGATTATAGCAAAATTGAACAGAAAGGTAACATAATGCACAAGATAATCCTCTAAATATTTATAGACAGGCAACATACAGTATACGCAGCCTTATTCACTCAAGCACACATACTCACATCCACTTTATAACAAAGCAGGAGTAGGTTGAATTCATTTTTTTCCATAATAGCCCATGTATTGTTTATTGAGTGTGTATGGGAGAGTGTGATTATGTACATTGAAAGCGCTTCAATATCACTTTTGAAAAGCTGCATGAACCTGTGATTGTATTTATTGTGTTTTCTTCCCTGTATTTTTCTACTACAGTTTACTTCTATTGTTTTTGTCTTTTCTTTTCTATTGGTGTCTATCATTTATGTTGAAAGCACCTGTAAGTTCTACTGCATCAAAACCTCACATGCTGACTCTAATGGACTGATGCCTTTTTGTCACCAGCAAATTATAAATTGCATGAGGATATAAACCTTTTTTTCTTAATGTACGTTGGCTGCTTTGGAAATGTTAGACTTATTAATGTTACACCACTATCTTATATATGAGTATTTTATACCGGACAGGATTTTTCATTTAAACAGCAGTGACAGGTGTCTAGTCTGTCTGAAATGGAAATGAAAAATTACACAGTGGAACAATTTCATTACAACTTGAGATCTCTAAAAGCACTTCTGTGATAAGCGTCGGATCCAATAATGTAAAGGAGGTATTATCCACTCTGAAAGTAATTTTTTTCCCATCTGCTTTTTATTACTTACACTGTGTGTGTGTGTGTGTGTGTGTGTGTGTGTGTGTGTGTGTGTGTGTGTGTGTGTGTGTGTGTGTGTGTGTGTGTGCGTGCGTGCGTGCATGCATGTGTGTGTGCGTGCGTGTGTGTGTGGTTTGTGTGTGTGTGTGCACTCTGTCCAGCGGGTGTCTTAAACAGTGTTAGTAATACACCACACTCGCTTCAAAGTCAGTGTTGACAGGAGGTTTTAAGCTCTCTAGAGAATTCACATGTGCTCCTGCTTAGACCAAAGGCTGAAGGGTAAACCCTTTGGAAAAAGGAGGTTAGGAAGCCAGACTTTGCCCCCTGCCCTCTACTTTCCTAAAACACTCTCTTCTTGTCTACTTACTGACAGCAGAAACACCACAGGTTGGTTTGCAGGATTCAAGGTGGCAGGAAAGCTGGAGGAAACCCTTTAACACCTTCCAGAAAGTGTGAGGACTTAGGACAGAATATTCACAAGGCTGGGAGAATATTTGCAAAGAACAATGCAGACATATTACTCATAACCATTTATAGTTTCATATCTATGAGCCCTAAAGTTGTCAGTATTTTCCACAAGGAAAGTTTTCAGACACAAAAAAGTACATTTTCTGTGTTCCATATTCAGATTATGCAAATCAACAGTGTTTTTCTCGCATCTCTGAGCTTGTCAGAATTTCTTGAGTAGAAGTGTCTGAGAGGGTGTTTTTAAAATACGTCTAGACCTCTGACATTAAACACAAGCACCTGCCTTGTGCCCCCATAAATAAAAACAAATACCTTTATGTCAAATGTAATATGATGTAGAATAAAAGCAGTAGACAATTTTAAAATTAAAAATAATTAATATTATGATATATGAACATGAAACGGCTAGCGCTGCAATAAACATCAAATGGGAGTTTAGTATATTGCAGATATCCTGTTGTATTTCTTTTAACAATATGGCTTATAAAATAGCACTTGATCCAGCACATCTTGTTAATTTGCATTTAAGTTTTGTATATAATGTGCCTATAGTTATTTGTGCACATGACTAATGGAAACAAAGACCATAAAACTAATATGTACATTTTTATGCATTTAATTTAGTATTTCAAGAAAATAATGCCGAAGTTTCTGATAAAATAGGTGTGCTCTTGTGTAATGAAAACTTTCCCTGGTTTGAAGGACATGCTGACAAAGAACTTTTATGTAATAATTTTTCTTAAATTGCCTTCCATTTTTTTTTTCTTAGTGATCAAAATCTAGCGAGAATTAGCCTTCGACCTGACATTGTGGTTATGTCAATCTGTCAAATAGTCTGGACAATGCTGGACAAAAATGCACTTGAGTCCAAAGTCAGAGTTGCAAGTATGACATTTGAGTCAGAGTTTTACTCAAACTCCACCTTCCATGTGTACATTAATTATGAATTGTGACATATATATCGTTACTGTATGTATACTTGTCCACCACTGTGTTCAATCTCACTGTTAAATCCTCACTAGGTGTGCATACCTACAGTAGTGCAAGTTCAGAATCAGGTATCAGAAGATACTGTACGTCTATCAGAGACGCATAAAAGATAAAAGTTCTTCCATGTAATAACACAAAATGCGGCATATTAGATCTACACTGAATCAGGCCTCGTGGTTGAAAATAATAATTAATACTTACAGTATAGAACATCATGGTTGCATTTTATAATGGTGTGATTCTTCCTGACCAAAACATTAACCTTGTTGTCTCTATCGTTAAAGACAGCCATGTTAGTAATCACAGTCTGTACCCGTCTGATTAGGTAACAACAGAACCTTGGCAGTTGTGTCTTCAGGGATTTTCATCAGTGTCATGCATCATAACTTCTAAGAGTTGTTTACGTTCAAATCATTCTTGACTTCTCATGCTACCTGACGAGTGAGTTGAACAACATTGTTAATGAACTAGCTAGAATGTCACATTTGTTGATTATTAAGTTCAGTGTACATTGGCTGGTCAATTAGGGACTATCTAATCAGTACAGTAAAGAACAGCATCCAAAGATCTTTCTTTTGATTTTTTAAACAATATAAATATATCTGCTTCTTTATTTACTTAAATATCTATCTATCTATTTATTTATTTATTTGCCAGTTTGTTTTTATTATTTATTATTTTATTGTTATTTCAGTGATGATGATTGCTTACATTTGCATTTAAGTCTATTAATCTTAGAATCTTTTAATGTCTTTTAATGACCGCTGGCTACCATCTGCAAGTGCTGCCCAATTTGATGTCCTTCTTTGCAACTGACTATCATCCGAACAGAATTCTGGGCTTTAACTTACTGAGAATGATACGAGAGGATGTTTTAAAATTTGGCCAAAAGAATTCAGCCTTCTGAATTGAACATCGTTTAGACAAACAGCCAAAAACAGCTTCTTTTGAATATAAATTATGATGCAACCTTCCAAATTCTGTGTATGATCAAGGATAACTTGGTGACATGATAGTACTGGTCGGTAGCATCATAGCTCCATGGTTCCCCAGTTTGATCCTGAGTTCAGTTAACTGTCTATGAAGAGTTTTAAATGTTATTGACGTGTCTTTCTAGGTTTCCTCTGATCTGAACAGGATGAAACAGTTAATAAGGATGAATGAATCTAGGATTACTGTAGTTAGCAAACAGAGAAAGATGTCGGACTAGGTTTTTATTATATTAAAACTGAATAGTTTCCCCAAGGATACATTTTAGCTTTTATTTAATATACCTACCTAAATGCTGCTATTATTATTATTATTATTATTATTATTATTATTATTATTATTATTATTATTATTATTTTGGAGCATTGGTTTAGAACCTGGTGCATTTTCTCCTTTAATTCAGTTAATTTAGACATACATGAACATAGCAATCACACTACAAATGCAATCCACATTTAATCAGTGTGATAGCAAATGAACTCTGGAGCGGTTCGATTGTGGTGAGCGAGTTATCTGCACCAGCAAATAACAATGCATAATGGCAACTGCTCAGTATGTAGAGTGTTATGCCGCATGTTTGCTTAGATAAAGGCTCACATCATGAATCGCAGGTTATCGTCTCTGATAAATCTTTAGTGACAAGGAATATTGTGGACGAGCGCATCATGGCAATTCAAAAACACCCCTTTATTTTAAAATGATGTAGAATGGATCTCCAAAATGGGTGAATTGATGCAGTGATTACCAAGATTGCTGCTCAGACTGAAAAATTATATCAAATACAGCTAAAAAAAAAAAAAAAAAAAAAAGCCAGTAGAGCTTGTGTCTCTCTTTCGTGAGATAGTTTACAGATATGAATAGAACTACAGAGCAACAGGCTCACTCTGACCAATCAGAGGACAGATTACTCACTTGTGACATTTTGATATGCTTTGAAATTTGTGTGAAAGCAAACCGAGCCGAGGAGAAAATACGACATTATAACTATTTAAGTCTGCTATTTTAGAAAAAGGCACAGAAAGTCTGAAAAGCCTTCTTGGCTTGATGCCAAGAGCGTGCATCTGGTTTTTAAATATTAAATTGTTTTCACTTGGCTTACAACAATTTCATTTGCTTACTGTATAATTCTGAATGTGTTAGTGTATGTAATGCCAGTGAATATATGTTCATGAAATTGCCCAGGACAGGGTAACAGTATAGGTTACTTAATGAAAGAATTAAGTATGTGAAGTAAATTATATGTAGCCATGAGACATGTCAGTAACCAGGCCATATTAACCTTGGGAACCAAACTGCAAGGTTAATCAGGCAGCTAGTGTAATGGCTGGTGTGAAATAGCCTCCTACATAAGGCACTTTTTTAGAGGAAATTACAGGGTTTTTTTTTTTCTGGACAGGTTTCGATGCTCAGAATATTGGCCATAAATGAGACTGTGATTTTAAAAATGAGCACATTGAGCCAATTTCATGACTCCTTCAGTAGAACACATTTATTCTCTAGGATCCCAAGAGGGAATGTATCATATCTAGTCTGTTTTAGAGATTTTATTAGCTTTTTAGGACATGTTTGACACTGGGAGCTGTAAATGCTCTGTAGTAATGGTCTAGCTGTTATAATTGGTCCCACAGTTCCAGTGAGTAGTAAAGAATTTGTTCTTCTGTTCTTAAATTCAGCCTTTTAAGATGTCACCCAGATAATCGATAAATTTCTTAATTAGATTAATGCTATTAACTAAAATTCAGATCCAATGTATTAAGTTAAAACAGTGGCCTTCTTTAGTTCAGAGTATTACTGAGTTTATAACTGTAGAATGTTTCTTGTTCAAACCATTTACTTGTAGTGTGTGTGTGTGTGTGTGTGTGTGTGTGTGTGTGTGTGTGTGTGTGTGTGTGTGTGTGTGTGTGTGTGTGTGTTTGGCAGGGATTATGCAGGGATTATCAGTACGATGCCAGTCTCCATTATTAGTCAAAAGTAGCTGAGTGAGCATTAGTGTCTCATTACTTTGTCTCATACTTTTAGGTACATTTCTTTTTATGATTTATAGCAAGTGACATAGATTTGTAGGTATTTAATGCATTAGTGTAGATTGTGATTTATTAGTGTGCTGCATCAATGGGTTTTATTATACGTTTAGTTTTCTGTATGGAAAGCACTTTGAGACTGTGGTCTTAAAATCAAAAGTGCGATATAAAACAACATCATGAAAATGTCTTCGAGTAACGTAATTAACACACAACTGCTCCGATGATTCATTATTTCACCTATATTTTTTATTAATAAAAGATTACGAGTTTAAGAAGAGATGAGGTTCTAAGAAGAGATGAGACTTCTTTGCTTCTGATGAATTGTGTGTGTGTGTGTTTGTGTGTGTGTGTTTCAGAGATGACCTTTACCGTGTGGAACTGGACCATGTAACAGGGGATGAGATGTTCTACAGCAAAGTAAGTCCTATATCCTCACACAAAAACACACAGACTCTCTTTGTCTCAGTAACATGTGTGTGTGTGTGTGTGTGTGTGTGTGTGTGTGTGTGTGTGTGTGTGTGTGTGTGTGTGTGTGTGTGTGTGTCTTCTATTGTGTGAATGTGTGAATTATCCACATTGTCTTTCTTCCACTATTACAGAAACGAACGTGGGAATCAAATAAGAATGACATCCGAATCTGCAGGATGAAAGGCAAACATGAGGTGAGTGTTAAACAATCAGGGTCAAACACTGTTAAGTGCTTCGAAGATGTCTTGAAAAGTATCTCAGTGCATTTCAACATTGCGAGTACTGTATATTCCACTCTTAAGTAGTTGAGTGAATATGCAGCTCAGATGTAGAGTACTCACTCATGATAGCTAAACTTCTGATGCATTAACCGATGTTGATATACAGCAGCGGTCAGTGTGTCTTATTCGTTGTCAGCTAATTGACCAGTTGTGCTGATGCTGATGAGACTCGAAGCTTCCGACAGTGAAATTTCTTACCAACAGGATCCGGGCATTTTATCGACTAGAAGAAATTAAAAACTGGAAAATATGTAAGCAGCCTACAGTGAGGCCCAAAAGTCTGATGCTAGCGTTAAGTGTTTTGATTTCATTAGTAAATTACAGTTCCTATTATTCTTCACTGATGGCATGGTGGCGCAGCGGGTAGCAATGCAGCCTCACAGATCTATGGTTCCCTGTTTTAACGGGTTGCTTTCAGCTCTCTGGATTACATCTGGTTTCCTCCTGCATCCCAACAACATGTCAGTAGGTGGACTGGCTAAAATAAATGATCCTGGTGTGTACATGGTGCCTTGCAATGGACTGATGTCCCATACTGATGCTTTCCCACCTCATGCCCTGTGTTCATATGATAAGCTCTGAGTAATAGAAGAAAAAATGCTGGTTATTTTTTAGTAAATCATATTATTCAGCTACTATTCATGTAATTTATAACAGAGTGGACACTAGTCAATAGAGTAATATTATAAACTCAGCCAGGATATCACCATTTGTCTCTAAATTATTTTGAATGAATCTTTTTTGTTTTTTAATTGAACTTTCCTATGAGTAAATTGCTCCTACAATGCTAGGTAAAAACAGAAATTCTGTTTCTGTGTCGATTTTTATATGAGCTATTAACCCACACTGTGAAGTGTGACAAGACAAAGAAATTTAATGCTGAATGTGAGCACAACAAAATAGGCAAGATTCTAATTTTGGTTAACAAAAAAAAAAAAAAGGGTTAAACGAAACAAGAAAAATCAAGCAATTATTTCAAAATGACTTGATTTCTACAAAGACAAAAATTGATTTTAATGAGACTTAATCAATATGTAAAAATGCAGCAATTTACAGAAATTTGGAACATTGAAAAGTCATTCAAACCAGAAAATGCAGCATAGGTTATTTCACAGTGTAAGAAATATACACCACCAAAAGGCATGTTTGTAATCTGTTTGCTGATTTATTTCAGTATTATTATTTCAGTAATATTATATGACTGCATAAACCTTTTCACATGTATGCTAACATTATTAAATCCTCACAAAATGAAAGCTTTTGATTTTGAATGTCAGCTATGAGTGTTTATGTGTGATTGTGTCAGGATGCCGGTGAATGTCCTCTAGGCTAAAACACACACTTGGTGGTTTGTTTTCTTTGATCTTTGCCAGACAAATGACCCCTTTTCCTGAAGTTCAGAGGCTAATTGCAGTAGACTGGCCTTTCCATAGTACAGGAAGTGGAGCTAGCATGGTTTTGTACAGGTGCAGTTCAAGGGGATTGATGGGATTGGTTTCATTGAGGATTGATGTCCAACCGGGGCGTGTATTATTTTTCCGCAAGAGCTAGCTTACAAATGAGACCTGTCTCTAATGCATACTGATAGACCTTTCTGTTCCAGCCACACACTCACACACACACACACACACACACACACACACACACACACACACACACACACACACACACACACACACACACACACACACACACACATACACATATACTCAGACAGAAACCTACACAAGCCTGACATTCCCAACACAAATCTGCATGTTGTTTTCTCATTATATTTCTGTTGTTGTTGTTGTTGTTGTTGTTGTTTTTTTTTTTGCTAAATTCTGTCTCTTTTCATCCTTTCTGTCTATTCTTTGCTGGATCTTTTTCTGAGACAGAAATGTTTGTTGTGTCAATTCCTTCTTGAAAAATCCTCACTATTCATCATGAGACCAAAATAGCAGAATGCATAGCATTAAAGACAGTGAAAGAAAGAAACACACACAATGCCACGTCTGTTTCGGTGAATTCTTTCTGCTGCCATGTTGACTGTGTATTCCTATGTGACACTTCACATCTGTCCTTTGAGATCTTTGGGAATTAGTAAGAAAATTAAACAGTAAGCAGCAAGCTGTGGGTCTGTGGTGTATTTATTGTGTGTCAGATAAAATCCAAAATCCTGTTTAGGCCAATTAGGATCATTAAGGTAAATGTCTGTTAGAGGAATTGGAGGTGAGAGAGCGATAGAGAGAGAGAGAGAGAGAGAGAGAGAGAGAGAGAGAGAGAGAGAGAGAGAGATTCCCATCAGCTACACACAATTACATGTACTGTACAGGATGTACTCTAACACAAGGTGATCCACTAGATGTATTCTAGTGAATTTTATTTGTATTGTGCTTTTGAAAATGAAGAGCTTGCAAACATGCTTTACAGGAATTTAAACATTCAGAATACAAATGACAAAGTTTAATATTTTTTCATTCCTAATATGATATGAGGAAGAAACCTTGTGAGAAACCAGACTCCATCCTCATCCGGGTGACATCGGAGAATGCGTTTATAAGTAACTTCCTTTTCATAATTGTATATAATCAGTGGAATTGCATAACCAGGAGCTTTTGAGCAACTTATAAGTCTAAGCATGTGCATCATTTCTAAATCCATTATAGATTTACCATAAAATGTTTCCCCCAGAAGCCATCAAATGTTCTTTGATGAAGAACAAAGCGTACAGTATAAAATGCAATTCAAAGCTTCTGCCATGTAGGTCAAGGTAGTTCATGTGGGGACCTCAGTACAGTAGACACATCGGCACGTCTGTTGTCATTAAACCGGTTTCAGACTCTGGTTAACATTCACAGTACAGAAATACTTTAAAAACAAAACAAAAAAAAAACACATTCAAATTGATTCATAGGGCCTGCCCTTATACAGGAGGAATCAGTTTTGTAAGTGCTTTGCTGTGACCCTGTGCTCATATCTGCAATGTCATGTCAAGATAAAGTGGCCAGGGTTTTTTGCCTTACTGTTTTTTTTTTTTTTAAATAACTCAAAACAACATTGCAACGTAGCAATCATTCAGAAACTACAGTCTTTATTCTACCAGCACTTGGCCTGTTTTGGCAGATGGTAGATGGTCATACTAAGCTGGCTTTTTCAGCAGGGTATTTTTGGTTCCAGACTTTTATTCCTAGCTGCAGCTGATAGTTGCTGTGCTGCTATAGGCCTTTTAATGTACCCTCACCAAAAAAATTAATAAATTAAAAATGCTACTTTTCCAATGTAGCAAATAATTGCTAGTAATCGTAATAGCATTTAGCGCTTATGTTCTTTTCAGTGCACAAGTGCTGTTTTACTATTCTGCAGAAAAGCATCAAAAATTAGACATCCCTCCTTTTTAGTAGGAAGGCATTTGTACACAGGGTAAAGCATTATTTACATTTATACCCAATTTAAACATGCATAATTAATGACAGATTATTTAAGTAGATTTATTATCATTATCATTTCTGATGCCCCGTGTGACATATTAATCCTTCTGAATGATATTTAGCAACGGTTGGTGATCTACTTGAATGCTCATTTTATTCATATAAACTAACATGGAACATCTAATCTCTTAAGTTTCCCTAAAAATGTATTTCTGTGTGTTTATAGTACAAGACTCTCATTTTGTTCTGCAATTTTTTATTTGCCTAATGCAGACACACACACGTGCACACACACATACGCACAAACATTTCCCTGATGCCAGTTCTCTCTCAGTAATTGCACTGGCAATTAAATTCTTTTGGCTACTTTACCCCAGTGGACACATTCTCATAAAGGCGATTGAAATTCAGTATTCTAGCTTGAGTTGCGAACACGTGCAACCCTTTGCATCTTCCTATGTCTGTTTATTCTGGTCTTTTGGCCTCATGTTGAATAGTCTGATACACACAGACGCACATCTTTCACTGCAGTCTCCTTCTTCAACAGAATACAAATGGAGCCTTGCACATTCATATATCTTAATAAGATGCACAAACCCACAGGTACACAAAGCTAGCAGTACAAACTTTGCCTTTGTTATTGTCTGGCTGAGGGGTCAAAGGTTATCCCATCATCTCTGATTAGCTCATAATTCCTTGTCCGCCAAACAGACAAAACCTAACATACAAATCATAATAAAAGCATTGAATGCATTTATTATTAATACCTTTCTATACAAGGTGATCAATAACTGATATTACACAAAAAGATATGTGTGGGCGTAAAATGAATGCTTTTGCATAATGTGACGGATAGAAGCAAAATTACTTGCATAATGTGACAGAATATGTATGTGACTGTGAGGCATTAAATACACAATAGTTTATTATTTTCTCCAAGCATCCACTAGTCTATTCTCTCTGGGTTCTTTCTTTTTTCATTCTGCAAGATTATGAGAGAAGGAGAGCGAGAGAGAGGGAAAGAGAGAGAGAGAGAGAGAGAGAGAGAGAGAGAGAGAGAGAGAGAGAGAGAGAGAGAGAGAGAGAGAGAGAGCAGAAGCTGTGCGAGTGGGATTTGACCCATTGCCAAACAACACAGGTGGCGCTTTGTCAATGATGTGTCAGGAGGGACAAAGCAAATGAGAAAGAAGAAGAAAAGAAGAAAGCAGGGAATTAGGCAGAATCATACTCCAGAGAGAAAGAGAGAAATAAATAGCATAGAATCAGTATAGAATTTACATTAGGAAATAAAGTATGTGGATGAGAGAGAACCAATAGCCCTCAGAGACTGAGTATTAATGAAGGGTTAAAAGGACATTCACAGTAATAATGATGATCAATTCACAGTAATTATGGTGCTTTTTAAATCTGAACTAAAAATGTATGTTTTGATTTAAACAGTTTAAACAAGTGCTTTAGTTTGGGACCTTCCTGAGCCTCCAGTGACATTTCCTCCAGCCTAAAATCGTGTCCTATAAATTACAGCATATTGAGTTTCTGTAGATTTATAACAAGTAAAGCAAAAGCTCACAGGTTCACAAGTGTAATGGGTTTGTCATTCATTGTTTGTATGTTGCTTTGTATTTGTTGCATGTAATATATAAAGTTCTGTGAAAGCAGGACTGCATTGACTGACATCCCTTGTGCAGTTTGTGCAAGAGATGTGCATGATATTTTACAATTAGCATGTCATTAGAGCACTGTCTTTACCTGTATTTACATAGTAAATCTTGAAATGAAAGAGATAAAAAGATAATAAACGAAAATATATTACAACCATTCATAGGTGAAGTTTATAATATTCGTTATTATTTTATAATTATTATTTCATTACATTGTCACCTGTTAAGGGGCGGGATATATTACACAAGGAGTGAACAGTCAGTACTCAAAGTTCATCAGCGTCAGATCATCTCCAAAACCACAGATCTTGTAGGGTGTTCAGGGTATGCAGCGGTTAGTACCTACCAAAAGTTGGCCAAGGAAGGACAACCAGTCAACTGGTGACAGGATCATGGGTTCCTAAGCTAACCAGAGTGCCCATGCTGACCCCAGTCTACCACTGAAAGCACCTAAAATGGGAAAGTGAGTTTGAGAAATGACCATGAAGCAACTGAAGACAGTAGCCTAGTCTGATTAATCAGGTGCGGCGGCACCAAGCAGCATTATGGGGAAAAAAGCAAGCCAATGGATTTAGTGTGACAATGAGGCAGGGGGAAGTTAATTTAACACATACAGTACAACCTACCTAAACATTATTGCAGACGTCTTCATGGCAACAGTATTCTCTAATGACAGTGACCTTTTTCAGTAGGATCATAGTGTTGACTTGGCCTCCATATTCCCTAGATTGCTATCTGATCGAGCATCTGTGTGCTGGACAAACAAGTCTGATCCATGGAGGCCCCACCTCACTACTTACAGGACTTAAAAGAAGTAATGTCTTGGCACCAAATCCCACAGCACACCTTCAAAGGTCTCACACTATAATATTTGATTTACAGAATGTATTTACACAGTAACACATCTTCTCTTAACAATCACAGAGTTAGTGTTTATTGTACCCATCTTATAATAACTCACACTGCTCCTGATACTCTTAATATGGTTCTTTTTGTGGTGCTGTCATTATTGCTTTAGTACATAACATTTTTTTTTTGGACAAATTAATAAAGAAACATGTTGACACTATCTGTTTTTACCTTGACACTACCAGTATGTGAATCATATTAAAGAATGGGTTAGGTCTTAAGAAACACTATCAGGAAAGGGAAATATCCGTTCAGTCAAAAACACTCACGCCAAGCATATCTAACACCAACTGAGCACTCAGCGCTTCAAACAATCGCCCTAGAACATCTGCCCTCAGTGTCAGCCCTGCTGAGCTCAGCTACACCAGGAGACCAAGCCAAATTCAATGGACAAAGAAGACGTGTGTGCCTCAGCATGGAGCTGCACAGTGGGGCTCTTCTGCAGTGCTTTTTATAAATACACATAACTTCTTCAAAGGGTTTCACAGGTGCTTTTAAATGAACCAAAAACAGTCCTAACTCTTCAGTGTACTGTTTTGTTTCTTTAGTAGTCTCCTGACATGCTTTAATGGGAGCACTTTTACCATGCTTTGTTCTAATGAGAGTTCAAATTCTCAATTATCCCCATTAACATCAAAAGCAGACACGCACCATCAATATTCTTGAATATTGTTCAGGAATGTACCAAAATGTGGGGGGAACTTATTTGAGTATGAACTACTGCTGATTGATTGATCATGAGCCCTGTGGTGAGGTGCACAGTGAGGCCTTCTTCATTACCTATCTAAGCGTTAAGCAAACTGTATTTGCAGCTAAAAAAATGGCCATGTTTAAATATCTGTCTGCATGTCGGCTCATCTATCACTTCCAAATTTGCTTTCCTCATGAATTCCTTTTTGTTTCTCTGCCCCCTTTTTGTTTTCTCTTTCTCTCTGTTGGTCTCTACCTTCCAGGAGGAGTGCCGTAACTATATGAAGGTCTTGCTGAATCAACATGGCGGCCTTTTTGTGTGTGGGACCAACGCCTTCAACCCGCTGTGCGCCAATTACACCGTGAGTGGCCTCATAGCGCCTCAGGAACAGCTGAATACCATCCATACTGGCGCCTCACTGAGCAAATATGTGACTGTGTTGAGAATTTGATGGGAATAGTTAGTCCAGTGTTAAGTCAAAGGTTCTTGAACTTGCAGTAGAAAAATAAAAGTCACAGACACATTTATGCAGTTTTTTCTAACCATAATCTATTTATTCAAATTTTAGGCACAATAGATAAATGTGTACCATCATATTTCTTTCTTTCTTTCTTTCTTTCTTTCTTTCTTTCTTTCTTTCTTTCTTTCTTTCTTTCTTTCTTTCTTTCTTTATGTATTTAAGAAATTGTTTATTAAACTTAGAGCGTTAACCTTCTTCACACTAAATCCAAACCGGTTCAAAAGTAGGTTCAAAACATTTTCTCTGTCATATCAGCAGCCCATTTTCTAGTATTATTAAAATTACAGTAGAATATTATTTAGTTGTTTTGAAATTTATATTCAAGTTTATATCAAGACTAAACAATTGCACTTATAACTAGAATAATTCAATTTGACCTTACCTTAAGAAGTATTTGTATGAACTCATATAAATGCAGGCAACGTGAGTAAATCTAGTTTGATTTAATATTGATATAATAGATTAATAATATGTATGTGAAAGACAAAAGACAGCCGCAGCCCACACTCCTAATCATAATATTTCTCTTCATACTCTATTCCGTTTTGTATGAATACAGTGATGCGAATTTCAACGTAGCCTCAAATATAAAACATTAGCAAAGAATAAGTAAGGAATATGTCATGAAAGATCGAGTTGATTATTTTTTAGTGTAGAATAAAGTGTTTTATTCCTCTTCCACCACCGGCACCAGTGTTTTTATTAACTCTGTTACAAAATGTTGACACTGGAAACTAGCCTTCCTAAAAGTCTAAATAATCATTTCTTCACAAAATACCTCACCGTATCGACCTTGCAGTCGGAACTGTCTGAACTTTACTGTTATTTTTTTTTTTTTTTAATGAGATTTGAGAATTCAGTAGTCCTTAGATCTCCACATTATTAAAAAGTATTGTAATAATAAAATATCAGGCCTCTTACATTATATGTCATGGATCTTTGGGGTTCTGAGACTACACATTGAGAAGTTCCTCCAGAAGTTTTCTTCTGTGAGTTCTGCCTAAAACAAATGATTATACAAGTTATTTTTATTTGTTTGTTTGTTTATTTATTATGTTTTTTCTTTGCAACCTGCAGAGTTTCTTTTTTTTTTTGTACTTTTTTCAGATTTGTACTTGAATTGGTGAAATTGCAAGCATTAGATTATTTTAAACTTCTATTATTAAGGATACATATAATTAAAGAGTGCTTTGGCTGAATGCACGTTGTTATGACGTCAAACGACTCCTCTTAGGCTGAATCTGCAGAAAATCTACATTAATTTTGAACATATCGAGCTCCAGATAATATTGTGGATATTGTGGACTGAAAACCAAAAAAGCTCTGGAGGGACTGAGTAAAAACCACAGTCATACTTATAATCCGATTTTTATGATTTTTTTTTTAGAATGGTTCGAAGTGGTTTATATTACTGTTTTCCTCACTTGCATCAACTGCATTTTGATTTACCAAGAAAAAAAGTCTTATTTTTTGACCTAGTGCTGAGATTACAGCATATAAGAAAGCTGCTTATATTTCCTTAAGCGAAGCTTTCCGTCTTATCTGTGAGTGAGTTTTCTGTGTGAGAGAGTGTGAAGACGTACAGCAGTGAGAGTGTTAGTAATAATTTAAGTCCATGCTTAGACCAAAACTGTTATATTATTTGTATTACATAAAAAGCATAAATCTCAATTCTTTTTCAAGGAACTTGTATCGATTGCAGTAAGAAATAAATAAAATACTGAATGTAGAGTATTTTATTCAGCCAGTCAGTAGATGAGTTGTCAGAATGAGCTATGATGTCAGATATACAAGATTATTTATAGACCTCTTCCTGCACCCTCTCAATTCCCAATTTCCCACCACCTGAAGATACGGTAGCTGCTCTGGGAAATGGGGTGTGACGTGTATGTGGTTTGCTGCAACCATCAACAAGTGAGTGTTATTTATGGCTCCTGATTTGTGTGTGTGTGTGCATTCATGTGTGCAGAGAGATACTCTGGAAATGGTTGGAGAGACCATCGTTGGAATGGCCAGGTGTCCGTACGATCCTAAACATGCCAACGTGGCCCTGTTTGCAGGTTTGTAGTAGACACACTTCTTTGTATTGTGTTAAAGGACAGCTTGTGGAAAAGGATTGCATTTGGGGAATAGGGGAATGGGTGTGTGTAACATTCTCATAGACTTATATGGAGTATTATTGATGGGAAACAAACTATGCTGCCCTTTCCATCCTTCCTGTTCGTAATTGATCTCTTGGCCTTTTCACCTTTAACCCAGAAGGTAACCTCTTCACGGGTACCGTGACGGATTTCCTCGCTATCGACGCTGTCATCTATCGGAGTTTGGGAGTTAGCCCTGCTCTCCGCACCATCAAACACGACTCCAAGTGGTTTCGAGGTACATCAGCTGATTGCAGCACTGATTGTTCTGTCACCTGAATAGTGATGATCGATTGCTTGTCAATGCTCGAGTTCCTTTTAACCTGACACCTCTTTTAGGTTGATACATAACAATTACCTTTTGATTTCAGATCAAACCGATAAAAGAAAAATAATGAGATGTTTTTGTTGTTTCCATTCTAACATGTAACAGACATAAATCTCCTCTAGAGAAGCAAATAATGACTAAAACATGACAGAGTGTGCTATTAGGAAAATAACCAACCCAGCGTCCATTATTTTCAGTGCATACTTTTCCCAATGATTATAATTCTTTATTAATTTATTAATGTCATAATGTAATTTTAACACATTAATCATAGTTCCTGTTATCGCTTAAGTTATAGCTGGGATTTCTCTTGCTTAAATGAAAACTTACTGTTAAAAAAGTGCTGAAATTCCAGGCTCTTTCCATACATATATTATATACACTATTTAAAATACAGATAATATTAAATAACCAATAATAACTCTTTAAATTGCTTTGTTAATACTGTATGTTTAGCTACTGTTGAAGATTAGTTAGTTTTTTAACAAATTAGTATGAGTATATTAATATAAACCATAAATAGCCCTGTGGTATAATAAAATGTATTCATTTTTTTGAGGGGAATAAAAACAAGAAATTTGAAGAAGAACTTGATTTATGCTTTGCTTCACAGCTTTGAGACTTGAAGGTAAAGACGCAGATGGCCTACTGAGTGAGTTTGTAGTTAAAAAGATTTCAAGGTCTCTCAGCCACAGCGTGTTCAAAAGATCAGCTAGAGAAGACTGAGATCGAAGAATGAGAGAGTTTAAGTCTTCACAGCTGCTTCAGCTCACGCTGCACTTTTTCTATACGAAATTTATAAGCCTTCGTCTGTGATCGCCTCTGTTTCCCTTCTTTTTCTCCCCCGTTCTTTTTCGTATTGCTGTGCTCAGAATGTTCAGTAGATTATCTGGAGTCATATAAAAAGTTTTGGCTGTAGTTGCAAAAATAAATGTTTGGAAAATGGTCTTTTTAAACAAATTGCTTAAAGTGTTTGTTTACACAAGAAATGTGGTATTTGTGAAAATTCTACAAAATGATTTTTCCTTTATTTAATCCTTCAGCTTTTCTTTGTGCTCCTGAGTGTGTGGAGGTGTACAAATAAGAAAAATAACTAATGAAAATGTTGATTTGCAATAACAGAAATCAAAAGTTCATCATTTCTGTAATGCTCCCAGTTGTTAGTGTTTCGAGGTCGTTGTGTTAATAGTGCCAGAGTGAGTGATAGTGGAACTTACCAGTGATATGGTGGAACGAACATGTTGACATGTGAAGATGAGATTAACTCTTCGGTCAGTATTGATGTTGCTAATGCAGACTGTATGAAGAATTTTTAAAAAGTGGTTTTAACGTGGTGTTGAATGATTGACATTAATTGAAAAAAATACCCACCAACTGTAATTGATTCCAAATCATTTAATTTGCCTGGATTACTACGCTTTGATATATGGAATATAGGTTGGGTTTAACTTGCTTAATTTTTATTACTTTTACAGCATTCAGCAGAATCCAGAGAAAAGTACTTTGGAGTCTCTGTGAAAAACACATTGTAGCTTGAGCTCAAGGTCCAGAGCATTTTGTGTAACCCAAGGGTTCTTTTTTTATTGCCATTTATTAAAAAAATATAAAAATTGAAAAGAGCGAGCTACCACAAACACATAAATCAAAACAAATAAAACAAATTAGAAATTTATAACCGAAGAAATGGTGCTGTGTAAATGGAGGATTTAGACGTAAGTCGTAAACAAAATGCCTCGATGTTCCAGGTTGTAAAAATTCCTACGCCAAAGTAAAAACTATAGAAGAAGTTGAATATTTTTTTGTTTTCGCCAGTGATTCAAATGCAAAAATGTTCTCAAATGAGAAGATTTGAACTTCCAATCAGTCAGAGGATTTGGTCATTGTTGTAAGAGTATTAATAATAATGATAATATTTGCAAAAGAGCAAACTGTGACATGAAGTTAATGTGATCATATAGCCAGAACATTCCCCGTTGAAATAAATGTCATTTTAGTTATCTGTTATTAATAGTAACAGTAATTAATAAATATGTCATTTTTTGGGCTTCATCCTATTCTGTGTGTGTGTGTGTGCTTATGTGTCTCAGAGCCCTACTTTGTTAGTGCAGTAGAGTGGGGTCCTCACATATACTTCTTCTTCAGAGAGATGGCGATGGAGTTTAATTATTTAGAGAAGGTGAGTAAAAATTAGTAAAAGTTACTGAACCGCCAAGTGGTTTAACATTATGCTAGAAATGAACTTTAAGTCTTTAAGCTGTGTGCATATTGTGTGTGTGTGCGCGTATTAAATATCCTTATTTGACTACAGTGTTCCTCTATGCATGAATATTAATGAATCAACGTGTGTGTGTGTGTGTGTGTGTGTGTGTGTGTGTGTGTGTGTGTGTGTGTGTGTGTGTGTGTGTGTGTGTGTGTGTTTTTTAGGTGATGGTGTCCCGTGTGGCGCGTGTGTGTAAAGGTGATCTTGGGGGCTCTCAGCGTGTGTTAGAGAAGCAGTGGACGTCGTTTCTAAAGGCGAGACTGAACTGCTCTATTCCAGGAGACTCTCACTTCTACTTTAACCTGCTGCAGTCCACCAGTCCAGTCATACGCATGCACGGCAGAGACATAATCCTAGGAGTTTTCTCCACTCCTCCCAACAGGTACAGACAACAAACACCTGCGTTTTTAATATCCTCTGTCTGTGCATGTCAGTCATTGTCTACATGTGTGTATTGTGCCAGAGTGTATTCATTTGAAAATATATTTTCTTTCATATATTATAATTCAGGGGGGGCACGGTGGCTTAGTGGTTAGCACTTTCCCCTCACACCTCCAGGGTTGGGGGTTCGATTCCCACCTCCGCCTTACTGTATGTGTGTGGAGTTTGCATGTTCTCCCCTTGCTTCGGGGGTTTCCTCCGGGTACTCGGGTTTCCTCCCCCGGTGTGATTGCGTGAGTGAATGAGAGTGTGTGTGTGTGCATAATAGAAATGATATAAATATAAATCCTAAATGATCTTCAGAGATACTACTAAATATAATTTTGTAGCGAAAGGGAATAGTTTTAATAAATATAAATAGATACTGCTAAAACTACATAATAAATGATATATATGTGTATATATATATATATATATATATATATATATATATATATATATATATATATTATGCAGTGCATCAACAGAGTGTATTCTGTATTAGAATGACTCATTTACTTTCTTATCATTATTTAAACATTTATGCTAATACATATTGCTTAGGTTATTTATTAAAGGTTATTTATTAAAATCCATTTGAGAGAGAGAGAGAAGTAGAAAAAGGTGTTGAAAGTCATAACCCATGTTTCTTATATTCAATCCCATATGAAATGATAGAAGTTGAGCAGGAGATGAGTGGACAAATTCTCCACCTTATATTCCACATAGTCTTTCCATTTCATACTGACATGGAGTAATTGGTGTACCTTACAAACCTCCAAAATGGCCGAGTGACACCTCAACCCACCACAAGTGATTGGCACTTTGCACCAGATTACAATGTCTCCTTGGAAACTAAGAATAATGTCCTCTTCTGGCATGATGCACCAGCATCCCTCTCCTGGAGAGAAATGTATTAAAATGAGGATGAAATAAAGAGAGCTACTCTTACACAAAGTGCTTCTATGGCAGTAAAGGTATAATGTATTGTTTCATAAGTGTGACATATCTCGCGTAGCACTAAAGCGGATGAATGTCGTACACACAATGCGGCTGCTGCTGTGAGGAAATGGCCGTGATGTCTCTGTACAACAGTTAAGCGATGAGATAGAGAGGAAGACGAGGGACATTCAGTGTACCACAGACATGAAATGTCAGCTGTAAGCTGCAGTCAGAGGCGTATAAAACAGATGAGTCATGCAGGTGCTTCGATTCTGATGCAAGAAAATCAGTCAAGTACATACATTACAGAAAATAAAGGTTTCCTTTTTCTGGGATTTGCCTTTCTGTTTTATGTTTATGCCTTTTTCTTTTTTTTAAAGTTCCTCCCCCTCTCATTTTCTTTTCCTGTTTTCTTTTCTCGGTTTTTCTTTTTTTTTGTGTCTTTTTCGTCCTCTCTAAAAAAAAACAGATTTTTTTTTTCCTTTTCCATTTGGTCCTTCTTTTTTCTTTGCTTTTCAGTTTTTTCTCTTTTATTTGCTTATTTCTTGTTCTCTTGGTTTTCTTTTTCTCGTTTATTCTTTTTATCTCCTTCTCTTACATTTTTCTCTTTTCCCTTTTCTTCTTGATTTTTTTGTCTCATTTCTTCTTATTTATCTTCTTCTTCTTATTATTATTATTTTTCTTCTTGATTTATGATTCATTATTTCCTCCTTCTTTTCTGTTTGCTTTTTCTTTTTAAATCATGTTCCCTCTTTGTCTTCTCTTTGTCTGCTGCTAGTACAGTACAATACTGCATCAGTCATTTCAAAGGTTATTGAGTGCACACTTACTTAATCAGGGCCAGATAGAGCAAAGCCTGAAGCCTCAACATTAATCACTATTCATTTAGCAATTAAGACACAACAAGAAAAACCCTACCTTTACTTTTGTTACCTTGGGTTTTCAGTAAGACAACACACGTCAGAGAGAGAGAGAGTGCAAGCGAGAGGGACATTGGCATGCTGCAGAGAACCATGTCATGAGCTATCTCACCAGACAATGAGTAGCAGAGCCAGTGCACAGCCGACTGCAGATGAGCTTGGAGCAGATTGCCAGGAAAGACATACAGAACATGCTTTTTTGTTATCTGAGGTCTGCTTACATCCTGGTTATATTGAGGCTTAGTCAGTGGCCAACAGACAGTATATTCATCAGACCTTTCTGGATGAATAGGCAGAAATGGGATGGTCTGCACCAGACAGGTCAAGCTGATTTTGGCTTGACCATAAAGGACTGTGGGATAAGATGTGCTGCTGAAAACACACATTTATTCATTCTTGGGAAGTTTTCTGCCAGAACTGTTAAAAAGCCTTGGAGCAGTGAGAATGTCTTCAATAACTGATATTTGTTTTCATGTGTGCTGTATGGTTTTGTTCCTCATACTGTATGATCATTTTTTCCCCCAACAACAAAAGTTGTGAATTCATTACCAATGTTTTCTCCTGGTTTAATATTAGAAGTAATGCACAGTTTTTCCTCTAGATCATGGTAAAATATAGTGGAAAATTCTCTTTTTAAATATTTAATATCACCAAGATCCTCAAAAGATCAGGTTTAGGTGCACGGTGTTCATTAGAAGGCATTTCGCTCTGGGCAAATGTCAGATTGAACAGCAGGCGTCACAGTTTCTTCTCAGCTGTTCAGCCTGTGCAGCCTGTAGCTCCTGCTGAGTGAAAGACACTTTGATGAGACCGGTATTTTGATGCTGTGGTGTTGGCGACGAGATGGCATGTTGTTGGCCGAGTTGGTACAGCATTGGCCTAGCAATGACATGAGGTTGGCCATGCCGGTCTTTTCCCACTGTGCTGGCCACTAACACAGGACTTAAACCAGGAGGTCATTTATGTAGTAGATGGAAGGTGAGAAGGACAGACGGCCAGACAGAGATAAAAGAGAAACATCAACTACCATGAGTTATATCTTAGTACAAATTGTATATGTCAGAACCATGCACAGTACACAACATGGAGTGAAATGCTTTTTTTGACTGTCTGTGTCATAAAAATAGCATCAAAATAGAGTAAAGAGTAGAATCTCAAGAAAAAATCATTTTAGAATTGAACTATACCAGGAGAAAAGGGAACATATCTAGGAAATATAGACTGTTATATATGAAAGCAGACTTGAGGCAGAAATAGTAATGGTAGTGTGTGTTGTAAAGACAAGTCTAGAAAAGTGTTATCATATTTGAGTCTGAAGGTCCTGCGAGAAAAAGCTTCTCCCTGCCTTCAGGGAGCAGAAGCTTCGATAGGAAGAAGTGTTCATTGTTTAGACTGAATATTTATCATATATGTAATCTGTACTTTTACCATATATATTATAGGGGTTTACATTTAACCATGTTGTCACAAACAGCAGCGAGGAACTTCACTGGAAATTGACAACGTGTTTTTCCTTCTGTTGGACACTTACACAATATTAGTGGTTAAAAATAACACCTACAAATTATAGATTGTTACGAACAAGTGCTTAGGGCATCTGAGGTGGCAGAAATAGGTTTGATATCAAAATGTGCTTTTCAAGATATAAAAAACTGTGGGAAAATTACCTTTTTATGAAAATTGTGCCTCTAGTAGGCTAGGTTAAAACATAAATACTTATGAAAATCTACAAATGCCTAAACTCCTGAGAGTTTGCTTTCATATGAGTCATTAACCATCATAATGGAATGTGACAAGACAAAGAAATGAAATGCTGAACATTGGCATAAGAAAACAGGAGCAAATTCCATTTTTGGCCTCTAGAGTTAAAATCTAGATACTTAAAATAAAGCTCATTAACAGTGTTCAAAATGTGTTTTCTGAAACAAAATAAAAGTATGTGGACAACATTATTGCAAGCTTCATGATTCTGTAAAGGTTTACAAAGCATATCAGATACTATAGCCAGTGGGCAGAGAATCAGAGGCTGTATTTTCTGATAATGTTAGACGATATTTCTATCACACTGCATTGCTAGGAGAGGTTTGAATCAAATTGTATCATTTGATCAATATTTATTTACTTGGGTTATTATTTTATTAATAGACATAATATTTATTATGTAAAATTGGAAATTGTAAAATGTCAAACTTTAAAAGATGTTTGCAAATGCCATGTGTGCAAATGAAACAGAATCAGAATCTTTCATTCATCATATATTGGAATATTTCAGTGGTTGTTTATCTATCTATCTATCTATCTATCTATCTATCTATCTATCTATCTATCTATCTATCTATCTATCTATCTATCTATCTATCTATCTATCTATCTATCTATCTATCTATCTATCTATCTATCCACAGTATGTATAATATTGTACCCATAAACAGAGAGAAAGGAAAGAGAGGGAAAAAAAAACTTAAAGTTCAAATACATTTCTCCAGCCAGATCATTACAAAGTTGTAGTTCATCAAATACTGACAGTTCATTGGCCAGATTGGATCTGCAGCTGATGATTCCTAACGGCTTATCGGCTGAGCTGGCGTTCTGAAAAACAGCCGTTCTGTACAAAAAGTGCATGTTTGGGAAGATCGAATAGGAGTAAAGTCAGTAACGATTAACATGAATACACTTTGAACTTTTTTGTCATCTTTGCATGGCCTACATTTCTGTCAGAGTGCAATTTAGTCAATACATACAAGAGATGCTGTCAGAGGTTTTCAGAGTTACTGCTATTACTGGGGATGTGGTAGCCTAGTGGTTAAGGTGTTGGAATACCAATCAGAAGGTTGTGAGTACAAATCCCATGTCCACCAAACTGCCACTGCTGGGCACCTGAGCAAGGCACTTAACCCTTAATTGCTCAGGTGTAGAAAAAAATTGATAAAAATGTAACTTGCTCTGGATAAAGGTGTATGCTAGAAATGTAAATGCTGTATTTGTTTGCTCTAAGACGTACAGTATTTCTGATCGCCTTGCTCATCCTCCTTTTTACTTATATGGTTTTCTGAATTGTGTAAGTAACAATTGGTGATTGGTGTAAAGTGGTCTGAGTATTCGGTTTTGCATAATGGCAACATCCTGGGGTCATCAGCACTGTTCCAAATGATTATCTGTGACGCTTAGTCCTACTCCTGTAGCTTATCCTGCCTTTAACTTTTCTACCTTCCTGATCTTTCTATGAATTATTTCACACTCTTTGAAGAGTTGTTTAAATGACTGCCCTTAGGGGCATTCCCTTGAAATGCTTAATTGTTCTGTGTAATTGTCTGGCTCTTTGTCTTCCTGTTCACTGAAGTGAACCAGATGAGGTAGGGGAAAAATGCATGAAGAGGTAACTAAGCAAGGCAGATCACAATAAGTGGATCCTGTCATAATACATGCACTTTGACATTCATCAGTTCAGTCTTCATACGCACCGGATGATATCTAATCAGGAGAGTGCGAGTAGGAACCATTGAGTGTGACTGATTTGGAACAGAGCCCTTTGTGAGATTTGGCAGTTGGATTGAGTCCCTGGTCCATCGTTGGCACAGTGACATCCTGCCAGCGGGTCCAGTTTCAGGTGGCAGGCGCCAGGCAGCCATGTCTCGCCCCCTTTTTTTGACATAGCGCAGATCCGGACTAATCCAGCCTAATGATTGATCACATCAGATCATAGCTTCTGAGTTTTCACAAAGCAGACAATGTGGTGCATCTCCTGTCATATTCTCAGTCTCTCACCCTTCTTTTACTTCTTATTTTCCTTCTCGTCTGTCTGTCCGTTCTGATATTTTCCTGTCTGCTACACTCTTCTAGACTGACTCTTGTACTCGTCACTTGTCATTTACCTGTTTCTGTTCCTCTCTCTCTTTCTAAGGGAGAGTGATGTCTGTCTAGTGCTAGTAAAATACTTTTACCTGCAGCAGATCGAATATCAGGTCGTCTGTGACATTATTCTAAGTGATAGTGGATTTATAGCTTTTTTGTTCAACAGCATTTGCTTGTAACCCACTGTCCAGGTGCTCAAAATAAGAAACTTGAAAACTGTCATAAGCATATTATATATAATGTATGAACATATTTCCACACATTAACTCTTTTGGAATATACAGGCTTGGAAATGTGATACAAATGAGGTCATGAATTCCCCAGAGCAGATGCTGACTTTGCTGCAGTGGTGTGTTGAAAGATCTGTTGTGTATGTCTGTGTGTGTGTATGTATGTGTTGGGGTGGGGGGGTTAGTTGGTCTGGTCTGGACCACATGGCGAACACCTGGACCCTCAATAAGGTGCTAAGACTTCCATATATCCCTCAGCTATCAATCTGGAAAACATGTATATATCAAGTACTCCACATCTCTGTTCATTTATCATTTATGTAATAAAAAATTATTTAAATATGTATCATTTGTATGGATTTATAGTTAGTATTCCTTAGCAGTGCCAATACAGTTGGCACATATATTTATAAAGTTGCTCCAATACGAATGATTCTTTGTTTCACAGGAAAATGTGATGTCTAATGTTTTATTTTATAGAATCTTTTTTATGAAGGGTGTCAATAATTCTATAATGCAGATAAATTATTCATTATTTAATAGGGTTGTAACCAAATTCTAATAAACAGGAAGCACTAAACAGGGAGCACAGAAAGCTTCATAGCACATCTGTTCGAAGCTAAGGATGTACATCATATCGGGACTGTGGGGTGCTGATGTAGGATGCAACAAATAAACCCACTGTGAAGCAAAATTAAAATACAATCGGACCCTTACACACTTCTAGCTGAGACCAATTATGAAATCGACTGATGTAGCTGAGTTTGTAGAACTGGCAGAATCAAATTTTTGTCTTTCTACTGTTTAAAAAAAATTACACCATGTACATTTCAGGTTTAAATCCAAGTAGCAATACAGATATGACTATCTGAAACTGTAAACATTATATACATTGAGGCATTGCATTACACTGCTACTGTTTATCTAGTCATTACTGGCAGTGATTCAGTTCAGGGTTATTATGCGTATTTAATTCAGTTCATAATGATGGTGGTGCAACATGTACTTAGTCCCAAATCTTTTTCAAATAGCTTTTGTAAAAACCTAATAATAACTTATAATGACTGAAGATCTAGTCAGCAAGGTTAAAAAAACCCCCAGAAGACTGTTAGGGTGTTTTGCCCATGTTTGTTGTGAGCAATTACAACGGTGCATGTAGGGTGTCGATCAGATCACTCAGTACATCCTGACCACAGCTGCTTCTGTTTGCTGTTTCCCAGCATCCCTGGCTCAGCGGTGTGCGCGTTCGACATGCAGCAGCTGGCACGAGTGTTTGAAGGGAGGTTCAAGGAACAGAAGACTCCAGAATCAATCTGGACCCCTGTTCCGGAGGAGCTGGTGCCCAAGCCCAGGTAACACGACAGAGCCTTTTCTCTTAATATGCAATGTCTTCTGTTTTAACACACAACCCACATCTGTGGTATAGCACAGACTGAAGAGCGTACAAGACCAATAGATCAATGCATTTTTAAAGCACATATAACATAATGGAATTTGGTGAAATATGTAGGGAAGGAAACAAGACAAAACATGCCGTCATAAAAAATAATTCCCTTAAGGGTGTGATGTGGCACGAGGTGCAAGCTGAGGTAATATAACAGCATGGTCTGGAGTGGGTTATTCTGCTTATACCTCACCGATTTGCCAATAATTATTACATTTATTAATTGAAAATGTCTGAGTCTTTCTCTGTCTTACACACACAATTACTTTGTTAAAAATGTTATTTACTATTAGTCAAAGGCATGTGGAGCTTCCACTGTACAGGTATACATGTACATGTGTATGTGGAGCTACTACAAAAACAAATAACATCAGATCAAGAGCATTAATATAATCCTAAGTTCATATTATTAGTGCACACCTTCTGACTAAATGGATTCAAGCATATCGACATGCTGTGGTATAATAGACAATACCATGCAGCCATAAAACAGTATGGAAAATGCATTGCTTTATAGCTTTACAGCCTGATATTACTATTAGGGATGTTTATTAATACAGACTTGTAAATCAGTTTATTGTTAGCTTTTAGTCATTTATCAGTTTCTGATGCTTAGGCTTGCCAAGGTCAGACCTTTTTAGAAATACAAAGAAAACCTCCTTGTTTATGGTACAGTTAATAGTTAAACCCTAGCACAGCATTTATTAAGGCTATTCTTTCATTCTGGTTTAAGCATATTCCTAAATTCAATTAAAGGTTCCTAAATTAACTTAGGAGTACAAAATCTAATCTAACATAAAACATAAATTTGGTTCAGTGAAAGTTTTCTAGCCATGTGTCCTATTTGGCTACTAGCAAGCAAAGCTAACTTACCAATTATATACAGAAAAAAACTATAAATAGGTTATAAAAAAATCCGCAAAAGTAAAAGAAAGTTGTATGAGTATTTTGAAAAAAACTCTGCGAGAATTATTTCTTCCTCAGTATTGGGTCTAAAACATTTATGGACCTCTTCTTTAAAGATCAGTACAGCTACTGTAGATGTGCCTCTGGTCGAAGATGCAAATTTTGTGTCTGAGATCATCACAGATAACTCAGAAATTTTGCATCTCACTGAAAGAAACCAGTGAAACCAGTGAAACTACCCCGTCGGGTCCTATTAGCTCACACATAACATCATGCAATTTTTGCGTGCTTGGTGTTTCACTTAGTATAATTATAAGGACACATTTTGCACTCTAGACAAAGATGTCTAAATATTCTTTCTCTCTTAACACACAGTTCACGTCAGTGATACAGAAATTGGAGAGCACTCAGGGTCTAAGTGATCAAAGTCGTCTCTAAATGCTCACAGCACAAGCAATTTTGGTGAAACAGTCAGCAGTCTAGAGCAGGTCATGCACTAAATATGTTGGCAAATCAGGCCATTAGTCCAATTACTCCTTTACCATTTGGGTTTCTGCTTCATTTCCAGATGACCAGATACAATGATACAATAATATAATATTCTACTGAATTGTTTTCTGAATCTGTTTTGAGTGTAATTGCATGCTTTCACGTGACAAAGATCTGTAGCAGGAATATTCAGTTCAAATCATACAGCACGAGGTCATTATTTACTTATATATAATTTAAACTAACATGAGGATCATTCTGGTCCAACTTACCTTCTTAATTGCAAGTAAATTGAGACCCTTAAACTGAGAATATGCTACAGAGGCTGAAACTAAAAAAAAATAAACGATGGCAATGTTAAATGTTCTGTCAGACAATTTGCTAAACTGCTTTGTTTGGCTGAATGAAATATTTGTTGTGTCAACATAGTACAAGTTGGGTCCACAAGTAATACATATGAATATCTGTAGTGTAGATCAAATGCTTAATTCTGTTATTCTGTTGTCCTCAAACAAGTAGGTCTTTCTGTATTCAAAAATGTGTAAAAAATCTTGTGTTTGAATGTGTAGGCCTGGGGGTTGTGCTGGTCAGGGCTCCAAGTTCAGCTCCTCTACCGCTTTCCCTGATGACGTTTTAAACTTCATTAAGACCCATCCACTTATGGATGAAGCCGTCCCTCTGCTGGGACACAGACCCTGGATAGTTAAAACTATGGTCAGGTAAGTGACAGCTTTTCCATTCATGGAAAATAGCCAACAAATTTTCAGAATTTTTGCTCATATCCATATTCATGGCTTCTTATTTGGGGAAAATGCTAATATGAAGGGTAGGATTTAGAGTCAAGGACAGTTGGGTGGAGGAAAATAAACCATACTCACCAACAGTTTTGTTTCGTCTCTATGTTTGTATGTGCGAGCTTGAAATTGCTAATATGAAGGTCACATATAAAATACCTCTCTTGAGGCAAAGTATGGTTAGAGATTCAAAACTGTGGGCAGCTGGCCTGGTCTTACTCATGCAGGCATGATGAAACCCTTCATGCATATAGCCTGACTAACAATGTAAGAGTGTAGATGAAATTGTAAATCAGTGCTGGAAAATGCGGCCAAGTGCAATTTGACAGCTATTTGCCTCTGGACTCTGAGTGCCGTGGAAAGTAGAAGAGAAAGTCTTTTTTTTTTCTTTCTTTCAAAAAAAAAAAAAAAAGAAAGAAAAAGAAAAGTACTTCATTTAGCCAAGTCAACTGAATTTTGATTGAAATGTTCTCAGGGGTGGAAATGTTATAATGCCTTTCATGAATAACAATGTTGTCCTTATTTGGCATCATAATGCATGATTTTGATGTGTATAAAAATGATTGTGACCTTAAAATTATAGCAAAAACCACTTTGTTTACCGTGCTCCACCATCAATGTACTGTATGAGTTTCAACCTGTTCATCTTTTGCTTTAGAGAAACAGCATGGATGGCTATTTTGTGCATTTATTAAAATATTAGTTGTAAAAAATAATTTGTTTATCCAAATCAAAATCCAGCTGTTCAGACTTTCAGATGTAAATGAATTAACCATAACATTAAGACCACTGACAGGTGAAGCGAATAACATTGATTATCTCATTACAATAGAACCTGTTGCTCTCATTGAAAATAAATTGTCCCTTTGCTTTGACACCTGTATGTGTGAACACCCCTTTACATCCTCCATATCACAAATTCCATGGAATAGCCCCATGGTTAAATTTGAATTATGCTAATTTGTTTCTTGTGAGAATATAGCTAAGGGCTACTTTTAGTAGTCCCTTGTTATTTAATGTGTTCATGGTACCATGCGACACATTTTCCTTATCACGTTAAAAGGTTATTGTTGATACCCGTTCCATCTGGCTGCCTCAATGAAATATTCATGTTCATACTGTTTAGAGTCATTACCAGAAATTGCACCGTTGGTGTTGTTTTATTGTATGTTGTTTTACCATTTCTCTTCTTTGTGTACACACATTATCTATGAACAGTGTCTCAGTGTTTCAAATCTCAAAATTACACACATTCACAAATCCACATAAATTACAAGCAGAGTGAAATATTGGCTCCATAAACATAAGCACTCTCCTCAAAATGAAATATTCACATTATAATAACAAATTCAGCATATAAATTTCAACAAACTTTGTGTTTTACACTGCATAGATTAATTGAGAGCACTGCTGTCACTGTGTGTATAGTGTGTATGCATTAACTATAGACATGCAATTAATCATTTATTAATATGTTTATTTACTTTTACAGAATTACATTATACAGATATGGAAATGGGAGATATATAAGTATGGCTGTAAAAATGATTAAATCTATGAATGAATGAATGAATGAATGAATGAATGAATGAATGAATGAACGAAAATTAATCATGAAATGGGTCCATGAATAAAGCTAGAAACATTGTAAGAACTTTTGTCTCAATTGTATTCAGAGAGGAAACATCACATGCAGTGTTCTCTAATAGTGTTGGGAAAATCTGTATCTCTTAAGTTGTGGTTGATTACATGATGGCAGCAAATGTAACTGGGATTTCATTAGAGACTAAGAGTTGTCTTTAATGTAAAAGCGCACTTCTTCCATTCCCTCTCCTCTCTTTCTATATCTAACACAAGCTCTGTTCTATTTTCTTCCTTCCCTTCTGTTTCCTCCATCAAGTCTCCACTGTACAGCAGGGTTTCATCACTGTTTTCATTTCCATTACTCTAACATGTCACATCATATTGTCTATAGAAAATGACATTTTGGATTCATTTGTCTCACTCAGTTGAGGAAGACACATGTAGAGAAAAAAATTGCAGCTTTAGCGGTTCCTTGAATTGGAAGGAGAGTTTATCCTGAAATTTATGTTTGACCCTAAGTTACTACTGTTGTTGGTTTTGGATGCAAATTGCTTTGTTTTTTTGTTTTGTTTTGTTTTGTTTACTATTGTTTTGTTTTATTTTCTATACTATTATTAGCTGTATACTATATAAACTCACCTAAATTATTTACCTGAAAATTAGTTGCCACATGCTAAGATACACACTAATTCATTTGCAGATTAGCAAAGCCAGCTAATTGTTCTAGCTATATTTATTTACAGATGGCACCAACATTTACTGTGAGATTGTACATGACAGATTGAATATGAAACCATAAAGATGAAACTATATAGGGTATAGGTTTTTCTTTCTTTTTCCTGCAATTTAAACAGTAAATTGGAGCTATCTGTTATGACTCAGCCCGGACTTTGGCCATGTGCATTTGTTTGTTTATGTTCCTCGTCACATGTCTGCCCTGCCCTTGTCTGCCCTGCCCTGTTTCCACGCCTGCTCCTAATTGTATCTGATTGTCTTGTATATTTAACTGTGCCGCATTGCCTTGTGCAGCGCGGAATCTACTGTTGTCTTTGTCCTGTCTCTAGTCCGTGTCATGTTTGGTGTTTTTGTTATTAAACCCCGTTTGTTTTGCTATCCTGCGTTTGGGTCCGTTTTTATCCCGCGTCATGACTATGGAATAAAAACACTGTCAATAATAATCGTACGTAATTCAAAGCACTTGTGTGTAAATTTTAATTTTGCGGAGTTGGATCCCAAAATCTACGGCCACGACAGTTTACAGATACGAGATTTTGTGTGTTTGTTCAAATATAACTCCAAAATGTACGACTATGAAAGTTTACACACACAATGCTTGTTTTCACAACACCTCTTTTTCACACACGAAAACGGTCTGCGAAACAACTGTCAAAAATACGTCATCACGTTCACAGGCATTACTATCCGAGGGAAGATGAATCGATTCCACGAAGTGCGCATGCGCCCCGCCTTCTTTTAAACCACTGGTGCCGAAATGGCGGATCAGCAGCCAAGCGCTCACTCATCGTCAGTGTTGTATAAAGTATTAGAAAGCAATACTTTAGTAAAAGTACAAGTATCATACTACAAAAAGACTTTGGTAGAAAGTCACCTTTTAGAATACTAGTCAAGTAAAAGTCTTAAAGTATCTGATATTTAATGTACTTAAGTATTTGAAGTAAAATTAAAAGTAAAATGTCAGTGATTTTCGGTAGGCTTAAGAGCAGGGGCGGTTCTAGGGTTTCATCTTTATGGCTTTTAGCCCTCAGTGAGAATTTAAAACAAGAAGAGTTTTATATTATATATTATATGACTACATAGTAAGCCAAAAGTTATGGTATTATTAAATGGCAAAAGTGGACACCAAAATTTTATGCATGATGTAATGATGTCAGTCTTGAATCAAATCAGTTCATGTATGTGTGCATTCTCTACAAACAGTGTGTCCAATGAATGCAGTCATTAATAAACTAATATTCACAAAGACCAAATCAATAAATCTTACATTTACAGCATTTGGCAGACACCCTTATCCAGTAATCTTACTTAGTATAGTTAACCTATATCTGTAACATTACTCCTCTCTGTTATTAGTGATAACTAACCCTTAAACATGTCCGAATTTGGAAGGAAAAACCAACTTACCTGAGACGTCGAGTGAGCGCTTGACTGCTGATCCGCCATTTCGGCGCCAGTGGTTTAAAAGAGGTTTCATCTTCCCTCGGATAGTAATGCCTGTGAACGTGATGATGTATTTTTGACAGTTGTTTCGCAGACCGTTTTCGTGTGTGAAAAAGAGGTGTTGTGAAAACAAGCATTGTGTGTGTAAACTTTCATAGTCGTACATTTTGGAGTTGTATTTGAACAAACACACAAAATCTCGTATCTGTAAACTGTCGTGGCCGTAGATTTTGGGATCCAACTCCGCAAAATTAAAATTTACACACAAATGCTTTGAATTATGTACGATTATTATTGACAGTGTTTTTATTCCATACATGACACTATCAGCAAATGGGAACTAAAATTTGAAAATTGAGTCGCTTTCTCGCTCATTGTTGTTGCTAAAAACATAGCTCTGTATCTTATCTACACTTGGGAAATGAATGGTCTCTTGTTGTTTTGTTGTTCATTGGTGTGAACATAATGTAGGGTAGGTACATGTTTTCAAATGCAACTTGCACTTCTGGGGTGTCAAAAGTGCCAAAATGGGTAAGAATTTGTTAGCAAAATGATGGAAGGAAAAACTCAACCACAGGCAAATAAATGTATAAGACATTACTTTGGAAGAACTGTAGGAATAGTTATTTAAGTTCAGTTATTTTACAACTCATAGAATAGGCAAGTGAACGTTAGTTATAAAGAAAAGTGTGCCCCTATAGTACAACAGCATGTGAGCCATTGTGAGAATTTGTAAGGGCAATGTTGTAATTTGTCTATAATTATTGATAAAACGAGTCAGGTAAATAAAACTCAACTATGGGCTATTGATCAGAATGCCTTGAGCTCAAATCCCACCACTGTTAGGATGAAAAAAAATCAAGGTTAGGATCCTCAGTCTTAGTCATTTATTAAAAATTCACATATATTCATATATAAATTCATATATATATATATATATATATATATATATATATATATATATATATATATATATATATATATATATATATATATGTATATGTATATGACCCAGTTTTCGGTAATGTCAGTGAGACTGATCGTAAGTTTGTTTTAATTTTTTGGGGTGAAATTAAATCAATTTACTTAAAACTACAAGCTAGTGTACTTGTCCAGTTTTCTAGCTTGGCTGTCCTTGTCATCATTTGTAATTTTCTTTCAGCACATAATGTTGTGTCATAACCATTGTTCTTATTTAAGTTTTTAATTCACACTTTGAGCAAAAATAAAAATCAATTATGTAACTGTCTGTTTGCCTACATTGTATGCTGTTATTACATAAATCTTGTTTATGCTTTATTTTACCATTCGTGCTTCATCGCAGGTACCAGCTGAACACCATGGTGGTGGACACAGAGGCAGGACCACATAGGAATCGCACTGTAGTGTTCCTCGGGTCCACCAGGGGCACTGTTCTGAAATTTCTCATTACACCTGGTAGAGACAACCCATATTCCAGCACCAACATCTTTCTGGAGGAATTAGAGGGCTATAACCCTGAGAGGTAACAAAAAAATGTCATTGTGATAGTTTGCTTCAAGAAGAAATGTATTATGTATTCTGGTGTTACAGTTAACTACTGATACTGATACAATGTGATACCGACTTCTTATCTGTAGACATTTAAATGAATATCACTGTGTTTGCTTTGGGTAGGTGTTTGTGGAGGTGCTGGGATTCAAGGTTTATATGTAGGTAGGGTATTAATATAGATGTTCTTATGGATCAGTGTTTATACTGTATTGTACTGTAGGTAGTGAATTAAGACTACACATTCGGTTGGTGATTATAAGTTTCCAATCAGTCCAATTATGAATATTCCGAATCAGTTCGGGATGTAACTGAATACATTACAGTCCATTATTGAGAATGAATTCCTTTACAGATACGCTTACACATGCAGATATGAAAAGAGGTTCTAATGTTGATAATATCATCTGATAGAGGTTTGTTCTACCATCCTGGTATAAATACAGCCTTACAGAGCTCCAGTTCATATTTCTATACAAACTGACCTGACACTCACTAAAGAAATGTGCTTTTATTTAAAGAGCCACTTTTCCATATAACCCATTCAGACCACACACAAAACACGGGACAGAATATATCTGGCTTTCGTCGTTGTTATTAGGTGAAAATCTTCCTGGGAATTCAAAAGGGTATTATAATGTACTGAAGCTAAAAGGTCGCCATATTGACAAGCACCATGATTGTGTGCCTGTTTTGTATTAGATTTAAGTAATGTGTCTAGTGAACTTTTCTATGCTGGAACGTAATAAACCCAAAAAATGTATATTTCTATGATTTGCATAAGACAAGTTTAAAAAGATAGAATCGTTACACCTCATTGTGTAGGATTCACATTTAATTAAAAAGTCATTTTTAGTGTACACAACATCCAGATACAGATACAGATCTTTGGGGCACAAATCAGATGTAGTTACATGTACAGCTCCATTCCTTGTGTTTAGGCATGTTGTGTTTTGTTATGTCTAGGGTGTGATGAATGTTTTGGGGAGGTTTATATAGGTGTGATTATATGATCTGTTCAGTAATTGGTTGTTTTCATAGACACCACTGTGAATCAAAACAACACAAGGCTTTTCAAATATAGACTTTAATAGTACTAATAGACTTTTAGTAGCTACAAAGTCTATTTTCTAATGTGTTCACAGTGACTGAATATGTCTGTGATTCTTATGGACCTTATTGTTATTAGCGTTTGTTATCAGACATTATGACTATCATTTGTCGTTCAACTGTTTGTAACCAATATTTGTGTACTAGCACATTGTGCTTAGCTGTCGCTCTGTAATTCCTCTTATCATGTAACTCAATGCACTACACTTAGCATGAGCAACTGTATTAGAATATTTGCATCATTTGTTTTATTTTTTTAATATTTTTAGACACAGTATGTGGAAATTCATCTACAAATGATGTATAACACACTGATATCAAGCGATAGACTCATTGTGGAGCGAAATGTAGTACTTCAAAAGCTCTTCACAGTCAATTTAGTCACAAATGAAGAGCAGACCAAATAAAAACGTCAGCCAAAACAAAAGAGGTAACACATTCAAAGAGCTTTCACAGGTGTGTGTGTGTGTGTGTGTGTGTGTGTGTGTGTGTGTGTGTGTGTGTGTGTGTGTGTGTGTGTGTGTGTGTGTGTGTGTGTGTGTAGTTTGAAGATGAAAGGCTATAGCTACCTGTTTCTCCATATCACCTTCAGAGAAACCAATGTTTACTCTCCTGCAACAACTGGTGTAAATATTGACTGATTCTCACAGGTTACAATGTAAATGTTAACGTACCACAAATGATTCGTCAAGCTATTTTACTTAATTTGTAAAATGTACGACCACACAAGAAATAACCACTTGTGTTCAGTATAAATGTTAACTGTTAGTTGTGTACTCTGCTTTGTGTGTTTGTGAATGCTATGGGTGTTTTGGGTAGGTTTTATAATGAGGTTAATGAATATTTTATAGGTGTTTGGTTTGTGTAGCGATGTATGAATGATTTGATTATGCATTTATGAGTGTTAATAGGTGTTTGGCTTGGTCACTGGTTTGGAAATCTTTTCTGTAGGTCTTCAGGAGTGTAAATAAATTCAGTGTTCTTCAACATATCTTGCAGTATTTTAACTGTAAAATATATTCCACAGGACACCTCGGTATAGATTTATAGTATGAATATCCCACTCGTCATTTATAGTATGAAAATCCCACTCGTCAAATATGATATCAATTGTTTATTCTAAAGGTGATCATGATAGTGTGGCTATTTATTAAAGTGTCTTTCTTCTATTAATTAGAAGAAAATGTATGTTAAACTTAGTGTTAAACACAAATTTTAACAATAATAGAAGTAATAAAAGTAGTATTTTTATTTTACAACTCCAGGGTCTTTTGTCTGATCCTGAGCTTACATCTGTGTGGAGTTTTGCTGGTAGGCGGACTGGCTGGGCTAAATTTCCCATAGGTGTTAATAAGTGTGTGCGCACATGTGTATGAATGGAGTATGGAGATGGACTGCTATCCCATGAGGGCTGAATTCTCCCACTTTGTGCCCAGTGTTCCTGGAATATAATCTAGACCCACCAACAGCTCTGACAGGAAAAGCCCTTAATGCAGATAAATGAATAAGTGTTTAGGGGAGAATATATATATATATATATATATATATATATATATATATATATATATATATATATATATTATATATATATATATATAATTATCATTTTTAATCAGAGTTGTTGACTGTATTATGATTTAGAGTTAGTAAGCACTTTTTAACATAGGTAGTGTATGTGTGATTATGTTTTTAAGTGAATCTTTTTTCAGTGTTAACTGTTTCTGTGATGTGTTCAGGTGCGGCGATGATTCTGTCCAGGCACGCCAGCCGTTGTCTCTCACTCTGGACAGACAGAGTCATACTCTTTTGTTAGCTTTCCACTCATGTGTGGTAAGGCTGCCTGTAGCTCGCTGCCAACTGCATTCCCGCTGTATGAAGTGAGTATGCACACACAAACACACTGCCTTTCTCTTCTCTTTCTCTCTATCACACAGACACACACACGCCCTCACCCTTCATTTTTAATGTTCCAATTTTTCAATGTTACACTGTTCCACCAAAATAGCTTTTGCTTTATCAGCGTCTGTTATCCTAGATCTGACCCCCATCACACTTGCGCGCGCACACACACACACACACACACACACACACACACACACACACACACACACACACACACACACACACACACACACAAACACACTTTTCTGGCATGTCCCTGCATGCTAGCTTTGGCACAGGCCTGAACTAGTGTATTTGATCCACATTATTAATAAGTTCCATGCTGGTTAATCGCCTTTTAGCCCCTGTCTCTCTGGTATTTTTGCACAGCATGTTAAGAAATTCCAAATCCCATCACAATTCTTTATGTTGTAATTGAATACACAGACACATCTGCACACGCAAACATGTATTGTATCTAGCGCTATATTTAGATGTGGCTGTAATTCACCTTGCGGTAAAGCATTGACCTGTATTGTGTGTGTTTGTGTGTGTGGGCATGGCATGTTTTGACCTTGTGGGAACATTTGGCTGGTCCCCACAAAACAAACACTACAGTTTTTGTAATTAAGCTCTTATGTTATTAAAAAAAAATCTAAAAATTGCATTAATAATTAGGTTGACAGAACCTACCCACAAGAGATGTATCGTATATAAAAATATTTTCTGAAAAGATTTTCGTATCTTACTTGTGCTTCTGAGTTTGTGTAAATTTACACAAAAAACTAACTAATGCAAACTGCTACTTAACTGGCTTCAAACCATATAATTTTCACTTTTCTAGACACTCAGATCAACTTGCACAGCAACTTACAGGAGGTTTTGGAATCGTTATCAAAAACATCCTTATCCTATTTCACTAGGAAAGAATTAAAGAATATGAAATATAGTCAAACAAAAATTCTGTCAGCTGTAACTAAATAAATTATGGCATAAAAAGAGATGAAGAGCTGCTGTTTGCGCATAGCCATAAACCTTAAACGTTAATGTCTCAACTAAAGTAGGATTTAGCACACGTCAGGATGAAAGCTGGTAACATAATCTAAGCAACACTTTTAGTATGTCAGCCATGACACTTAAAACTACTTTAAAATAGCAGTTAACCTGTGTGATGTGCTTGGTGTGCATGATCACTTGCGTACTGCATAGGTCTTTTTTCTCCTTTATTGTCATGGCCTCGCTTCATTTTGACCTGATTCATTTTGTCTTTAGATTTCGACGCTGTCATAAATAGCTGCTAGCTATTTATTGTCATAGAAGTGAGTGAAAATAATTTTCACTTATTTCTGCCTTTGTCTTATCTTTCATTGTAGTATTCATTTGGTCTCCCAGGTGTTTTTATGGGGCTTTGTGGGCTTCACTACAAGTAAATGAGCTGTGTCAGGAACAGAGCTTGTACTTTATGGGTGATCAAGCTACACATGCGAGTACAACGACAATCAGCATTTCTGAACTTTCTGAAATCTGTCGGAAAAATTTAATTCAGTTTGTCTTACACAAACATTTCTTTACTGAAAGATTGATCTATGAGGCCCAAGGATAGCAAGACAAGTGTAAGTGTGTGTGTGTGTGTGTGTGTGTGTGTGTGTGTGTGTGTGTGTGTGTGTGTGTGTGTGTGTGTGTGTGTGTGCCAGTTCTCACATTTCTCAGTGACATTTGTCTGTGTCGCATTCAGTTTTTATAATGTCATGTTTGCAAATGATTGCTAATGCTTTAGAATCGAGTTTATATAGGAGTTGTGTGTGTGTGTGTGTGTGTGTGTGTGTGTGTGTGTGTGTGTGTGTGTGTGTGTGTGTGTGTGTGTGTAGGAACTGTATCTCATCTAGAGATCCTTACTGTGGCTGGACCAGAGGAAGCACTTGTTCTCTCCTCAGACCTGGTACCAGGTGAGATTCATCATTTCACATCACAAGTTGTCAAGTTGTCATCATGATTTCAGTTCTGGTTCAACATCTGTTTTTCTTTATATCTGTTTTTATATAGACTACCATTTGTGCAGGATGTTGAGTATGGGAACACCACACATCTTGGAGACTGTGAGGGTGAGTTGTTTCAGCTTATCATAGTATTACCCATGGCTGAATGATTCTGACAGTAGTTGAAACCAAAGATGTGCTTGTTGTGCATGTTTAAATAATTTATTTTTATAGTAACAACTCGTTTGTTGTGATAACAACTCATCAGTTTGTTTAATAAAACCCACAGCGGAGGCTAAGCGTAATAAACACAATGTTATTTAATGACGTTAAGACACAGAATTGTGGTGCTTTCTGTAAGGAGATGGTTATTTAACGTCTATGGAAGGAGTCTTCAGTGTCAGTGTTCTGTAACAGTCTGCCACAGGAGAGTCTTTAGGATCTTCTTTTTCTTGCTAACATGACAAGCTGTTTTTTTAATGCATCTTATTATCTTTAAGAAAGAGAAAAGGGGAAGCCTGTTAAGGGACCTCTTTATAGCTGTTGTGAAAACGGGAGCTAACTTGTTTACTTTTCTCACAGACTTTAGACGACATTAACTGTAACTACAAAATGGATAAAGTGTATTATGTCACCCTTGAAAATGTATGAGATATATAAAAATGAGTTGAACTCAACACGCTACCACGTTAATTATTTTTCTCTATTTGCATTTAACTCTGCCACCAAACTAGTAGAACATATGTAGGTCATATGATTTTTCCATCACATGCAAACAAACACACAATTCCCCCTGTTCACTCTGTACAATCTTTTGTTAGATGAAGCTGCTCTGCACAAGCTTTTTTTTTTCCACTGACAGCAGTCTGCAGCAAGATGGATTAACCACTCTCAGGGGAAGAGAAAGAAACTGAGAGAGAGTTTAAACAGAGAGAGACAGAAAGTGACAGATTCAAAATGTATGAGAGTGAATGTTAAGCTACAGAGTAAAAGTTTAGGAACATCTATGTGACACATCACAGAAAGTAAAGGTTGAAGTAGTTTTAATTGAGTTCAGTAAACAATCAGGCTCCTAGAATGAATTTTACTTTTTGAATTAAAATGTAATATACTGCAACGTTATATAAGCTTAAAAGTTCAAATTCAAATGTTTTAAATCTACTAATTTTTACTCATTTCTACATTTTTTGACAGATATCAAATGTAATGTTCTACTGTTCATCACATCTCTTATCATGCTATACAGTATGCAGTGAGCTTATATAAGCTAGTACGTGTGTGTTTTGCATAGAAATCCAGTATAATTTAGTTAAAGATGCTAGATTTTATAGTGAAGGCGGAAATGTAAAATCCAGTTTAATATCAGCTAAGACAAACATCACCGCATGGAAGAAAAATAGGAAAATTGAATCAAAAATTATGATATTGCCTCTGAACAATCTTCTTTGCTTATGAAAATGACAATTGTCTACAGTACATTATGATCGTAGACATAACAAGGATATTACACGATTTTGGTGGGGTAGCAACAGAAAACGGGAGCACTGCCAACAGCAAAGGCAGAATACTGCAAAGCCCAGCAGATTGTTCTTATATAAGTTTCCTTCTCAACTTTTGCTGTCATGGCATAGTGATGGATTAAACCAGCTGCTCTTTTAGAAGGCATGCATGCTCGATGGCTCGTATTCAAAACCCAGTGATCTTTAATTTAAAAAAAAAAATTAAAAGACTATTGAAGCACATAAAGCAATGATGCCTTAAAGGAATCAAACATCCCAGTTTACTGTAACCCTCTATGATCAGCCCGCAGCCACCCCAGATCCGCACATTTTAGTTAACAGAAGAGCTATTGAACATGTTATGAGTAAACAAATAGGTTCTCAAACTTTTTTAAAGGTTTTTAAGGTTTATTTTAATAGGATTTTTTAGTTTGTGTTGTCCTGCACTTGTTCTGATTTGTGGTTCTTTGTGCTTTGGATTATCCCTGCTAACTGTTTTCTGACTTCATGACCTCTCCTTGTTTCCTATTCTAATTTTGAATTATATTTTGGATTAGTCTGCCTGCCCTGTAACATGATTAAATCCGTCTCTACTTAACGTTACATGACTCCCGAGGACGTGTTGTAAAGTTGTTCTAGCTGTGGGAGAAGGGAGAGTGTAGAAAACTGGAAATAGCTCTATTTATATAACCATTGCTTTGGTTTTAATTATTCTGGGTACTAATAAAGTACCTGCACATTTTAATTAAAGCATGGTGTAGTGTGTCCAAACTGAGGGTGATAAAAATAATAATTTTCCAAAATATTAGCAATGCTTGGTGTGCTCAGTGTTTTATGGTTAGCACATTTGCCTCCCACGTCACACCACTGCCATGTATACAAAGCCCACATGTTTTCTCAAAGCCCATGCTCTAAGGGTTTCCTCCAGGTACTCTGATTTACTTCATTAGTCTAAATACATGCATTGTAGACTGATTGACATCTCTAAATTGTCTGTAGTGTGAGTATGAGTGTGCAGTTGTGCACTGTTATTTGGCAACTCATCTCGGATGTCCCCTGCGTTGTGTCGTGAGTCCCCTGGGATAGGCTCCACGTTTCCCATGATACTACGTAGGATATGCATTTCTGAAAATGGATGGATGAATAAATTAAGAAAGTGTGTTAGCTACAACATACAAATGGTGTTGCTATGGCAATATTTACATACTGCTGATTAATGCTTACTTCCTGCAACAAAAGATGGACCAAAAATTATTCAATGACAATTTAAATAAAGCATAAATGGATTGCAGCAAGGGTGGCACGGTGGCTTAGTGGTTAGCACGTTTGCCTCACACCTCCAGGGTTGGGGGTTCGATTCCTGCCTCTGCCTTGTGTGTGTGTAGTTTGCATGTTCTCCCCGTGCCTCGGGGGTTTCCTCCGGGTACTCCGGTTTCCTCCCCCGGTCCAAAGACATGCATGCTAGGTTGATTGGCATCTCTGGAAAATTGTCCATAGTGTGTGAGTGTGTGAGTAAATGAGAGTGTGTGTGTGTGCCCTGCGATGGGTTGGCACTCCGTCCAGGGTGTATCCTGCCTTGATGCCCGATGACGCCTGAGATAGGCACAGGCTCCCCGCGACCCGAGAAGTTCGGATAAGCGGTAGAAAATGAATGAATGAATGGATTGCAGCATAATAACATTCAGAACTGGTTCATTTAAACCCACTATCGTTAGCGGTATATCTGAAGACATGAGAGAAGTAAGGATGATTTATATATTATTTAGAATGAACAGATAAAGAAATATTTAATTTAAAGAAAGGGCATCTTGCTGAGAATAGAGTTGTGTGCATCAGGAGTGGAAACTTCTGATGAAGTTAATGGCTTTTTTATTGTAGGCTAAAGAGAGTAGTCAGATATGAGCAAGTAGAATAAGTTTCAGAGCTACAGTACATTTAACACATCATGATGACAGTGCAGGCACTTCTACCTTCTACCGACTTCTGGTTTAGAGTTCAAATCTGAATATAGATTAATGTTTAGAGCACTACTGTTTTGTTACACCATTAATATGCACCAATATGCATTGTCTACAGTCTTCAGTAAGGAAAAAACAGAATGCACACTGTATAAAGCCTAAATTCCCATTCAAATGTGCTTTCTCAAAGCTTCTCTCTGTCAGACCTTGTACGGGTTCCAAAAGTGTGAATTCCAAATCCGTCCCAGCTTTCCGAATTGTCTCAGCATTTCGAGATGAGTTCTCGAAGTGGAACAGAACAGCAGCAGGGTTTCCTATCCAGAGCTTTGAGGGCACTTGAGCAGAAGGGCGTAACTGGTTATCATGGTAGTCCTGCCGAGGTGATTATAGAGCTGAGGAAATCTTCTCAGCAGTTGGAGCAACTCCTGTGAAGAAAAAGAGACAGAATATCAAAGAAATGTTTCTACTTTATTCTTGGGGAAAAAAATAGAAGCTTTTACAGTATTGTTTCAAGTTGGTGTTCTAAGTAATAAATGCAGAAAAAGTGCCTACAGGAAAGGGAATTGGTTAGAAAACAGGAACAAGCCATATTTGCTACTGTGGTTTTAATTATTCCAGGTACTAATAAAGAACCTACATCTTCTGATTGAAGTTGGATATAGTGGATCATGAAAAATCAAACTTTTCGCAGATCATATGGGTGAGAAGTTTTTTTTACTGCTAGTGTTTATTTGCTCATTTTTTTTGGTAGATGGAATTTTCCAACATATTAGCAATACATTATAGTTACAAAACATTTATATTCTTGCCATGGCAACATTGACATGCTGTTGACATGAAGTTTAGTTGCTGCATAAAGAGAAAATATTATATACATTAGAAAGTAACATTAAAAACAAACATATCATAGAATTCACATAGAAATAGTTTTTTTCTGAATGTGAGTCACAAAAGCATTAAAGAATACATTTATGAACAACCACCAACCACAACTGTTTAAGAGATTATTTGAAGTGCTCATGTTGTTATCTACCACCAGGACGTGTTGTGTGGATTTAGTGATTTTGAAGCCGTAAATATGGGACTTGAAACCTAAGAATGAAACAAAAACAAATAGCAACTGTATACAAGTTTCACATTTGATGCACAGTTTGCAGATTTAGTGTTTAATACAAACAGTGTCAAAAGAAATGAAAAGTTAATGGAGCAGGTTATTAAGGCTATACACTATAGTTCCATTATAACTATTCTATAATGGTTGCTGTCTTAGACAAAACCATAAATGTGGATTAACTGGGAGTGTTTGTGTTTTTTTAATCAGTTGTGTTGCCTTTATATACAAAAGGAGAGTGATAAACAAGGAGCAGTCTCTGTGCTTATGAGCGCCCTTCTTTAGAAGTACTTATTTAGATCTCTTATTTCGAATTGATTTTAAAATCCGTCTATTGGTTTTTAAAGCTCTTAAAAGCAGAGCAGATTCATATAGCTCTCGGTGCCAGACAGCTTATGTTCCAAATCAAGTTTTACGTTCATAAATGCTGGCTTTCTGAACATCCCAATGTTAAGCAAAGCAGAAAAATTCTTTATTTATTTTACTGCTTGCAGCATTTTACATCACTGCAAAAAAATGACATCTTAGCAAGCGGTGATATCTTGAAACTAGTCAAATGTATCTGCTATTTCTTCAGATTATAAAGTATAAGATTACAATATAAGCTTATTAAGCCTGTCATCTATACATATTTGATTTATTTATTGAAGCTTTACACTTTCTTGTTGTATTGGCAGATTAATTTGCTAATTTGCATTCATTTCTAGCAAATGATCTAAAAAATGAATAGGAAAATGCAAAACTTATCATTTGTAAAAAAAAAAAAAAATTAATAAATAAAAATTCAATAAAATATGCTAAAAATGTTATGATAATAAAAATAGTAGATACATTTGTCTAGATTTAAGATATTTCCACTTGTTATCATTTCTTGTGGTTTTTGCATTCTGTCCCAGTTTGATTTCTTAATTATTATTCAAACACTAGTTTATTATTGTTTGTTACATTATTCTGAAATCTGCTTGATCAGTAGGTGATATATTGCTGGAGACAGTTTTCTGATAGTAGTTTGAGCTGCAAGGTTTATATTATTGTGTGATTTTAATACATTATCATTTCTGCAGAAACCTGTATGACAGATGCTCCATATAAACAGATTAAAAATGTGTGTAATTGTTGATACGCTGAACATTTCTGCGAGGTGATGGTTATTTGGAGTGAGTCACAGACGGTTATTGATCAGCATGTTAGCATGTCGTTACCCTCAGGATCACAGGTTTCCTCCTGATACTCTGGTTTCCTCACCCAGACTAAACACATGGGTAGCTGATCAGTAAATTTTCTCTAGTATGTGATTGTGGGTGTGATTATACCCTGTGATGGTTTAGCACTCCATCCAACATGCACCCTGGGATAGACTCCAGTTTCCGTGCAAACCCTTGAAGGGTAACGGCTACAAATATGGATGGATAGATATTTATTTAGCCTTTATGGAAGGAGTTAGCACTTTATAAATGGTAAAAAGTTCCTTATAAAGTTTTCAAAACAGTCTTAAGGATAGAATCCTTTGCAGTTTATCAGTAACACAACAATGCCTTATTAACTTCATGACAGAGAAAATAAAGGCTGATGGTAAAGGCAGAAACGTTTGTAACATAAGTGATAACAGAAGCTTGTTTCATGGACTTTCAACAACCTTGGGGCTCATTTGTCAAAATGGATGACAGCAGAATTTACACGAGGATGGTGGTATTCATGAAAAAAAGACATTCGTCTCCTACGAGAGAGTTTGTGTAAATTTGTGTAAATATTGTGTAAATAACAGGAGTTACTGTTACTGTTGTGTAAATAACAGGAGTTACTGTTACATGTGGACCAGACTATTCATTCAAGCAGATTCTTTAAATCAATATCAATATCTGAAATGTGTTGTTTGCAATAAATAATTTAAAATACGCAATAAAAAAGACATTTAATAATAATTCTAGCTTTTCAGTTATGACCAAACACACTTTGCTACACTTTGCACAGAGTTAACATGTGCAAAGTGGCTGAGCTGTATTACAGGAATATGTAGTACTCAGAGTACTCTGTGCCCTTTCACCATATCGTCTTCATTTGTTTCTATCATCTCTCTGAGAGCTTTTATGGGGTTTTGTGGGTTTCACTAAATGCTGATCATATGTGGCAGAAATGCAACAAAACATTTGGAAATCTGCCAGTAATTTATACTTCGGACAAAGTAAAGACTATACTAATGATTCCCATTAAAAAATAACTATAAATGAACTCAAAAGTATGACATAACCTTCTAATATTAAATGAAATAAATATGTTTCCATCAAACAACTTACTGGTATATAAGACAATTTGTGTTTTTATTGGAAAATAATATTTCATTTTTCACTGATTGCAAATGTAAATAAATAGAGTAAGTTTGATTAGGAAAGAATTAAGCTGTTCATTGTGAACACACACCAAGTCTGGGATTTGAAAAGCAAACCAATAAAGTATAAGTTAACAACATTAAACGTTTAACACAAGATTTGGATTGCCGGCTAACTGTAGCATTGAACAAATTCATTTCGTTTTCTTTCCTTGCATTTTTTTCTTTCTAAACTTCTTCAATTTAATAGACCAATATTGCACTAAAATAATATTAGGTCTAAAACGTCATTGTTCATAAAGTGAAAGAAGTTGGGATAGAAATCTAATAAATTTCCTCCAGAAGTCATTTTCATTTTAAAAGTAGAAAATATAATTTGTACAGCATGTGTTATTACTTTAAGAGGGCCTAGTGTTGTTAAGGCCTAAAGCGATTCTGTCTGCATAATGGTAGGAGCGTATCTGTTAAAACTGAGAAGCGTCTTGTACTTCATAATAAATCTTGACACTGTCAATGAAAAGGACAAGCAACAAACAATATCTTACATGAAAATGAAAGATTTATCTTAAACACCTTCTAGCAAGTGAAAAATAACCCTATTTTTCACAGGAGTCCAAACGTAAGCAAAGCTGGAGGCGTACAAATGCACATCGGCCTTGCTTCCGTCCTGGAGTCTCCGACAGCTAAAGAAATGTTGCGGCCTAAAAATGGTCACCTCTCTGTCTTCACAGACTGATTTATGAGGACGATGTGGAGTCTGTACTGCCATTAAAGCGTCATAATATAGAAGATACAGTGGAGTCTCAGTCCGTAGAGCTTTCCTTATGGCCTCCGCACATCAAAGAGCACCCTCACTTCAAAGAGACGCCATGTCCGTGACCTCGAACGTGGGCTGAGGACCGAGATGTAATTCTCTCGAGTGTGGTTCTTGATGCTGTCTGATGTTGAAAAAGTAGGGGGGGTTAGACTTTAAGAACAGATGCAGCAACAGAGGTTTCAGTTTCCACTACTGACTGTGTTATCAAAAGCAAAGGTGTCTTTACAGCTTTCAAACTTCTTTTCCTCTTTTGTTCGTTTTGTCACAGGGTGAAAAAAAACAACTCTTTGAGGTTCTTGAAAACGTGTGTCCTTTCATCCTTAGATAACCAAGTGACGTCCTACAGAGAGCGGCGTTAAAAGCGAATACTGAGCTAAAAAAACTGAGCTAGAGAGAGATGTGTAGAAGGAAAGATTGACAATAGGAACAGCTGAGTGAGTTTTATGTAATACCCTGTTGTCTCTTAGTGTGCTTCAGATGCTCCCTAAAGAGCTATATTGTGAAGTGAGGACTCTGACTGAGGTGAAGAGGAAGGTGATGATGGTTGAAGGTACTTGAGAGTGGTGAGAGACAGCAACAAAGAGACAGGCGTGTGAAGAGATAATATACACCCCGAATCATACAAAGATATCTCACTACTGTTGAATGAAAGTTTTTTATTTGTGGCCGACTGGAGTTAATTTAGAGTTCATTCAACAGCAGGAATGTTTCTTTGCACCGTTTTACATGCTTGCTATTGTTCATATACGCATCTTTCCTCCATCCTATCCATTTTGTAGATTGCACTGTGTGGGTGTCAGTGTGAACTTTCATTGAACTAACTTTGTGACAATTTTCTCTCACACAGTGGCTATATTTCATATATTCCTCACAAAATACCATTTCTTGAAGGTTTATTGGTATTACGTGTTCTCTGAATCGATAGCAGGTGAATACTGCGGCAGGGCAGAAGTCAAAAGCCATCGGCAGATGGGATGTGTGATAATGGGATTCAGAATAAAAACTCGGCTTCTATAGCTTCTCATTTCTAAGGCCGTCAGCCCAGAGAACCCCCCCACCCCCCACCCACCCACCCACACACACACACACACACACACACACACACACACACACACACACACACACTTGAGGTATAGCAGAAGCAGGGCTGAGCAATGGGAGGAGAAGAGATAAGAGATAGGGGGATTGAGAAAATGGTGGCGAAAATCAAGGACATCCCACAGGACGACAGAGAGGAGAGATTACAGGAAATGCCAGAGCGAGAGAGAGAGTAAGGGAGGGCAAGGACAGAGGAAATGAAAAAGAATCTGGAATCTATAAACATAATTTTAAGGCTACCATATTATATTTCAGGGTATTGCCGCAGTATTGTGAACATATGCGCAAGTGCCAATCTTTTCTATACGTTTTCAAATATATCGGAGAAGGATGAGGGCCGTTTTCTTCAGCACACTAGAATGGAAAGATTTCTGAGTGTTTAGCTGCAGACCATTTAACAATTTAAGATCCAACACTTATTTTCCAAAGCTCTAATCCACACAGTAATGCATTCTCCCCTTGACTGCACTGACATGTTCTTGTCTCTATATGGCTGATCACTTGAATAGAAATTTCAAGTCGCTTGATGGATGAAGTTTGCATTGCCGGCTGTCTTAATAAAGCGGTGTGATTGCTAAGTCAATAGTTCTCATGGTTGATTGCTTTTTAATTGGTAATCTTCTAAAGGTTAAGTAAGTCGGTATTTTGCTGAAGCCCCACTAATGCTGGCATTTTCATAAAATCTGCAAAACTCACACTTACCTCTCTCTAAACTCTTTATCAAAATAATGCTTACGGATACTGACGTATTTTTTCCGATTGGAGTTTCTAGGGAACGGTGTGATTGTTATGTAACATATCGATACAGGTCGGATCAGAGTTTACAGAGAAAGGATGATTACACTGTTCTAACAAATTGATGAGTTTGAATTTCTTGTTCTCTTTCACCTTTGTGTTCTTTTATTCTTAGCAGTTCTTTTATTCTTTACAGTTGCTCTCTTGAATTAATAGTATAACAATTCAGGTTGAGATTTCTAATGTAGCTTGTCCACTGACAGAAACAGATGCATGCTTTTAGTGCTTATTTGGGCTATTGTTTCCTTCCTGTTTTCATACACCAGTCTGGTCATTCTTCTCACCTCTCAAGAAGATGTTTCCGCTTCAGAACTGTTTTTTCACACTCTATAGAGTGTTGTGTGTGAACATCCGAAGAGATCAAGCATTTTCAGAAATACTCACATCAAACCAACAACCGTGTCACCAATAGCTGCATGAATTTATGCACTGATGGTCTGATGGTCCGAGGATTTGTCTGACTGGACATGTATATAAATAAATAGGGGTATAAATGTTTCTAATAAAATATGTATATTACGTATGTACACTTTGATTTAAACTTTGTTTTGATTTAGAACTAAATAGGAAGAATTTAATTTAGTTTTATATTTAATGCAGATTTAGCACTAACGAACAGTTTAAATGTCAGTGTCAGGAAAATCACAAAGAATTTGCCCCAGAAGTGATTACTTCAATATTACCTCCCTCAAATATTGCAAAAAAATTATTATAACATCCCGTAAACTTTGTTCTCTCACAAGATAATTTGCATGGCAATTATTCTTCTATTTAACGGATTATTAAACAGATTATCCACCTTTGTTTAATCGATTCCAGTCTAGTAATCTATTCCAATTTTGATGTATAATGATGTTATTTATCAGTTGAATTATTCACAGAATTATCATGTTGCGTTTAAAAGTGGGTAATGTCCATAAAAACACTTAAAAACGGATGTATTCGTGCATTATGCTGGTCTTAGTAAAAAGAAAGAAAGAAAGAAAAAAGTGTAATGCAGTTGTTTCCTGTTTCTACAGGTCTGCTGCATGAGAGTTTCACAGATGAACCTGAGAGCCTGGTGACTCTGAACCTGCTGGTAGTGGCAGCTGTTTCAGCGTTCTCCACTGGGGCGGCGCTCTCAGGCTTGGCAGTATGTTGGATTATGAGCCAGAAGCACCGTCATTGCTCTCGAAGCGAATCCTCGTCATCGGGCACCCAGCGGAAAAGCGAAAAAGAGCGCAGTATGCTGGGGCCAAGCACCAGTGGCTCGGTGCTGAGCGTGACAGATCGGCCTCGCCCTCAAGGGGAAACACTCTTTGTTATGCCCAACGGCTGGACGAAGGCAGGGGATCTGGACCCGGGATTGCTGCCTACACCTGAGCAGACTCCACTGCAGCAGAAACGCCCAGCACCATCGCTCCGCCTCTCTGACTCAGGCTCCGGCTGGGACCAGAGCCAGACCTTCCTGAATTCGGTAGCTACCCAGTGTCCTCCGCCACCACCCTCAGCCATCTTCCTCAGCTCTAAGCTTCTAGGCGACAGGCGGCATGATGATGTCATCGAGCGCCAGCGCTATGTTTCTCTCTCCAAGTACCGTGAGCATGGAACACGACCGGGTACACTGCTGCGCAAATCAGCGGGCGACTACAACTATCCAATGACGCCTCAAGACTCCCCGGATAGGAGGCGCGTCGTGTCTGCACCCAGCACGCAGATGGAGTACACCGGCGAGGCTTTGCGCTGGACCCATGAGAATTACGTCTTCCATGCCGTCCCGGCCCCAGGACACCGCTACGCTGCAGGCACAGGCCATCCGCCTAGCCTTGCACGCACTGTCCTGCACGGCTCTCGTGGCCTCATGGACCTGGCGGATTTCAGCCACCTGCTGGGCAAGGGAGGCAACGAGCGTGCTCCTTCAGGCCAGTGAGGAAAACGGAAAAGATCTGCGATAAAGAAGGAAGTAGTGAAGGAGAAAATGTGCAGAGCATTAAAGCTTCAAAGCTACTGCAGTGCCAGCAGGATCTGGCCAACATCATTCTGTTTTTCTCCATTTTTCTTGCCATCTCTCTTGCCCTTCTGTTTCCAAGCTTCTTTTCGATCTTGTCTGGATTTCACTGTCATGCTATGATCAATCACTGGAAATTTAAATGGCCTCCACTCTGCCTCATAGGTCCTGCAAAAGACTACAAGCTAACACGCACAAACACACACACACACACACACACACACACACACACACACACACACACACACACACACACACACACACACACACACTTTCTCAGTCCACCCTCGCAGTCTTAGTGTGTGCCTTAACACACACCGCAGGTCCTTCATCAGAAGCAAGAGTACAGCAACAAACTGCAGCATTTGTGACTGCAGCAGCACTAATGACGTCCATATCTATTCCCTGGCACTCTCTCTCTTTCTCTCTCTCTCTTTCTCTCTCACTCACACTCACCCTCTCTCTCTCTCTTTCTCTCTCGCTCATCATTTAGAGAATGTGCTGGCGTGTTCTCGTTCACTGGGGATTTCTGAGCTGCTGGTTGTAATAAAACATTTTCAGCAAGGGTCGAGAGAGACAGCGCGGAGGCATCGATTCCCACTGCAGTCTAGCCGTGGCGTATACCTCAGCCTATCCCATTTTCTTTGTTTTTTATAAATGACTTTTTGTTTTACAGTGTTGAGCTCACTTAAGTAGCATCGTCACTCCTGACCTACGACGCAGTGCCACACTTCAGCAGTATTCACGCTGGCAGGACATGTACAATAAGACAGGATCGGTGCATCTCCTTGACTGCACATGCTTGTTGTCAGAGCGGAAAAATAAGGGAGGCAGGATGAGCACGTTTCATCCACTAACTCAGATTTTCTGTGAGCAATGCTACGGAGGGACAGAGAGTGAAAGAGAGAAAGAGAGCAAGGGATACAGAGCCAGAAGACACAAAGAGAGTGGTAAAAAATGGAAGCAATTCTTCTCAAGCAGAGGAAAGAATGAAGTTAACGAGGTGTTTGAACTCCTAAATGTTTTACGTTTGTTTGTTTGTTAGTTTGTTTGTTTTGTGTGAGTGTGTGTGTATGTATGTGTGTGTGTGTGTGTGTGTGTGTGTGTGTGTGTACAGTTGTACAGTGAATTACCCGCTCTGAACTGGAGACAGACACGAAAAGAAAAAGCAGTTTTGTGACCTTCGCCGGAATTACAAATGGACGCTATATAGATAACATAAACCTATTTGCTGTGCAGAATTTAGCTGAGTAGCCGAAAGACGCAAAATTCAGCTTTCTTCAACTCCTCGAGGGATAACAGGGACGAATACACAACGGAGCTGAGAGAAATTGTGCCAAATGAGGAGCATTGTTTGGATTGGTGGAGACATGATCAAATATTGAGTGTTACAGAGACTCTTCAGCCTGTACTGTATTATAACTCGTTTCGTTGGTTGCTTTGTTCTGTGTTTGTCGCATTAATAGCATTTCCGTTCCTCATAAGAAGTCACCCGGATTCGGATTCGAAGATCCGGTCGCATTTGTATGTTTCATCTGCAGTAGAGAGAAGACAGTGAGGCATTGCATGTTAGACAAGAACACAGAGATAAAGAATTATTAAAGGGATAAAACAAAATCCATCTACATTTGAACTTGATATATACATAATGCATACGTGAACGTAACACAAACAGGAAAAAAAAAAGTCCAAGGGTAGTTATCAATGTAGCTCATATTACACACAGAAGTGCCTCAGTCTCAGCCTGATGGTACACAAATACCACAAAACCAAAATGAGTTTAAGAAGGTTGGAAAAAATGATATGTACAGTATGATATTCACTCACGTCTATCTTTCTGTAACACCTTTCCAGTTAAAGCTCGAGTTCTTGTGTTGAATTTACATAAAGTACGTAGGTGCATATTTTAAAGCGCTATCAGCTATAACAGAGTTCAACAACTGCCATTACACTCTTATTATAAGTCAGTTCGGAGTAAACAGATTTGAGAGTGGATTTTCCAGGAAATGATTTCTCTTTCTTATCTGTGGTAATTGCACATATGTGAAAAACATGTGCAGTAGATTGAGATGGAAATGATTGAAAAAGGATAGAGGTAATTTATATATATATATACATAATTCCTGGAGTGAGAGATTTCAGAACATATGGGTGATCTGCATGATCTGAATAATGCATATGTAATCCACATATGTTCTCTGGAAAAGTTCAAGGAATACACACACACACACACATACACACACACCTGCATTTTTAGTGTCTTGCTTCTTGGGAGAAGATTCACTCTGGTTAGTTCCACCCTTTAAAGGTTAATTCTTTAAAGATGTGTGAGATTGGAGCCATATGGTTAAGGTTAAAGAGAGGCCGACCACACACTCAGAGACACACACACACATACAGACACAAAAATATAAACTGTCATGTGCTACACCTGTGAAAGTACACTCTCTGAAAATACAATGTATGCTCACACACACACAAAGCAAATTTATGAAGGATTGCTGGCTTGCAGCTTGTCCAAACATGCATGCACACACACACACACACACACAGAGAGAGAGAGAGAGAGAGAGAGAGAGAGAGAGAGAGAGAGAGAGAGAGAGAGAGAGAGAGAGAGAGAGAGAGAGAGCATGACCAAGACAGATTAAGGGAGCACATTGTAAATTCAACTGGAATAAGTTGCATGTGTGCGTGATTGCCCCAAGCCACAACAGCAAACCTTTAAAGAAGCTGGGCGTAAAATACAGGAAATACTGTAGAAGCTAGAGGCACGTCCATGACTCTTCAGTCAAAGGTTAGCAGCCCATGAATTTGTAGTTACGTTCATTATGCTGCATTTGCACAGTTGCTTCACATGCATTCAAGAAATAGTCGGCTACAGTACAGATGTGAGAATATACAGCTGTTCAGTATTCCACGATAAATTCATCTAAAATAACCATTCCACTGGTAATGTGGTGACCAGGTAATGAAATCGCATGGGGAAAAGATTTTACGTTATATTTATTATATAATTCACTTTATAAACATCAATCTCTTTTTATGGAAAAAAAAATCAGATAACTTATATAAGTATATATAAACTGCTGATATCTCAAAATGATCCTTTTAAAGGTGCAGTATGTCATTTTCAAAAGTGTTTTTAGACCCGAAATGATCGTATAATATCAAAGACAGTCAAGAAAAAACTGTGATTTACAAAAACTGCCATAAAATTGATCTGGCTAGATTTTTTTTTTTTTTAGGTTTTTTACGACTGATTGAATTTTTTTCAACCTCCAAAAAATTACAAACTGCTCCTCTAATAATTCAGTTTTCAAATGTTCTACTTTGACATTATGAAAGTATTTAGCCCTATATCAGAATGAAAAATAAGTACTGAGAAATACCAAAAAGCATGATGCTCCACTGGGTTGTATAGTTTCTCACACCAGATATAAGCAGATATTACTGTGCCATTGCAATGCAAATGCAAAACTGTTTATAAAGGAAAAAAACATTTTCTGCTTTTTATTTAAGGTCTAAACATAATCTAAGATTCTTGAAGTGCCAAAATGGAACTTTGTATTTCGAAAGGATGCTGTTTGTATCAAAAGGCATCGATGTTCTCATTAATGTGGTGTTTAGTTCTGTTTTTTTTTTTTTTTGTTGTTTTTGTTCGCAAGTGTTTTGGAGTCTGTTTTCTGTCCTCATGTAACCAGTGTGTTTTACTTCCTTTCGTGTAGCCTGTCTGCTACATTGAAGGTAGAAGTGCTGTTGTATGGTAAATCTGTTCAGCCAGGCTTTTACCACAACTGCCATATCGTTACCTCGACTCGAGGCACTGTACTTCAGTCCGGGAAGGCACAGCAATGAACCCTGAACCTAAATCAATAACACTACTGTATATATAAGCACAAGAGCGTTTTATTTTTGGGATTCGAAATGACGGCTATTTGACTTAATCGTGCGACAGAAGGATTTTTTTTTAAAGCATCGTCTAAAGCATTCGATTCGAACAGAGGAACCTTAAACTGCATTTTCCTGAAAAGAAAAAAACTATTTCATTCTTTTTTTTTCCTGACGCTCAGAATTGAGTGACATTTCAGACTGAAAAGGGACAAAAGAAATGGTCCGAACGTTGACACAAAGAATTGTACATAGATGAAATAGTGACATTTGAAGCAACACTTGATCTTGTTTTCTCATCCATGTGTACAGAAAATACGTGTATGCAAGTGTACGAGGCAAATTTTTTTTTGTATAAAAAAAGAAATCTGTGTATACACTTCTCTCAATTATACACACATACATAGACACACATACACACACTACTCAAAATGTTGGCGTGCACAGACTTATTTTGATCTGTAAATCGACATGGATATTTTATCATTCTAATAAACACAACGGATTGTTCATTTTTTTGTGTCCCATGAAAATCTTTCCCTTTTTTTTTTTAACACTCTAAAAACTCTATCTGAATATATGTGCATCAGGATGACGCTGAGTGGTGAACGAAGACCACTACAGGACAAGAGTGTGCATCTCTGTTGCTATGGAGATCTCCGTCACCATAGCAGCGTGGCTGAGATTGTTAAAGAATAGAAAGATAGAAAGTGGTGCTGTTTTGAAAGAGCGTCACATCTGAGTTAATTAGATCGACGTTACTCGTGCAACACATAATTAACGCAAACAACGGTTGACTTGTCCGACCTGGTGTTGTGTGGTCTGCATTTAAGCTTTCTCTTCTATTGCTGTTTCTTTTAGTAGATTAAGCCTTTGTTTGAACAAAAAACGGAAAAGGACATCAAAATCAGGAGTTTGAGTCATGATGATAAGTTTCTATTATCCCGTTCAACACACACACACTCTTTTTCACTAGACAAAGCATAACGCTATCATAAGCTCATTCTTTCATCTCTCATTAACCAGAGAAAGAAAAATCAGTCATGTTTTATGAGATATTATTTTTTTTTCCATTGTCCAAATTCTGATAGCATCATATTTTACAAACCAGACCTCATTAGTGAGTACATTAGGAAGGGACATTTGGCCATTATTAGCACATTTTCAATCATTTTCATAGTGAAAAACAGTTTAGCTAAAGGAATCCAAACTTATTCTGAGTGAAATGAAAGCTAAAATGGGTTTGGTTCGATTTTTATCCTTTGTCATATAATCACAATCAATCTGCTGTCTGCACATTCTGTGTTCATGAGCAATCTTGATATGACCAAAGACTAGGACAACAATACAGCATTAATATCATGCTTCAGCTGATTCAGTTACGCCATTTAACAGACGTCCTTATCCAGAGTGACTTACATTTATCTAATTTATACAGCTGAGCAGCTGAGGATTAAGGGCCTTGCTCAGGGGCCCAGGACTGGCAGCTCGGTATTTTGTGATTTTAACGCACAACCTTCCAATCAGTAGTCCAACATCTTAACAAAGGCTTTATGATTACCGAATATACATGTACTGCTCTTCAGTTAACTGACCGAGGTAATCAGGGTTGCTGGGAATCCTATGGAATCGACACATATACACAGTGAACACACATTCACATGCTCATTCACACCTAGGGCCAATTTACACCTAGTCGCCAATCAACTAACACCATGCTTTTAGGCCGGGGAGAAAAATGGAGACCTGAAAGCCACCTACGTGGACAACAACAAGGACATGACGGATTAGTCGTTGTAGTTGTTTATATTCTAAGAACATTTCTAACAACAGCACCAGCTTGACAAGCTCAATGTCTGTATTGACAGCTGGTATTTGGTGAGAATAAGCTGGAGTTTTTAGCCTGGAAACCTGAGCTCAAGATTAATTAGAGAGCTTTGAGGCAGCAAACAAGGAATGTCTCATGTCAGATGGAAGAATTTACATCTAGAAAGAAAGATAATTCTAATATATAATTCAGCTGTTAGCTTTATTATTGTTTGAGTGCTTATATTTACAATAAATTCACAAGAAATTTTAAAATTCTATACAGTAGTTTCACTTCCTAGTTTGAAACAGTTACTACATTAGAGTTTACCAGACAGCACTCAATGTCAGCTGATATGACAAATGATAATTTTCACTTTAATTTTTTCTAATAGAAATTTTTGTTTTAATGTAAAACATTTTTTGTTTAATATGTACGCTCCTCCGAAGAAGATGAAAGGGACGAAGGGACGCTTAATTCACATCTCAGTTAACATAGACTTCCTAAATCTCCCTGAGATGATATTAGAGAGAAACCTTGAGAGGAACCAGATTCAGTAGGCAACATATCCTCATTTGTATGATATATAGGCAGAATGATATATTTTGTTGAAGTAACTGTTCACTGATGGAGAACAATCTATATAATCTAAACAAACTATAGCTGAATTGCAGTCCTGTAGCCTTATGCCAATGGTTTCAAACTGGTGTTATCCACATTAACCTCATGTATCTTGTGGATGTCATTGTAAATCATCCTAAGCATCAGTGAGTGGCCTCCAAGTGATGAGAAATCCAAGAAGAAGAAGAAGAAGAAGAAGAAGAAGGATGCATCACTTCCAGTCCAGATCACTTCCTATCAGCTTGAACCAGCCCGTCACATCCAAAGTTATTGACAATTTCCCCATTCTGATGAGCTGTGAACAGTAACTGAAGCTCCTGACCTGTATCTTCAGGACTTTATCTATTGCAGTGTTGCAACACGATTTGACTGCATAACCGCATACATTTGGAAACTATTTGTGGAAGTTCTCATATTAAAGTGAGTCAGTAAGTGTATACAGTACATTCAAACATAAATAAACAATTTTAAATGGATTTTCTGTGTTTGCTGAGTGTGCATTAAGTGCAAGTGCTGTAGTTAATTATGTATTAGTTTCATAGAGTGTTTAAGAATGTTGGTTTTGTGCAAGTATGACATTTCTGCTGACCGCAACAACATTAAGACCATTAGGAGACTAAAACGAGTGCAGTTGTTCCTTATAGTAATAAGTTAAACTAAGCACATTTATTTATTTGTTTGTTTGTTTGTTTGTTTGTTTGTTTTGAACTAAAAAGCAATTGTATGCCTTACTCCAGACAGTTAATTGGCAGTCATCACAAATACCTGCAGAATTGTAACCAATCAAATGACCACAAGAGGGCAGACTTTTATTAAATATTATTCATTTATTTTATTGCCATTTTGTTTTGTTTTTTATTTTGTATGTTATTTATATCTACTGTTTCATTAATTATAGGCTATTATTTAGAATATATAAATGACAGGTTATTATATATTCAAAACAAATTTCAGTTGAACTGAAAAGAAAATTAAACCATGTTTTTTAACAGTGTATATATATATATATATATATATATATATATATATATATATATATATATATATATATATTTATTATTATTATTATTATTATTATTATTATTATTATATTGAAACTCAATGCTAATATGTAAATAAAATCAATATCACCATTTCAGATTCATATTGTCAGTCACTTTATGGTATTCATATGCTGTATTTTTTATATTTTATTTTTTGTAATATATTTTTTTAATTTCATTATACAATACAAACAATTTTATAAAATGTTTTTTTTTCTCTTTTTCTTATGTACAGCAAATTCCATTTTATTTCATATTACTTTTAAATTCTATTTTTATTTTGACCCTATTTTCAACATGAACAGTCATGATAGCATTTCACTGTAAGTCATATTTTATATTATTTTATTATTATATTAATCACATATTGTGTATGTGATTAATAAAATTTGAATTTAAACATTGGGATGTAATCTCATTTGTCAGATGTTACAAGTGAAAGTGAGGCAACACTTAAACCAAAGAGCAGCTTTTTTTAAAGACATTACAACACATAGACTTGGTTGTTACATCTATAATGAAACAGTTTTCATCTCGTAATATGGTATATGGTAAGAAATCCATGTCACAATATATAATCTGTGCATGAAGGTTTAATTGGCTGGGCTGCTACATTCCCCCATTTAATAACATGCCCCAATTTAAAGAAACAAAAGCAATGGTTTCTTCCCCTTTTTAATTCTCCACCTTAGAGAATATTTTAATATACAGTTAATAATCATATGGTTCCATGGAAATTTGACGTTTCAAATGTGGTACACATTTCACGTGTTTTTATTTTTACACAAGATGGAGGTCATGCCTTCTTAATAAGTGCATGTTGTTTCTTTTTTCAGATGTGATTTTTCTCACATGAATAATTCATTTTCATGTCTGCTGACATGTAAGCTGTTCACATGTACATAATGCTTTAGGGCAGAACACATATCTCACATAAGCACAACAAATAATTTACAGTCAGATATGAAATGTACTCTATATGATATAGAGATAAAACAAACTCTTATCTATCCAATGTGCTTTATTTAAAAAAAGAAATAAAAAAGAAGGAAGAAAACACTAGATTTTCAATCTTTTTACAATGGCAACCTCCCACAACTTGCCAGAAAATGTGAGATCTGCATCTCACATTTCAAAGAATCGGTTTAAAATTTACATTTTCTGACAAAAAGATTTCTCTTTCTTCTTTCCATTAATCTTTTCCTACTGGTCTAGTTTTTTATTATTATTTTATTTTAGTGACAGTATTAGAAAGGTGTTATATTATTATTTGCCATTGTTTGTCCATTGAAGGTCACAGAGAGCCCATGCCCCCTTCTTCAAATGCTGTCAATTGTCTCTGCAAACTTTTTTCAACAAAAAGTAATATCCGATAGAATCCAGACAGCAATTCGTTGTTGCTAACCACTCGGACACATGATAAAAATTACGAATGGTGCCTTCATCTAAAATGTACCTCAGCAAGTAACCAGCATGGATCGGGGTAAAACACACAATAAAAACAATCATGTTGGCTGTGATTATGGCGATGACGTTTTTCCTTTTGTCAATAATTTCCTCCTGTGCGTGCTGCCGGATGTCTTTTAATGACTTTAGCACGGCCCTGATAGCTTGTATCGAACAAGTCATGATGATGATCATTGGTAGAAGATACCCAAGAATCTCCAAAACCAACAGGAATTTAATGCTCATCTTCTCATTATCTTTGCGGTCATAGCATGTTTTTAGCTTTTCTGGCTTCATATTTGGACTGAAAGTTATGCAGAGAATTATGACTATGAGCCAGTTGAAAACACACGTCAGAACTGCTATCTTCTTTCTCTTGACCTCTGAGGTTCCACAGGATTTGTTCCGAATTGGGGACCTGACGACTACGTAACGATGGACGCTGATGGTTGTGATGGTAAAGATGCTAGCGTACATGTTGGTGTAATGCACACATATCAGGAATGAACAGAAATTAGTCAGAGTCATGGGGCAGAATGTCTCGACTATGCGGAAAGGCAGAAAAAGGGTCAGTAAGAAGTCTGCGAGCAGCAGGTTGAGCATGTAGATGTGAGTGTCCGTCCACTGGGGGGTGCGTTTGAAACACCACAAGGCTGAGGAATTCAGGACAAGGCCTAAAATGAACACAAGTGTGTAGGCCACACGGTTCAGAATAATAAAGTTGGTGTCATTCTTGTGCGTCGAACTGCAGTTAAACTCCATCACCTGAGACAAAGCAACCGCAAGAGACAAATAAAATCAGTCAGCTAAGTGAGCATCATATGAGACCATGCAACTGACAAAATAGAATAAACAGCAAAAGAATTTTAACTCCATTTTTAATGAATAATTCAATTCAATTCAAGTTTATTTGTATAGCGCTTTTTACAATAGACATTGTCTCAAAGCAGCTTTACAGAACATAAAGCTGGACATAAAGCTGAACATAATAAGGAATAGTTTTTTAAAACAAAAAGGAAATGTTGATTATAATTATTAAAAATTTTAAAATACATTGTTCTGACCTTTAAAGAAAAGGCTTAAACGGGGTTCAAATTGCGGCTTGTCACACGAGTTTGCATCAGTGAGGAAAAACGGTTGATCTTATTTATTTTTATTATCTTATTTGACCTTTTGAAGTTTACCACATAGCTGACCAGGCGTTCTCTGATATTGTTATCGCTGAAAATTGTCCACTTTTTTTCAGTGTCAGCTATTTCCCCATCGCCCTTCTCCACCGTTTGCTCTGATTCTACATCCTGGTTTTTACACGATATGAGGCATGTACTGTTCTTCTGAAAAATCCTTTACTGTAGGTCCAGCACATTCCAGATTGCTTTTGCAACAGACGTTGTATGATTTTGCATTTTTTCACCAGAGTGCAACTGAGGCATCCATACACATTTTACAGCATTTGGCAGATGCCCTTATCCAGAGGTTTGAAGGCCTTGCTCAGAGGCAGTATGAAACACACACCCCTCTGAGGAGTAGTCCTAACGCCTTAGTAGTAGTAGTAGTAACGCCTTAACCGCTAATCTATCACTTCCCCCAACTTCCCCCAAGTGCAAAGCATTCTGTATATAACCTTTTGAACCGGATCATTTGTGTAAATTCAGTAATTATGTCTAATGTTAAAAATGCTCATTCATTAATAAAGAAAAAAATTATTCATTATTATTTTTAGCAAATTTTTGTGGTATAAGATGGATAAAACATTATTTTCCTTTACCAGCACCTAATGGTTACATGCAATGGTTTATTTCTCAGTAATTAAGCCTCAGCTAATTTGGGGTCTAGGCAAATCTAATCATTCTTGCCCGTCCTTTGTATAACCTACATCTAAATTGCAGTTTAGCACTTCATGTGTTTTAGCATGTTTCCACAGCTCATTAGTTAAAGATTAGGCTCTTCAGCAGTCGAATAGGACATGTTGCAAAGATCTTGCTCACATGAAATGAACTGCAACCTGGTGCAACTTCATTTACTACTGTTGAAGAGGTAAATACATGCAAACATGGTGTTATGATAACATGCAGCATTACAGTGTGCATATTGTCCTTTACATGTTTCATTGCCTGCTCAAACACTTTAGATTTACGCTGCTGCACTCATTCCAGGTGGATGAATTAGAAATAAACACTCATTATAACGTTCCCTCACTTCAGACTGCCACGGCTGATACACTCACTAATGATTTGATGGCGTATGGCAGAAGCATTGCACATTCTTGTCACACATTATTAAACAAATTGTTCAGGCTTATTAGACAACAATATGTCAGGTAGAAGATCAGACTAAACTCTCCACAACAGACCTGTCTTGGACCATGGATCATTCTTGTATTATAATAAGTGTAAAATAGACTGACAGAGTTAGTATCAAGTTAGAAGATATCTGAAGCGGTGAAATAAACTCAGAGCTATTTTGTCTCTAAGCATGACTTCCTGAATGAACACTTAATAAATAAATAAATAAATAAAGTAAAAAAGAATAGCAACTGAAATAAACAAAAACAAAAAGAAAAGAAAAAAACAAACTATCATTCTACAATTCTATCTTTTTTTGCAATTATGCTTTTTTCTTTCTATAGCATTTTTACTTAAAAAAAAAACAAGGGTTTACTTACCGTGATGCAAACTTTCTCTCTTTCGCAGAACTTAGAACTACAGTAAAGTTTTGAAACAGTCCATAGACTCAAAATGGAGTCATTGTGTAAATAGATGTGAAAGAAACAGACAGATATCTTTCCATGTATAGCAGATGAAATGGTAACCTTTCCGTTAGTGTGGTTAAATGTTTGTGGTCACAAATTGTGGCAGGCGCATGTCATGTAATAGGCACAAACGTGCAACACTCCACTTCCTCTTTACCACTAACAAATGTTCCACAGGTCTGTATCAGTAAGAACTTTTGTAAAAGTATTCAATCTAGGCAACTGTGTTTTTAATATATATTGGGAAATTGTTATAATACACATTTGTGATGATCAAATGTAGCTTACATTCTAATTCCTTAAATATATAGTTCTATCCAATTTTCTTGTAATGTTTTAGACTTTCAAGGCCTAGAGTTGTCATGGTTGGGGGAACAAAAACAGACGCAAATAAAGGATATGAAACATACACATACTTGAGACAGGATGACAACAAAAGACAACAGGCTCAACTAAATAGACAAGACAATCAGAAACATGAGGAACAGAAGCGGGCAGGAAGAGACAAGGGCGGGGCAGACACGTGACAAAACACAAACAAATTGTCATGGCGGGACAAAGGCGAGTGAGGATCCAAATGCAGTTAAGAGGTTTAATCAGCCAACACATGGAACAGAAAAACAGTCAGGCAGGCAACACGAGGCAGAACAAACAGGCAATGGGACCATCGAACAGAAACACACAACATACCAACAACAACTAAAACCAAGGAAGTGAACAAACAGAGTAGATATAGCAAACAGGAACCAATCACAAAGCGGAGACAGTCAGGGATTAAGACAACACACCTGGGGAAAGGATTGAGCGCAATTAGTGTCCATGGTGACAAATGAGTGGGGGGAGCAAACAATTAACAGCAGGGCAAGACAGCAGACAGAAACAGGGCAAAAAACACTGACAGACTCATTACACAAATGCACATGGCCAAAGTACGGGCTGAGTCCTGACAAGAGTAAGGTTAAGGGAAATGTGCTTTGTCTATTGTTACTTATCCAGTGTTACATGAATGCGTAGAAAGGATTTTAAAAAGATTCTTAGAACAGGCCACACATGAGACATACACCTGATAAATCTGATACCATTGCACTTATCTCATTGCTTCCTGCAGCATCTTATCTTATGAACTGAAGACATATTTGTGTTCAGATAGCTGCAGGCCTCTCATGTTTAGAAGACAGGAAAGAGTGACATCTCCAAAATCCCCCAACACACACACACACACACACACACACACATATACACACACACACACACACACACACAAAAAAAAAAAAACACTGGGGGGTGTTGTGCTTAGATCACTGATCACAATTTAACCAAATACAAAGTATTGTAATATTGCTCCCATATAAAACAGTTCGGCTCAAGCCCAGCCATTTTTAGTGTCATAATTGAGGACAATGTCCCGTCCCGTCCAGAGACAAGCTGTTTCAGGTTGAGTTTTTGTTCAAACCGACCATCGAAAATACCCTCGGGGCATCAGCATTAGAATGTGGAAGCACTAAAAAAAGGCTGTTATCTTTGATAGCCTCCCAAATTGGTTCAATCCAGTCACCTTTGAAAAAAGGAACCAGGGGCCTCTATTACTCAGATGTTTTCTGGCACCATCTCAGGGCCCCCAGTTTGAGAACCACTGGCACTAGACCACTTGTTCTGAGCAGGTGTTGTCAGTGAACAGGCTGTAAAACTGTTGGCTAAGTTACAGACACTCATGAAAAACTGATGCTGATTATCTGGAAAACATCTCTAACAACAGTCAAAATGTCATTGTTTGTGTCAAAGAAGTTGTGAATTTGTTGTAAAACAGGAGATCATGACTCACTCTGTGAACAAAGTGATGCTCACAGCTCCAGTGGTTTTCTCTGTGGGAGAACGAGGATGATGCTGAACAGGATTTGATTTTTTTTTCCATTGGTTGTTGTGTTAAATCTTACCCATATACAATAGTGCTATTTTCTGATTGGCTATTGTGTAGCCTCTATTTTTGATTGACTGATAAGTGTCAGGCTCGACTAAGAAGGAGACGTGCGTGACTCCTGCCCGGTACATAAAACACAGAGCTAAGGACTAAAGTCTAAGTTGTCCTAGTGACACAAAGTGCATAATGTGCAACCTAGTGCAAAACGTTCAAAACAAGACAATGCAGACCTACAGTATAATACATACGATGGAGCTGATCAGTGTGCAGACTATATTTAGCATTGTGCAAGTTAGAGGATTTGTAGACAAGCTAACTACAGCCACAACAGTGAGATGTACTAGCTATAATTAAAAAAGGAAGATAAACTAGCTATAATCAAATGCCAAGATAGCTATAAGACAAGCTAGCTACTACTAAAAAAAATAAGAAAAGTGCCTTCAAAAGTCATTAGAGCTAGCAGCAACCAACAGAGTAGCACAAGCTGGCTATAAAACAAGCTAGGTGCAAACAAATTGGTAAAATAAACTAGCTGTAAATAAAACACAAAGACATGTTAGCTATAAGACAAGCTATATTATGTATAAATAGGAACCAGAAGTGGGTTTGTATTTTTTTTTCTTTTCTTTTCCTTTTGCTTTAAGCAGTAGAACAAATGCAAATATTTAAATAGATTATTTTGGCATTGGTGGTTGTACAAAGCTATTACAAAACTCTTGGTACCACATGAGGTTTACTAGATGTGGTGTTTAAACGAAAGCAATTCATTTCAACATAAATGGTTAGAAGTTATTTCTCTGCTCAAACTGACGGTAAGAAGGTGCAAGGCTCCCTCTGTTGGCAGGAGTATTTTTGCTGTCATGTTGCCCTTTTCCACATTGCTAAACTCCATTCTCGTACTTAAGAAGCAGAGGGTCAAAAAAATTTACAAGGCTGGGACTGAAATCACTAAAGCACACAAAGCATTCAGTGATAAAACAGAAAAGCCAAGAGGGGAGTGCAGACACTGTTCTAGTCCTTGGAAATAACAGAATTGTATGTGCATTTGAAAACATTTGTTTTTGTTGGGTAATGTTTGTATCACAATAGTAACACATCCATTTATTTGGATTTTTTTAAGGAAAAAAAAAACCTTCTTTCTACGATGTCCCACATTTTTGATGTTACATGTCACAATAACCTTTTCCCCGTAACAACTCATTTCTCATTCTTCCTCAAAATTGCTTCTATTCCATCTTACATATGTCTAGGAAAAATCAAGAGAAGCGTACAGCATGGACAAAAGGTCACAGCATGTAGCCTTGGTAAATAAAGAAATCTTGGTTGCTGGTCTTTGCAATGTCCCGAACTGCACATGTCCCTTTTGTGGGTCACCGTGACACAGAGAGTGAAAAACAGTGATGCTGAAAGAACAGCAGGCATTTTCAGGACATGACGGAGTTCTCCTTTGGATAAAGAGCAATTTCATAAGGGTGTCAGTATGTCAGTAGCTGATGCCATAATTGAGAAAATTGGCTTACTGTGTTTGTTCTGTTAATGAGTCGCTAACGAATATCAGGAGCGTTAGAACGGTGAATGCTCTGAGTGTTTCAAATAAATCTTCTTAGCTCTTTGGTATTAAATTAGCTCCATTAGGACCATTTAAACAAATTGTATTTTAATCCATACAAAACTGGACCTGCACAGTATTTCTAATGACACTGACAGTGTAATAGTACTTTTAATAGGGTTGACTTGGTTTTGTATAGCGGTTAAAATTCTGTGGGTTTGAAGGCTACAGTTGGACTGCAGTGTACTGTAGTACATGTATCCATCTTCAAAATGTATGATGTATGACATGTATGAATCTGGAAAAGAGTACAGGAACATTGGTGACTAGCTTTTTCTTAGACTAACTCTTCAAGTTAGCATTTGCAGCTAAAATACGATGCTAAAAAATGATAGAAATAATATCAATAGCAATTTAATTGAGCTTAATTGTCATTGTTTTACATAAAGCCATACAGTAGTCTAGGGAAAGGTTTGATGCAATCTGGTCCCTGTTCTGTGGAAGAAAATAAATGTAAATTTAAATCTGGATATCTGGTAAGATGCATATTTGGCATTTTGTTATGCTGACTTATGTTTAAGTCATGCATCATGCAAAAGTTTTAGTCACTGAGCAAATGATTCAGTGATAATAAGCTCTTGTAATGGGACTTCCCTGTTTATCAAAGAAATATCTGACTATATTCGATAATGCAGTCATTTAATACTTCCTGCATTTTCTGGACCATTCTGCCCATATACACAAAGATCATTCCCATAACAGAATGTTATTATCACTGAATCATTTAGCTCAGTGACTAAGACCTAGCATGATGCATGACGTAGATAAACATAAGCCAGCATAACAAAATGCCTAACATGCATCTTACCAGATATCCAGATATAAAAATTTAAATATCCAGATTTTCTTTACGTTCATACACACACACGTATATGTGTGTGTGTGTGTGTGTGTGTGTGTGTGTGTGTGTGTGTGTGTGTGTGTGTGTGTGTGTGTGTGTGTGTGTGTGTGTGTACAGAATATGTATATATATTGATGAATATATAGACATTGATCAATTTCAGATCTGAAGGTTCGTCAGCGTGAAGGGGAAATTCTACTCGGTTAGTGAGTTGTAGAGTTCAGTAAGGAGGTCGCTGTGGGGTAAAATCTGTTCCTTAGCCTGCTGGTCTTTGACTGTAGGCACCTGAACCTCTGATAAGTACAGTGTGTAATTTGGGTTGTAGTCTGTTTGGTGTTGTATTCTAATTTGAGCAAAGTTGTAATTTGTCAGCCATTCAGATTGTGGCATGTTGTTACGTACCAAATTGTGACTCTTTTTTATTACAGCTCTCTATTTGTCTCTCTATATTATTTTAATTAACTACATTGCTGTCAAGAGATAAGAATGGTACATGCTTTATTGGTGTTCTATCTCTTCCTAGTATTAAATATACCCAGTGAAACAGTGCGAGTGACTGTGCAATATAAACAGAGAATAATTAGTCTGGATTGGCAATACCATACACAGCGTGAATTCATGCTGACTTCTCAGTGACGCCCAGGGAGCTGGTGAGAACGGGAGAGACGAGTTATTCAAAACACAGCAAAAGATCTTCCAAGAACAAGGAACATAATGCAGTATATATTTGATATAGGCTTAACAGAGAAAGGCATTGTTAGGCTGGATAGACATAAAATAAGTAGCTTGGTAACCATGGTGATGGAGGGACTAGTGAGCTTGTGTTTGTAACAAAAAGGGATCTATAGAGAAAAGGACAGATGAGGATGTTAAAGAGAAAGTGGGAGAGTGGTCACTGAATGAGAAGAGTGAATAAGGTGAGAGGAGTAGACAGAGAAAGAAAGGAATTGTTATGAGAAAAAAGAAACAGGCATAAGGACAGGCAGAAAGAGACAGAAAGGGGAGGAAGGGAGCATGAGAGGGAATGAGAGAGTGGATGACCTATGGTGAGGAGTATAAGAGGAGGAGGGAGGGATGACAGCAGAAGTAGGCCACAAGGCCAAATAGAGAGCAGTGCAGTCCCTGTAGGGGAGAGGAAGAGAAATAGGAAGAGATGCTTGACATATTGTGAAAAATTATGATTTTCCAGTTTCTATCTATCTATCTATCTATCTATCTATCTATCTATCTATCTATCTATCTATCTATCTATCTATCTATCTATCTATCTATCTATCTATCTATCTATCTATCTATCTATCTATCTATGCTTATATCTCAATGTAGTATAGGTCAATCTGACATGGCATCTGACGCTGACTCATCTGAGCCACTGCATGCACACACATACATACACTTGCATGTGTGCTTCCTCGTTTCCATGGGAGCGCCACCTTGAAATGATTGTCCATCCCTTTCACATGCCTCGCATGGTCCTGTGAGCATCTGTTCTCATACAGTTCATCCCAAAACCATTTAAAGTGAAACTACCAGCTTACCAAATTACCTCATTTTCTTAGTTGTGCCATATTGTGCTCTTTTTGTTGTCTTTTTTCAAATATGATATATGGATATAAAGAATAATTAAGAAATAATATCAGGAAGTAAAAAAAAAATTAAATAGTATGGAATAATTTTTTTTTCTTTTTGTCTATTTTTCCCTTCCGTTGGTGCCATTCCAGCACGATCTGGCCCCCGATCTGGGAAAAAATAGAAATCTGGACATGATGGGTACTTGGCGTTTTGTTATGCAGGCTTATATTGACCTACTGTATGGTGTGCATCATGCCCTGAGACTTAGTCACTGAGCTAAATGATTCAGCAATGGGAGGGCTTTACACAAGAACGAGAAAATGGGCCTAGAAAATATAGAAAAATCTTGTCAAAATAAGAACACTGTTGTTCATTCAGTCAGGACATTATATGTAGGAAGGTGTGGTACTAGGAAGTCCATCAGGGGAAATCACTTGTATACTTGTTATATTAAAAATCCACTCCAATTAAGTATTTCCTGTTAGAAATTGTTTCATGTAGAAGCTTAGAAGCAGTTACAGTAACTACTATCTAAAGAAGCCTTGCACATGCCTTTTTTCTATGTAGAGTTTTCAGTAAAGAATACATTTACAGTAAATCCTACACCTTACATAGCTTTTAGTTTCAGCTAAATTCTTAATTATATGGACGCAAACATGACATCAAATGTCAGCGGACATAACTGTGGACAAACCGGCTTTACATTTTATTGCCTAGTAGCAAACAGTGAAGATATCAAAAGTCTTTAGTCTTTGCAGCATGATATGAAAGTCTATTCGTATTGTATTATAACATGTACAGACAAGAATCTGGTGTCTTAGACATAAAGCTTTGTTTTCTAGAATGTTTTTAAATATAGCAAAGAGTTATAAAGTGCTTATTATTACTTATTATGGTCTTCATTTTTCTCATATGGAATATTCACAAGTCCAGATCCAGACATCCTTTAGGAAATTAAAGGGCTTAAGGCTAGAGGGGTGAGTGAAGGCTCGTCTTATTACACCAGCTGTCTTTGGTGAAAAAAGTTCCCCAATGTTCAACTCATGTTGCTGTAATAAATTTTATTCTGTCAGATTCAGAAGTTTTTTTTAAATCATAATACACCAGATGACATTTTTTTCTTTTTTTTAATTGCAGAATATTATGTCTTAGAGAAAATAAATGTGCCATGTAGCTTTCTAAAATAAACCAGGATAAACTATGTTCGGTTCATGCTTTGTTCTGCCCGCTACACCATAAAAATATAATCGAGCACTATTACATAGTCTGCCAAAAAAATTGATGATGTATACCTGGGCGTGGATAATATAAAGATGGTGTAATGATTATTATCCATCTTTGCATTTTCTGTATTCTTTGCATTTTCTGTTATTGGGTCACAGAGAACCTGGAGTCTATCCTAGTGGACTTGATCATTATCATATGATACGATAGCTAATTTGATTAATATTGGAACTACCCACTAATACATCTCTGACACATTTCATAATCCATATTATCTTTTTATTTTTTTTTATGTATGTTTGATTCAATTACAATTTAATTCATTTCATTATGTGTATAATGCTTTTAACAATGGACATTGTCTCAACGCAGATTTACAGAACATAAAATGTGCAAAATATGTCTATTTATTTGCATTTACCTGTAATGAGCAAGTCTGAGGTGAAAAACTCCCTTAGATGGTATGAGGAAGAAACCTTGAGAGGAACTAGACTCAAAAGGGAACCCATCCTCATTTGGGTAACACTGGAGCGTGTGAAATTGGGAATTGAGTTTGGAATAAATATGAGTTCATTTACTCATCCAATAAAGATTATCAGGTTGTCACCTGAATAAAATGTTTGTTTTAACCTAGACTTTCTAAAAGATCTGGCATTCATTCATTAGCAGGGTGAGAAGTACTGGTAAAACATCCTACATGCAAGCCTGCGCTAGTTTGGCAGGAATAAAACTGCCCAAAATATGCTCCAAATCCCCAGGGACCATTTGTAAGAATGCAAAAAGATGTAGTCATTTAACTCAGTTTTGAATTTGGGATTTGGAAGAAAAAGAAGAGGCATGTCAAAATTAGAGATGATAAGGAAGAGTCTGGAGAGAGAGTTATGTTGGAACACAGCTTTTTCCTGCTCTCCTGAAACACTGACCCGGTTGTGTGGTCCTTTGTGGTCACATCAGATTACCAGGCCCAAGTGAGCTCGGCTTAGAGGGCTTTCAAAAGAGGGAAAATGAGAGGGATTAATAGAGAGGGGGAGGAGTGTGTGATAGGCAGGAGTGTGACTCAGACGTAATCCCTGTGGATAGCTGAAATTCTGAGAAACAGTATGAGGGAGGGAGAGAGAGAGAGAGAGAGAGACAGAGAGAGAGAGAGAGAGAGAGAGAGAGAGAGAGAGAGAGAGAGACAGAGAGAGAGAGACAGAGAGAGAGAGAGAGAGCAGTCACATTAAGAACCATTCATTTAATCACTACAAATATAACACATTACAAATCTGTATATGTGAAGCACACTTAAACTGTAATTATAAAACATTCAGTAGCATGCACACTGAAATTAGAGATGCTTGCCCTTATAGCAATGAGTCATATTTGGTTTGTAGGATTTGACTAAAGGAAGGGAAGAGGATACACCTTTTATCACTTTATTTAAATGAAAACAGGTCAGTATCCTCCTGTCTTATATTTCACTCACAATAAGCCCTGCTGTGTCTTTGTTTTCTGATAGTGGTTACGGTATTGTGTTTGTTCTTCTGTTTCACATTGTGGCTGAATGGTGGCAAACAGCTAGAGTCATCCTCAGAGTAGTATATACATATACACATGTCTTTATCAGGAACTCATCACTGTTACTTTATATCATATTATTTTAGATTATATTATATATGAAAGTGCAGCAGGTATGAATTGATGTAAGCGTACAGATATGTTCAAGCTGCCACTGCTGGGCCCCTGAGCAAGGCCCTTAACCCCCTCTGCTTCAGAGGCACTGTATTATGGCTGTCCCTGCACTCTGACCCCAACTACAAAAGTACTGTATAGTACTGTATGGTGCAACTTATTTCACTGTTCAGTAATGTATATGAGACAATAATGAAGGCTTCTTCTTAAGAAAAGGTTTTGCTTAGTAGGATTAAATGTTAGCAGAAAAAAACCTTAGTAAATCCTGGCACCTCTGGGATTGGGAGTATGATTCCCACCTCCACCCTGTATGTGTGCAAAGTCATGTTCTCCCCATACTTTAGTTTTTTTTTTTATCAGGATACTGTGGTTTCCTTCCCAACACACTGAAGGCTGATTGGTGTCTCTAAATTGACTGTAGTGTGTATGTGATTGTACCCTGTGATGGGCTTGGAAACCTGTCCAGAATGTCCCTCACCTTGTCCTCTGAGTCCCCTGAGAACTTGCATTTTCTGAAAACCTTCTTGTGGAGTGAAAGGAGAAGTTTATAATGTTTAGAGCTCTCTGCTTCTGGTGAAATGTAAGCCATTAAATAGTTCTCTCTAACCAAACCCATTCCTTCTTCCCATGGGCGTTGTCTGAATTCGGAATGATGTGTTTTGAGCTACATTCAGATAGATACACTGTGGGTGGAAAATGTGGACTCTTCCATGAAAGCTTGTGTTTTGTTTTGATGTTTATTGTACTTGTTTATGAATGTGTATGTTTAGTAACAGTGCTAAATATTAAAATGTACATTTTTGGAAAATCAGAATTTGTCTACGTTGGTTGAAATAAAAATAAATTCAATATAAACTTATATTTAATATTGGTGTTAGTTTCCTGTTGGCAGTGACAATGATGACATGATATTAATTATATATTATAATTGAGGGCTCACTGTGACTTTGCTAAAATTTAGGTTTAGTCTGAAATAGAGCACACGGAAGCAAAACAACCCGTGTGTGGATTTTAGACGATGAAACGATGATTAGTTTCCACAACACATGCATAGCATGAGTGGCAGGGGAACACTGTGGGACAGTAAAGAAGTGAAAAAATAATAAAATCCACAAAAATATAGTGAGACACCTTGTGTACTGTATAAGCATTTGTAATGCTTGAATGAATGTAAATGCAAGTTAGTCTTAAACCAGACCAGCTGGTAAAATAGCACTCAGAATCGAACCACCCACCTTAGACCAGGTTCACACTGCAGGCAAAATTGCCCAAATCCGTTTTTTTTTTTTTTTTGGGGTCAAGTGACCAGGTCAGACTTCTTCAGGAGTAGTGTGAACACTCAAATCAGACACAAATCTGATTTTTTCAAATCAGATTCAGTCCACTTCCATATGTGGTCCTGAATCAGACCAAAATCTGATTTTTTCCAATGTGGCCGCAGTGTGAACACCCAAGGCGGATTTGATGTGACTTTTACGTCAATCTACATCGACATTCGTCACAATTATGCGCCGGCGAGTACGCACACAAATGTGACTACGCCTACAAAATAGATCAAATAATCAAAAGTTGCCCTCGACATCCAAAAATTTTCAAAACACTGCATATCTGTGTTGCCATTACACAAACATTTAGAAAGAAAAGGGAAAATGCTTACTTCCTCCATAATCTCGCCAACTTTAGCGCAACGGCGTGTTGCGTCTGACGTCATTGTTATTGTTCGTTTGCGCATGCGGGGCAGTTCAAAACAGCAAACAGTTCACACTGGTATCTGATATAGGCCACATTTTAAAAGGTAATGTGAACAGCCAAACAAAAAAATCTGATCTGAGCAAAATATCCGAATTGAGCATTAAGACTTGCAGTGTGAACGTGGCCTTAGATTAAGAACCAGAGGAAGTGTTTACTTTGGCTTTTTCCAGTCAGAGTTCAGAAATCATGAGTTACATGCTTTAGTAGAGTGCAGTGTTAGATTGCCTTCTAAGGAAAAATGTGTGAAGTGATCACGAAGAGTCCATTTACAGGCTAGGAAAAATGACTAGACTACTAGATTTGTAATAACTTTTTGCTGCTATAAATAAGTTAAATAAACTTTTATTGTGACATGAATAGATAATGAATTTTGAACCTAGAATCAGCATTACTCAGTCTTCTGTGTTATTCTGTTTATTCTGACCTATTTTATGTTCTTTCTGGAAGCATTATCTTTTTCTCAATTTCTGTTTGTAAAGATCTCCTTTTTTGTCATTGTTCATATAGACTTGTGCATACAGAGAGTCTTTATGGACAGCAAAATATAATGTTGTATAGTGAAAGTGTATATTTCAGTGGGTGTGACCTTGGAGAACAGTTTAAAAGGCTGAATTATTCCAGCACAAAAAGCTGCAATACAGTGATTGAACAAGTATGAGGTCATGACAGGCCCAGGGTTAGAAGGTCACAGGTATAGAGTACAAAAGAAGCGAGTTGTGCAATATCACTTAAATGTGAAATGATTCAAAATTCTATCAACTTACAGTACTTGCATTACTTCTAAAGTCTCTTCTCTTAGGTTAAATTAAAATCAGGTTTAATCATGAACCACTCAGATTTACTATGTTAAAAATACAGAATCCATAGTAGGAGTTCAATGCAACAAAAATCAGTAAATCGACATTACTGAGATTCAACTGTTTTTTTTTCCATACTTTGTATGTTCATCTTCATTTTTGATAATGTACCAAATCCTCCTTGGCTTTGAGGACACCAGTGTTGTACAGATTTTTGAAAGAGATGTACTGCCATTCTTCAGAGACTACAGATGTTGTTTTTTTTCCAGCTGCCCATTGTTGAAGGGGTTATTTTACTCTACCGTACTCTTTTATAAACACCCTGAGGGTGTTCTATTAGATTCAAGTCAGGTGATATACTTAAGCAGGTCGTAATTTTTGGTGACAGCTCTAGATAGTGCAAAGGACATCGGGTGCATAACATCATTTCAAGGAAAAAAACTTGGCTAGAGCAAACATCTTCTTTAGAAACTCTTACATGGAAGTGTGTTTTGGATTGTTATCATGGAAGAATATTGCTTTTTTGGCAAGCTTCTGGAGACTGGAAGTCATTTTGTCTGGCAGTATTTTGGCACATCTGCAGGCATTCATGGTGCTATCTACAAATGTATATTGGCTTATTGGTTTATGCCGAACATGCTGACCTGCCCTGAGCCGAACAAATTTATCTTAGTCTTGTCTGATCAAAGAATGTGCAGAAAAGCAAGCAAGGGTTTTGCCATCCAAAGGAGTTCATGCCATGCATTGTCACAGATACTCCTATTCATATTGATAACCCCTGTGTCTATTTCTCCTCTTTTTAATCTTCCTGTATCATTTTCTATCTTTTTGAAGTCTCACAATCAGATTTTTTAATTTCTCTAGCAATTATTTTCCATTATGGAGCCATGATGCATACATTCTGTACAAAAAGACACAGGTCCAAAACACTCTACTCTGCAGTAAAAGGAATGCATCTATGATCACTTCCACACAAGTTGAAACACAAATCTGTGATTATTCATCATTCATTCATTTTCTACCGCTTTATCCAAACTTCTCGGGTCACGGGGAGCCTGTGCCTATCTCAGGCGTCATCGGGCATCGAGGCAGGATACACCCTGGACGGAGTGCCAACCCATCACAGGGCACACACACACACACACACACACACACACTACGGACAATTTTCCAGAGATGCCAACCAACCTACCATGCATGTCTTTGGACCGGGGGAGGAAACCGGAGTACCCAGAGGAAACCCCAGAGGCACGGGGAGAACATGCAAACTCCACACACACAAGGCGGAGGCGGGAATCGAACTCCCAACCCTGGCGGTGTGAGGCGAGCGTGCTAACCACTAAGCCACTGTGTCCCCCAAAATCTGTGATTAATGAAACAAAATTGTGTAACTGTGATGTCAAATTAGCCTAATTACATGAACTTGTTGATTAAATGATCTGTAAATACCATTTCCATTATGAAGCCATGATGCATGCATACAAAAAGACACAGGTCCAAAACAGAAAAGATTCTGGTATTTACAGGTCAGTTAATCAACAAGTTCATGTAATTAGGCTAATTGGAAATAACAGTTACAAAATTTTGTTTCATTAATCACAGATTTGTGTTTCAACTTGTGTGGCAGTGATCATAGATGCGTTGCTTTTACTGCAGAGTAGAGTTTCTACTTTGCAATCTACAGTATTTGCTCTTCATTGTTTAAAAGGAAGTACTCTACTTGCCAACTTACACATAGTACAGTTATTGAAAGGTGACACAATTTTCATTTCAAGTCATTTGACATTTACGTAGTTGCATTGTGTAGTTGTTTACTCACATCAAGGTGGAAGGAAGAAAAGAAATGGGAGTAAGAACAGAGAGAAAAGACATTTTTACAGATAAGAATCATTTGAGCCAAGAGAAGATACTGGATGAGCAATACTCACTGACAGAGCTATCAGTACAGAAATGCACATGTAAATATATACAATAAGCATATACAATGTAAAAGGAAGTAAGGATAGAAAAAGGAAGAAATTAGATCCTCATTAATACCATCATATTTTATGCATTTGGCTTGTTATCTGATTAGCTCCCATGGTGAATGTTTTCATGCATCGTAGCTATGAAATGGTATAGATAAAGTCACTCAATTCCCCGGGAACACATCATATACACAACAAGGATTCAGCGTGTCTCACTGTTTACTGAAGTACAGTATCAGATGGTTCACAAATGCCGCCTCTGCCCAGCATCAGCAAAACTTCAGCTTACACACAGCTGACATCAATTAACTGAATTAAAATAGAGGATCAATTTAATCCATAGAGCAACAGGTGCTTTCTGATTAGTTAATTATTCTGAGAAGAGTAATGCATATAGAATTACTTAAGACTAAGAGGTTCTCATATTGCTGTATGAAGGATAAAAGGACAGTCAGAGAAAATGGTGCAGTGAAATGTCATTACAAAAAAGATTTTTTAAAATGTGCAACACATGCAATGCCTAATAAAAATAAAACCAAGAATAAATTAAACATAATCAAATTATACTTATAGGAAGGATAATTATACTTATAGGAAGCAAGCAAGGAAGGAAGGAAGGAAGGAAGGAAGGAAGGAAGGAAGGAAGGAACAGTATATTTGAGTAGGAATATGTATAAAACCTGTTTTAAACAAGAGAGGTTTGACTTATAGCCTAAAGTAAATTTGATTAGTTATAGCTTCTTGCTTTTTATTCTTTTTTCTTTTTAACTGTTGATAATCTAGGACTAGAATCTGTTCCTGAGTCAGTGGTTAGTTTTGCGAGGCTCTTCTAAACATTACAGCTGAATTCCAGTCAATGAACGAAAGCTTGGCCATCCAATCATCGTGTGGTAGAAAAGAGAGAAAGGGAGGGAAAGATTCATACTTCCACTGCTGCTCCACTAACCTACTTACTGTAATCTCTTCTCTGTTTCATAACAGGGAATGGCAGGGAATTGCATCACCTGGCCTTCCTATATGCCAACTGCCTCATTGCTCAGGCAATCAGGATAAATCCTACAGTAGCCTTAAAACCCAAGCTGACTTTTACTGAAAAAAGACAATTTATCAGTTAACGCTGTGAGAATCATGTTCTCACAAAAAAATGAGAGTCACGGGTAAAATCATGAATATTAATTGAGCAGCTTGCAAAACTGACATGTGATAGGCTGACTCACTAGGGAGTGTTTTTCACTTTCAGTGTTTTTCAAGCTTATTCAGCCACTAATGGACCGTCTCCTTTGCTTTGAGTGTAGGTGTCGATAGCCGGAAGGAAAAACCAATCTGCTTTAGAGACTTGAAGAGGTACTCTTGTAGTGTTTTAACATTCTGACAAGTGTACTTCATGCCAATCTTCAGGATCCAGTGACAATTTCCCGAGATTGCAGACTATTACAGGTAATGTGGAATATGAGCTTGTGGACATAAAAGAGAGCTGTAAGTAGTCAAATGTGAAATGTCAAATGTAAAATAAACCTTATTTTATACCTTAGTTCTGAACTATTTTATGTTACATATGCTGTTATTTCATCCATTACCTTTAGTGCTTGTTCTGAAGAGGGTCTTGGGGAACCTGGAGCCTATTCCAAGGGACTATCCTACTATGAGGAAATTACCGGGCACAATCTCTTTCACACACACTGTACAATTTCAAGAAAGCAATCTGCCTACAACACGTCTTTTTACTGGGGGAGGAAACCAGAGTACCCAGAGGAAAGCCCTGAAGCACAAGGAGCACAGGCAATTTTGCACAACTCCAATTGTACTCCTAACAGCAAGACAATGATGTTACCAACACACAAAAAACATATATATATATATGCATAATTTATTTAATAATTCCTTAATCTTCAATAAATGCTTAAATCCAGGGTTGCAATGAATCCAGGAATGCTGGAAGTAAGAAGATGAACACACATTAACACCTGGAGCAAGGAAGGTGGGCGAAATCTGACAAATCTCACACAAATTCTACAATAACATGTTGAGAAAATCTACACAGACAGTACAACAAGGTCAGGTTGGAAACCTGGATTCCTGCTGTGCTGAATCACTGGACCACTGTGCTTGTAATAAGAAAAGGCTGAAACTATGGAACTGGGGGTTGTTTAGCAGGAGAGCAGGACACATAAACAGTGAGGAGCAGGAAATATGCATGAATGAAGATTGTGCTCAGCATGAGGCTGTGTGTTACACTTCGCACAGACTGGCATTAGCACCTTACTGGTTTAAGCCGGCTTTTCCTGGTCAAGGCTGGTACTATGTTGGTCAGTGCTGCTGTATTCAGCAAAGGAGTGAAATACAATAAAAATATACATTTACAGATGTTTAGATTTCTACACTGCAAGTGACTGACTGATTTACACAGCTCATTGTGGTGAATAAATCAGATCCTTTGAAATCACAGTCTGTCAATCTGTTTCTGTATCTAGACAGAATTTATAAAACCCTGTCATTATAGTAAAGTGGGGGATCAAATTAATTTTGATTGACTGATGAAGTCATGGGTGGCGCAGTGTCACAGTTGCAGATCACAGCACCGGGGATCTAAAACCTTCATGAAGAGGTGATGAGACGTGATGTACCATTATAACCATTTTTATAACCTGTAGGGGAAATAAAAACTGATAAAGCAGTGTAAGTAACAGGAGTAACATCACAGATAATCTATATATTACAATAGTCTAAAATAAAAAATAGTATCGGATAAAAAAACATATAAAATAAAAGTAGAAGAAACAAAAAATATTCTTGGCTATATGTACGTGTGTGTGTATGTGTGTGTGTGTGTTTTGCCCCACAATGGTCTGCTGTCCCCTCTAGGTTGTATAACAAACCAACATACATTGCAAATTTTCTGCCTACCTCAGATTACCTGTTACTGTTCACTTTATTACCTGAACACTTCTTACTGTTTTATTCTTACTGTTTTATTTGACACTTTCATTCATCTTCCACATGACACTGTAGGTATCTGTCTTAGGTGCTGATCAATTGTTCTCAGAGGTCAATAGAAAGTATGTTGTCTATCTATCTATCTATCTATCTATCTATCTATCTATCTATCTATCTATCTATCTATCTATCTATCTATCTATCTGTCTGTCTGTCTGTCTGTCTGTCTGTATGCATGTCTACTGGTTATGAATCCACATTCAGTTTGACCAAAAAGAAAACATAATGCAGATAAATGAATAATCACAATTGTGCCACATACTGTACTCATACTGAGCTAAATGAATGCCATGGCACATGGCACAAGCCTACATGTGTTGTTTTAGACGTTCTTACACAAACGTCTAGATCCAAAAGCCACACACACACACACACACACACACACACACACACACACACACACACACACACACACACACACACACACACACACACACACACACTTCTTGACCTCGACCCTCATGAACTCTTCGCTGTTTACCTCCTGGCACCGTGGACAGTTTCGATTGTTGATTATTCATCATACTCGCAGACGTGCGCAAATACATGATGCGACATGACGCAGTTGTCGCTGCATAAATCAGCACAAGCCTGAGAGGTGACAAGCGTTGCCCCTCTTGCTTTGCTGGGACAGAAGCTTTTCAAGTCGAAAAAGCTGTTTTCGAAGTTGCATTTCTTGTCAACTGTAATTAAATGCAATTAATTTGGAATTCTAAAAGTCGCAACGTTGAAAACACTAACATCACCCCATTCGTTGCAGAGCGCAATGTGAAACGTTTAAGGCGAACAACACGCAGTGTTTATCTTCTTTTTCTTTCTTTCTTCTTCTTCTTTTTTACTTCATTTTTGAAGTAACATCATATATCATCACTGTGTTTGATGTGCGCACGAAAGCGCGCGCTGACTCGGCGGTTCCACCTTAAGAAGGAACAGGGATGCGCGTCCCCGTGAGGACTGATTCCAGATCATGTGCGAGTCCACGCGTCCGAAAAGTAGGTTAGCAGGCTGGATCGAGAGGGAGGGAGGCTCACACTCATCGCTCACTATCAACATCAGTTCTGACCACGCACAAACGTGTTATCGACGTGGTTTGGTTACTTCTTCTAAAGGAAATAGACCGGTTTAAACGCGCTTGTGTGGATTTGTTTTGATTTGTTTTCTTCTCCCGATGATGCGCTCCATCGAAGCTGAAACATTATATTGGGTTCTCCTAATAATCTTATTTAAGATAAATACGTAGATCTCCAACTTGTTTCCTCTAGAGCATCTTGTGGTCTTCCAACAAAAAAATACAATAAAAAATAATAATAAAAAAAATCTAAAAATGAGAGGTAAGCTTGTTTAACCTTTTTTCTTTTTATAAATGTGTTAAAAGGCTACGGGTTGACTATATGACTCGTATATGTGCTTTAGGTATTTGGTCTAAAGGTAAACAAATGATTCGGATTGTTTGTATATGTCTTATGCGCGTTTCCTCACGTGCGGTGCGCAAGTTTGCAGCGCCGGCTTTTTAAACTGCGTAGTAATGGCTACCAAGCTGATCATCGCTTATTGATTCTAACCCACTGGAAGTTTTATTCACGTTTTTCTGCATCTGTTGCTCTTTCTGCCTTCCTTTAGGCGTGGGTGACTTTTATATCAGCGAGGTGACTTATGTACACGTTAGGCGTAATTTTGGGTCTAAACTAAGCAGAACATCTAAACCTACACGTTCATATGACACTTCAGGAAAAAAGGGATGAATGGTGTTGTAGTTCAATTCCATGTTTGGACTTTAACTTGCTTCTACATCATCAGTGGATTTATCTTCCTTCTTCACAGTGCGACATCTATCTATCTATCTATCTATCTATCTATCTATCTATCTATCTATCTATCTATCTATCTATCTATCTATCTATAAATTTGTATGTATAGTTGTGTTTTTTGTGTGGTGGCAATGTGGTGATTGCTTGTGTGTGTTGTTGTTGTTGTTTGGGCTTCAGCATGGCCGGCTGCGTGAGCAGGAAAGAGCCGGCTGTTCCACTGACCCACTTACGTCAGTACGCATTACACGGCCATGAAAAGGGGAGGGGCTGAACAGACAGGGGGCGGAGTTTAACCCAGAGTCGTGCAGAGCCACGTGGTTTGTTTGCGTAACTACAACGCCTTTCTTTTTGCACGTTTTTAACACGTTGCCTGTTTCTTTCTATGTAGGATCTTCACAAGGAGCAAAACAATTGTACTCTAAACTATATTTACTTTTAAAAGGATACATTTATTTTGATGCACTTTATTGCAATTTTGAAAAATATTCTCATGCTCTATTTCTGACCTGTTTGGGCAAATATGGGCAAGCATTTCAAAAAGGATAGAGTAAATGAATCATTTAATGTACTACTGATTTTTGTACTAATTGCTAAGCTGTTATGTGTTAATATACCGTGTTCCTTATCCGTAAAGTCTTATGTCAAACAGACACAGAATAGAAATCACGTACCTCATATGTTACATCAATTTGTGCCAGTTTGACCAGCCAGATCAGGCTCTTTGGCCTTAATCATTTGCTCAGCAGTAGATCAGTATAACCTTGCAATTTTATTTGTAACTCTAAATAAATATGCTAATAAAAGGGAATGAGGTGTAACATGCTTTATTATCCGCTCATTGTCTATGATCTGCACAGTGAGAGACCCAGTGAGGATTCATTTGGGTGAACACAGGGAGAAATCTATATACATTTGTTAGCAAATAATGGCATTTTGGTCCTTTTCCTATAACAGCCCCAAAGTGTATTATTCCTCTTATATAACAGCTGTTTCCCAACAATAAAGAATTTCGCCCAAATTACTGATTGAAACAGTGTGCTTTCTAGCTACATGTTATGTTAAGGCTTATTTATGCAATAAGTAAACCATTTCTTTTTGATTCTGTTCACTAAAACATTTACTGATTTGGTCAGGGATGGTTTCCAGAACGTTACGCCATTACCTTGTTTACCTTTTTAGATATTATGATTTAAATTGTTTCATTCATGCTTACAATTTAGTTTTATGATTAATTGAAATTGCCATGTTCATATCATAAAAAAATGTTTGGTGAATTTATTTTTATGAAAGATATTTTAGTCAGTGAAGACTAGTTTGGCCACGAATGAGGATATGAATGTAATTTGAAAAAATTATATATGTACGATCGATGCTAGAATAATTAAGAAAATTTCCAGCAGACATCTTTACACATTCACGTTTAGCTACAGGATTAATGAATCTAGGAATAACACAATAACAGCATATAAGGATTCTTTTAGTGCTGCACACTTTTCAGACGAAATGTCCACCCTCGGTTTCTTCTTGTTGAAAGGGTGGCAAACCAAACAGACCACATACGTATACAACTAAGTCACCAGATATCCTTATTAAAGATCCTTATTCGTTCACCTAGGTCATTCATTTCGTAGTGAACTGAAAGAGTTAGTTCACAGAGTATCAGTAGATCTACAAGGCTCGTTCAGACTCAAAAGGCTTATCCATTCAAAACGTCCAACCGGTGAAATGTTCTTTCACATCTCATGCTCTAACGAAGTGTTTAAAGAGTGAAAAATAATGCCAAAGCAATCACAAAAATGAAAAATTTGAGTACTGGACAAGAAAATTTCGAACGCTGCTTCGTTCATTTATGTAACATCATTAGTTTCTGTTACCACTTATGATCTTTATAACATTTGAAACTTTATACAGGTCTAAACAGTAATTTCATCACCAGTCTCTCTCTTCCTCTTTTTTGAAGTTTCATGTTCCAAAAAAACACCACAGCTTGTCATGTTACAAGAAATTAATAATCATGGCAATACATTTCTGACTTTTACAAATTGCACACACCGGAGTTAAATTGCAGACTCCTTCCTTATTAAAAGTTACATAAACTTCTCTCTTAACAGAAAGTTTCCCCATGAAAATATGGCAGGTCTGCTCTTACAGTAAATTAATCCCCAACGTAGGATTGTTTTAAATGTCTGTATGTGATAACATTACAGTACAATTTCCCTTTACTGGATCTAAGTGTATCGAAACCTATACCAGCATGACGATGCCCTTGTGCAGAAAACTAAGATCTCTGGTGGCTAAATGTGTAAATCCCCATAGTCTCGTTTCAGAATCTAGTGTAAAAGCACAGTGGGGTTGTAAATGGCAACCGATACTGTTTTCTAAAATAGGTGTAGTACTGTTTTTTTAATCAAACAGGTCACGTAGGTCCTGTCTTATATAATGAGATACTTACATTATTATTATTATTATGATTATCATCAATGTGCTTTATCACTTGAAACAATAATGTCTCAAATATTTTAAGGTGTGGTGGGTAATTTACTTAACATTCCAGAGCTGCAGTGTTACACAACAGGTAGTGTTATAAAACTGTCTACGACCTGTCATCAGTTGTCGAATATATTTAGCCATTTATTTTTTTTTTGTCATGCCTTATCTGAATGTTTGACTGATAAAAAACTAAATATGTTCCGGGGTTTTTTTTTGGTTTTTTACTATAGACATAAGACAACAAGGGAAAATAAGAGCTAGTTTAAATGTTTTATGAAGCAGTAGGTCTTCATATGTCATTTGATGATAGCCAGTGACTCAGCTGTTCTGACCTCTAGGAGAAGTTTATTCCACCTTCTTGGTGCCAGAGCAGAAAAGAGTCTAATTCTTACCATGAGAAATGGTGGGACCAGTCGAGCAATGCTAGTGTATGCAAACACACAAATACAGTCCTCTTTAAAAGTTTTGGAAAGGCAAGGCCAGTTACAATGAAGGTATTGAGGTTTGAGAGAGATCTTCAAAGATCTCACAATATTTCTGCCATCTACTGCTGTTGTGTTTCTTTAGCTGATCTGAACAGTGTCTGGTTGTTACCAGTTGTTTCCAATGGTTTCTTTCCAATTTCCAAAACTTTCAAAGCTTCAAAATGGCCTTCTGTTTTGTGCATAGACAGCGCTCCGCTTTTTATGTCTGTTGATTCTTTTTAACAACCAATGGAGTCTTCACAGGTGAAATCCAGAGGTTAAACAAAGAGTAGACATCCAGACCTACTAATTAATTAGACAGTTAGTAGAGCGAAGGATCCTTGACAGACTGCTGTCCATTCTGGACAACACCCATCACCCTCTGCACAGCATATTCACCTGGCAGAGGAGTGTGTTCAGTGGCAGACCACTGTCTTGGTCATATTCCACTGCAAGACTGAGGTACAGTTTTGACCCCCTGGCCATTAGACTGTACAACATCTCTCAAGTATCCCAGGGTGGAAATGTACAAACTGAGGAGTGACTTAGTATTTTAGTTTTTCATCTGACTTGCTGCTACTGGACATTTTATTACTTACTGCTGTGCCATATAGACAATGCCGACATTTTAAGGGTCGACATTTTAATCTCTACAGTCTTGAGTAAAATGTCTCTTGCTTATAGTTTAACTGCCGAGAATTAGTTTGGGTTGAATGGGCTACTGTATTGGGAAAATCTTGTTTTTCTGTATGTTACTTCTGGATGGTTGAATTTTCCCAAGGATCAATAAAGTATCTATCTATCTAGTATAACAGGGCATACCTATGTAACGAGAAGCATGTCAGTCACATGTTCCGATACTTTTGAAACCTTGAATAATTGGTGGGTTTACACAAGCGCTCCAGTGTTCTAAGTTGTTTAACATTTCTAGATATAACAAGAAATGAAAGCTGTCTCAAATTTAAATATATATAAGGTATAACAAAAAAAAAAAGAATAAAAAATGAATCAGCCTTGCCTCTTCGAAACTTTCAGATGGAACTGTACACATGCACATATGGTGTGTATATATATATATACCACATTTATTTTTGTACTCCTCATCATCGTAATGCAACGATCGCAGTTGTTGAACACATTTAAGATTAGGAGAACAGATTCAGGCAATTATCGCACAAACTGGTTTTGACAGTGCTGCAGATATGGAAACAGATTTTCACTGTAGTAATAAACGAACAGACAGAACTAGACATGTTGGAAAATTAGGCTTTGAAAGATGAGAATGATTACATGAAAGTTTAAACTACCTCTTCTTATTTTCTGGAACGGAAACTTCCAGCATGCTTATACAGATAATGAAGGACTGTTGTTATGTATTTATTCACTTTTACAACATATGCAAATATTAATTATGTGTAGTTACTTCCTGAATATGAGTCGTCAGTTTGATAATGAACTTTAAGCTTAAAATATATATAAAAGTCTGAGGCATTAAATGAAATTCTGAGCAATCTCATAGTCCCTGATGACAGCTTATTGATAGTTCGTTTAGTATGGAGTATGTATAGAGTTCATAAAGCAGTGGCATCCCTTTTTATTTTTTATTTACACCATTCTTATGGTGTTTTCAGTGGTTGTTAAGTCAGGGAATATATATTTAATTATGCTGTGTTATGACATAAACAAGCATGGTAATAATGTCTATCTGCTGTGGGATCAGTGCTTTGGGAACAAATGTCTATAGACACGCACTGATCATTAATATGTGTCTACAAGAACTGTTTTGCGATACTAAAGGTTTAGGTCACGATTTAAATGCAAAGGACAACCCAAGATGTCGCTAAAATAAATCATAGCTATAGACACATCACAAGCCACACTGCTCATTTAGCATTTTTCTGGGATTCTGCATTGGAAAGTCACGTTATTGCTGAACACTTCTGGACCAGTGTACTCTCATTTTCAAAATGGATAGCACCAAATCCCCCACAAACAACAAAAAAAGCCATATTTGTGAGTTAGTTCACAATTGCAGAGGTGAAAAATGAGCCACACACATCTTCATCTTCAGCTCACGTTTTCACAGTTATTACTATGCAGCTGGGCAGCTGTTCCCGATTCTAACTAGAAGACCAAAAGACAGTTACGCAAGCCTTTGCTCCTTTTACATATAGTACAGATGCATTTCTGTAAAAAAATAAATTAAAAAAAAAGTAGATTTTGGCATGCAGCTAAATGGGATATCCATCCACCCACTTGCCCATTTTCTGTATAACATCCCACACAGGGTTACAGGGAACCTGGAGCTCAATTCCTGTTGCTTACATTCTAATACGATATAAAGAAATATATAGTCTGTAATAATTGTGTATTTACACATACAGTATACAAGCAAATGCAATGTAACTCATGATGAAAGTTTAATTGCATTATAGCTCATGTAGACACACAAGTCTAGATTAAAAGTTGCAGCATAACTATCTGTTTGAATATAATTACATTTACATGAAATAAGGATGTAGTAGCTCAGAGGTTAAGGTCTTGGACTACAGATCAGAAGGGTGTGAGTTTGAATCCCATTTCCACCAAGCTGCCTTTGTATAAAATGAAACAAAATACAGTATAAGTCAATCTGGCGTCTGCTAAATGCCCCAAATGAAGGTTTTCCGGTAAACTTTTGTTCCTGGTTGTAATTACATGCTCATTACACAGTTGTGTAATTGTATGCGTGTGGAAATTCCAGTTTACGACAAGTGCGCATTTTAATGGGTCAGCATGTGACAACTGAAATAAGGTATAGGAATTATGAATTGCAGTTTTTTACATTATCGCAAGAAATCACAAACTTGTATTAAAAAAACAAGAAAAAACATAAACGTTTCTAAAATATTTTTAATTAAACATTTAAAAAAGAAATCTGTTTATGTGACCAACCACCATACAGGTCCCCTGTTAGTATAAAAATGAGAATGGATTTGAACAAAGACACCAAGGGTTAGATAACCCAAACCCTGACCCTAACACTAACCCTAGCTACTTTTATAGAAATTGAATCGGTACTTTCTGGCCAATGAGACTGAAGAAATTAGCAACGGTTAGGAGTTGATTTTGTTGCTTTATAGAAACCATATGCGAGTAGGAATAACACTGCATCAGAACAACATTGGGGTGATGCAAACAGTGAGAGAGTTGTTAACGAGGCTGATCGTACATCAAGGTCCTTAGTCACATTTCTCTTTCTAGTTTTCTTATTTTTGTTCTGTATCACCGAGGTCTAAAGCCTGAGGAAAGCACACAACGTCACAGATTATCCAGCCCTCTGGGATTGAGCTGTGATGCTTGAAGTATCTGATTGTAGATCAGACAGTAGTGATGTCCCTGACGTATTCGGTTTATCCAAAGCTCTAGTGTTTGATTAAGGAGTTCATTCTATGAAGTCAAACTATTTAAGGACTGCTTGTGTACAGTAGATACTGTCAATATGAAGAGCTGGTACAAAAGGAAGTGACATATCTTTGCAATGAGTTGCATGATAATTAGTTAGGTTGGGAACAGTCTCAGCTTCAGATGTCACACCCATGTATTGTATGTCTGGTGCATGTGATACAAAAAACTGATAACACTTCAGTTTCGAATCGTCAACTGATGGGTTGGATTCTGCAGGATCTCCAGGAGACGTGTGTGTCACATTTTTTTACAGCCTGCCTAGAAACAAAGCCTTCATGAAGCTTGTGACCGTGTAGATTTGTTAACTATGGTTGCACTCAGGTCTGTTTTTGTAGTGACTTTTTAGTATTTTACACCCCTAAACATGAAGCTCAACAAAGTGAACTGTGATTGGTTGCTTTATATGTTAGTCAGACACCCTTTTGGGTGGTCTATGGCCAATAAAAGCTGCCATGGTACACAGACATCCTACCATCAGTCTGTTGGTCTGGCTACATGAGACAAGGTTTGGAGAGAGCTTTTTAATTCATTAGAAGGCCACAAGGACATGAAAATAACAAGTGCAATGAATACACATTCCATCCTTTAGATTTATGATTGTTTACTGGTGGCACAAGTGGTTAAGGCTTTAGGTTGTTGATTGAAAGGTTGGGGTTTAAGCCCCAGCATTGATAAGCAGCCCTCTTAAGGCCCTTAACCCTTAGTGCTCCAGGGGTGCTGTATCATAGCTGCCCCTGGGCTCTGATCTCAACTTCTTTATTTGGAATGTGTGAAGAAAAGAATTTCACTGTGCTGTAATGTATATGTGGCCATAATAAAGACTTTAACGCGAGTTAAGGTTTATATCATACATTTAAATAATTACAGTACAACAAAAATGGCAGACTTGGTAGATCTACTAGATCACAACAAGCCTGGACAACGAGACTGAGATATACACCTAGTTCTTCATTTCCTCTTCCTGTTTGGTTTCATTACTGGTTGACAGACTATAAAAATCACACACACCCACACAATATAAAATCCTGCCTCTGGATCCAAGTAACCTTATGATCATGTTTCTGCCTCACCTGTTTTGACTCAGCTTTTCCTACCTCGTCCGCATTGAATTTTCTTCTATATTACGGTCACAATCTTTAAACAGTGTCATGGGTTTGGATGGTGAATAATGACTGCACACAACTTTTAATAGAATCCTTCAGATGCTTATTGATATGCCCATTACATTGTGCTGCCTTTTATATGATCCTCTCAGTAGTACTTGTGCTATGCGATAGTCTGTGATGCTGTTCTAACCTTTACAGCTATGTAATTGCTGTGGAGTAAGATGTTAGAAATCATCATGTTCTCTGTTCTGTTATGCTTTTGTACACTTTATGGTCTTGACTGTTCACCATCTTAGACAGTGAGTCAGGATTTTTTTTATTTTTTGTTGCTTGCTGGTAAAACATGGAGTAGGATGCATGAAGATGAATAATAACTTGAAATTAGTTTTAATCTAACTCGGTTCATTTCTTAATTTCCTTTGCGAAAGATATCATTAAACTTTTGATGCTGTGCCGTGAGCCGGAAGAACTTTAACCAAACTATAGTTGACCAAAATATTTTACAGGTAAGCTAGCAAACATATGGGATGATATAGTAATTGTTTTTTTTTTATATAACATTACAGCAGTTTTTTAATACATATATGAAGACAAAATTTGTGTAGTTTAGCCATCTGCTCTGAACTGTTGCTACAAATTTGGAAGCACACAATGATCTGGAGTTACACTTCCATTATTTCACTTCCATTCACTAGAACTTATTTCAACTTATTTGTATTGTGCTTTTAACGATTGAAATTATCTCAAAGCAGATGTACAATATAGAAAGTTTAAAATTAAATTTATATTTTTCTGTAACATTTATCCTTAATGAGCAAGCCTGAGGAGACGTTGGCACGGAAAAACCTTCTTGAGATGATCTGATGAAGAAACCCTGAGAGGAATCAGATTCAGATGGGACTAATGTCAATTTAAATAATGTCTTTTCTACAACAGTTAACACTAATTTCCTTTCTGCAGAAGTCTTTAAACGTACACTGATGAAGATCCGAACACGAAGCTGACCGATACAATGGCAGTTCACAGATGGTATGATAGTCTGTGCAAGTGGTTCTAACTAAGGGACATAGTCACAAAATGCATGCATGACAAAGCCCCCGTGCACAAAACGAGGGCCTTGAATACATGGTTTATCGAGGCTCGTATGAACCTCACCCTCCCAGAATGCTCCATATTACTGCCTGTCCTCACTAATGCTCTTATGGCCGAATTAGCAAATCCCCACAGCCATGCTCCAAAGTCTAATGTAAAGCCTTTCTAGAAAAGTGGAGCTTATGGTAACAGCAGAGGAGGGGCGACTAAATTTGGACCGGGATGTTCAGCAGGCATATATGAGTGTGATGATTAGGTGTGTGCTAACTGCAGGTCATTATAGTGTAGAGTAAGTGTACTTTTCCTCTGTTATATGTCTTGATTGTCTTCCAGAGGTTTTACTATTATTTTTACTCAGAATACAAAGACTGATTTGGAATGAGGCTTGATAGTTAGTTGTGGAGGTTAAAGAAATTTCTGTGCATTACATGTAGCATTTCATGAGAACACAAAACAGTACATAGAAAGTCACAGATAAAAAAAATGCTATATAACAATTTACAGCATTTAGCAGACACCCTTTTCCAGAGCGACTTACATTATCTAATTTTTGTACAACTGAGCGTTAAGGGCCTTATTCAGGGGCCCAACAGTGGCAGCTTGGTGGCAACTTGGGATCGAAATCACAACCTTCCGATTGGTAGCCCAACACCTTAACCACTACAGTAGGCTACCACATTAATAATAATCTTACTGTAAAACTTGAGAATCACCTTTGACCCCTTAACCATAATCTGCTTATCCTTTTTTCCCTATTTTTTATTTTTTTTGCAATGCATGAGGCAATGTTAACCGCTTACATATATAGAAAAGCTACAGTGAAGGGGAAAAAAGCAGATTCAAGCTGCAGGCATGTCAAAGGCAGGCATTATAATCTGAAATGGTTTAAAAAAAAAAAAATAATTCAATTCCTCAGATATATATATAAAACTGAAATATCTTATTCATTTGGTTGTGGTGTTTGTGACTATTATTTGATTCTTATTTTTATTATTTTTTTGGTTGCTGCGATGATGACGTGTGTTTCGAATGTTTTAGAGCAGGTCCGAGCTGTCAGATAGGTTCCACCTTAAGAGCCGAAATAGGAGCAGCCTATTCAAATAAAGTGCACTAGGCTGTCTCCTGCTTTTTGAGTGAGAAAGTGTGTCAGTAGGACATCAAGCACACACGGGCTGACAGCCAAGTGCTGCTGAGTAACATTCTGTCCAGCCAATTGCTGATGAGGCTGCGTATGCGTATACCAGTGAGCACTAGAGAGAGAAACGAGCGGGGCGGACACATCGAGTATGTCTGGACTTAGCACCTCTGAGAGAATCTGTAGACTATATAAACTAATTACACTAGGTTGGAGAAAATGACCCTTTGTTTGTGGATATATAGTTGTTATAGTCTGGAAAGTTTTGCAATGATGTGGACAGGTTTAAAGGCGTGATGGAGATGAAAAACAATCAAGGCAATCTGCCCACAGATGGCGGTTATATAACTGAAAACATCAGAGCGGGAGGGGCCGAGGCTCTCAGGGCTTTACCGATTTTCCGCTTCGTGCCCCGGAATACAATGTCGTGGTCATTTGCCTTCAGCTGTCTGATGTGTCAGAGGCAAGAATAGAAAATGGAAGACAAACAGTTCTCTAGAGCTTACGTCAAGATTATTAAGCTTTGTGATGTCCCTATTTTCGTAATCTATAAAATGGGCCTATAACTTGAAAAAGCCACAAAGCCTTATTGTTTGATGTAAACACCACACTCGTTCATTCCAAGGGCTCAAAACGAGCTTTTATAGAATTTTTTTCTTTCTGGTGCATTAAAAACCAAAAAAAAAAAAGCCAAAAGATTCAAAAATATACATTCACCTTTTATACAGCTGCAGTGTTTTCCTCTATATTCCAGGAAGCAATGTTTGTGTGATTATTCTGTGACTGAGTGATTATTATTCTAAACCAACTCTAGTTAGTGGTTCCAGGAAGCATAAAAAAAAATCTGTGGCATAAATTAAGTCCCATTAGTAAAGATAAGAGGAGTGAAGTGAACCGAAGGAGGAGGTGAGTGTGTTTTTCACACGTTTAAGCAGATTACATTTCCCACTTTTTATTCAGAGTCACAGTTACAGCGTGTTAAAATATAATTTATTTATTTATATACAGTGTAAATGTTGCAATTATTTATTTCATATTTGTACTAAGGATTTGCATATCATATATTCGGTCATTATTGCATTATGCTTCTCTGTTCTGTAAAGCCAATTCCTCTTTTATTATTTGATATTTTACTATTTTTTTTATTCTATTTTATACTATTTCTGTTCTCTATTTATTCCATTTCGACATTTCTATTTCCAGTTGGATTTCTATTTTTATTATCAGATTTATATTGTTTGCTGCAACAAACAGCATCTAATTGGTTTAAAATGTAAAAAGTGATTAATTCTAGATGTACACTACCGTTCAAAAGTTTGGCATCATTTGGAAATGGACGTGTTTTTCTGTTTGGAATCATTTTGCATTGTTGTATGAAGGGACCAGTTCACAGCATTGTAAAGTACACTGCCGTTGGAAAGTTTGGAATCGCTTGAACGTTTTGGATTTCTTAAAAAAAAACACATAAACTGTGTCTGAAATTTTAAAGATAGATCTACATTGTCGCAAAGAGGCCCATTATCAGCAACCATCAGTATGTTTGCTAATCCAGGTTGCTAATTTGGTATTATAAAAACAGCTGAAAAATGCTGTACTAATTAATGGAGCAAGAAAAGTGCCATTCTTTAGGTTAGTTTAGTATCTGGAGTATCAGGATACTAATGCGGGTTTGTTTACAGGCTCAACAAAGCCGGAAAAAAAATAACTTTTTCTTTTCATAGTAAAATCTCATGTTACCTTGCTGTAAACTACTCCCTTCATAGAACAATGCCAAATTATACGGACCAGAAAAACCAGGACAAAAAAACAAAAACAAATTTTTTTTAGCTTTCCGTGTGTGCTTAGGATGTCACCCAGAGCCAGATAACGAAAAGGTAGATGAAAACGTGTGTTTGGTTCCTCATTTGTAGACAGCAGTTCCTACATTTGTGCTGGTTATCTAAAGTTTACTACACACACACACACACACATATGCACACACACAGAGATAACCGGCACTAATTATATAGCAGCCGTATAAACAGAGGCTACTCGATAGGGACAAAAGTCTAGATTTGGACGTTTTGGAGAATTGTATCAAGAGAGAAAATACAGTTTCTTATTACTTCTTAAACCCATTATATTCATTTCTTTTTCCATTTCCTTTTCTCCCACTCTATTCTGTGCTCATGTGTAATTGGTTAGGGCTCTTTGATCAAATGCACTAGTGTAAATGCCCATCTGTTCATTGCAGCGTTTTAAACGTGCTACTTTATAAGTATGCCATCACAAAAGCAGCCGTGTTAATGAGCTGCTGTTCACCATCTAACCTTCGCCGCTTCATTCTGCGTTTTCCTGTATTTTACTCCCAAGTACTATTCATCATTCGATTCCTGTCAGAAAAGTGTGACTGACGATGGCATTTTGTTTTGTCTAAAAGGTTTCTAGCTTTGCAGTTTTGAATCTTCTTTTAAATTTTTGTCACTTGATGTTTTTCTTATTTTTTTTTCTCTTTCACCGCTTTCATTCTGCTGCCGAAACGGCCATCTGCACACCTAGTGTGGGTTTAGAGAGCATTAAGAAGAAACCATTATTTTGTACCATTCAGAGGCATCAACAGATTTTCTATAGCCCCTATTATTTGTGTGTGGCTTCCTGTCAGACTCTGATCTTGTTCTGTGTCTATTTATTATATTTCTGCAGCTCAAATAGAGGTGATTCCGTGTAAGATCTGTGGAGATAAGTCTTCTGGGATCCATTATGGTGTCATCACCTGTGAAGGCTGTAAGGTAGAAATTGTTGCTATCTTATTTTGCACTTCCTTTGAGACGTTTCAATTTACAGCCCATAGAACAGCATCTTATATAAGACCAGATATATTATAAAGCACTGAAGCTAGGGCACATTCTAGGTTTTCTTAGGAAAGCGCTTCACGCAAACATGGGTGTGTGTGTGTGTCATTTTACAGGGATTTTTTCGCCGCAGCCAGCAGAACAATGCCATGTACTCATGCTCTCGGCAGAGGAACTGCCTGATCGACCGCACCAACCGCAACCGCTGCCAGCACTGTCGTCTCCAGAAGTGCCTGGCACTAGGCATGAGCCGAGATGGTGAGATATCAACCTCATCTTTCTCATATATGGATACATTTCCATTAACTAAAAATTCTATGCTAGCCTCCAACTGGCAGCTGTAAATCATTAGGAAGTTCATTCTTCTGACACTTCAAGCTCAATTAAAGTTGAATGGTTTTTTTCTTTCCTTTTAATTGTCTAACATCTGTCTGTGTGATAAAGGAGCTCAGAAAAGACTGATTAGTATCTTGTATGTCCTCATACAGCAGTGAAGTTTGGTCGCATGTCTAAAAAGCAGCGCGACAGCCTGTACGCAGAGGTGCAGCGGCACCAGCAGCTGGCGCAGGAGCCCGAGGAGGCGGCTGAGGACAGCGGATGCAGCCGCTCATACGGCAGCATGGGTTCCAACACCACCCTCAGCAATCTAGACGACATCACCACGCTGCCCGATGGCCTGCTCTTTGACCTGCCGCTCACACCAGGCGAGGCAGCTGAATACTGCACCCTGGAGCTGCTTGAGAGCGTGGCCAGTAGTGGAACAAGCAGTGCGGTGAGCAGCAGCTCATCCAATCAGAGCTCTCCAGAGCCTAGCATTCTGGATATTGTGGAAGCAGGCTGTGTAAAGCACGAGTACCAGCTGCTGCCTGAGCCCAGCCTGCTCACACACACCCTGCTGGGGGCGCTATCCGATGACTGCTCTTTACTCGACATAGGTGAGTGTTCAGCTCGATAGAGAGGCTCAGTGCTCCAGCAAAGAAACTAACACCTAGTCCAACACCTTAACCACTAGGCTACCACATCCCTAATTTTCAATACTAATTGAAGCCTAATGGTAAATCTGGAATAGCAGCCATGAGTCATTTAATGAGTCATTTACCTATCTAAGCAGGTACTGTAATAAGTGATAAAATAATATGGATGAAGCATGGCTCGGTTATTTGCGATTCTGATCTTTGACCCTTTGTTCTTATACAATATCTCCTCAAAGCAAGAGTCTGATCGTTTGTTCTAATCAAAATACTTCACACTAAAATTTATTTTTGAAGTATATTTTAAATGCACATCAAAAATTCTACTTGATGCCAATGAATACGACACTATTTACCCATTAGTCCATTAAACATTTGTTCAGATCGGTGAAGACCGCGTCTCAGACGAGGACATTATTTATCTGGACAAATGATTTCTATTTTTAATAGATAAAATTTTAAGAAACTTTTGGGGTCAGGTCAAAGCTAACCCTGCTACTGTGATCATTAAGAGTATAAAAGTATAAAAATATCGCCATGATTAAAATGAAAAGAATGATCAAATAGATTAGATCTTGCACACACTTTATGATGGCATGATTATCATGTCCTCGATTTAGTAGCTCATGGCTTCATCCATGCACACGAGTAAGTGTCAGAGCACAAGAGCTATAAAAATTATTGAAAATATTTACAAAATAATATACAAAATATTAGAACATGCTGCATTAAGTGCTATTTTATTAGCTACATAAGATTATAGTTTAAAGGCTTATAAACCGCCATCTTAGGTTTTCCAACTTGTTTTTAAATCTTGACATTTAGTAGAGCCCACGAAAATCTGACACGTTCTCATGTTCTCGGTCAATGTTACCCATAAGAGCCTCTGTTTTAATAATACTCTGTTCTTTAAAATAGTCATGGTTTATATCATAAGATGTTAACATATGATGCATAACTCTTTGTGTCCAGAGCGGGTAAATCAGAATGTGGTGAAATCACATTTAGAGACATGTCAGTACAGCACAGAGGAGCTGAAACGACTCACTTGGAACCTATATACGCCCGAGGAGACCCAGTCCTTCCAGCTCAAGGTAAACACAACCATCATCAGCTTGTTTCACATAGCAATAATTCTGATGACTTATTTTATTTATTCTGATGAATAGATAAAAAAGCAAGTGGGAAAATGAGGCCGAGAAAGATCATAATATTGTGTCCTTATCTAAGCACTTTTTTAGCCTTTGACCCAGAATTGAATACTACAGAACCAAATTATAATCCTTATATTAGCTAGGTCTTGACCACGGGCCGGGTATTGTATACTTGTAATGCTATGCAAGTAAAACCTTGAGATTTGCTCTCTAATAATGTCTGGATTTTATGTTTTATATTATCAGTTTTATAAATGAGGTCCTGATCAAAATCAGGCTGGATGGATAGACGAGTGAATGAATACAATATTGTTTATTTGTCACTAGATATTTTAACTTTTTAGAAGCCTTTATTGACAAAAAAGATCCTATTGACAAATCGAGACACTTTTGACTGTTCTGCACTCAACAGCTCTCACCAGATGATATGCACTTGTCTCTTTTCCCAAAAATCATTTACTTCTCACTATTTTTTCTAGCAATAACTGATCACTATAGTTCCCAATGATCAATTCCTGATCACCATTAATACCAACGACCAATCATTAATCACCAGTGGTCTCAATGACCAATTACTGATCACCATTTTTCCCATCGACCAACCACTGTTTACCATTATTCCCAACAGCCAATCCCTGATCGCCATTATTCAATCACTGAGTAATGGTGATTAGTTAATGGTCATTAGGATTAATGTTGATCAGTCACTGATCAGCATTATTGCTAATGACCAATCATTGAGCACCATTATTCCCAATGACCAATCACTGACCATCACTGACCACCATTAATCCTAGCATTCACCGATCACTTTTGTTTCCAATGGAGGATTTTGCGAATAAATATATAGATAGTTAGTGGTGCCATGACCAGAGATGACCAAAAATTCTCCTTCTTAATTTTTCGTGATTTGATTGGCCAGTTCTGTCATGAAGCGTTTTTTAGCAACTGTACCCGTATTAGCTATGATCCCCTCACAGCACTGGCAAAAATAGGGGATAGATGAAAAGCTTGAACGGATGTTATGAATAGATATGAATATATGACTGTGCAGACTGGAATAGAGAGATAAGTCTGTACACTAAAGCTTCCTACTTATTAATTAGGCTTTGATTGACCCTTCCTTTGATCCTGATCACCAGACATGCATTACACACCTCACTGGCTCAGCATTGACAAAAGGATTAATTTCCTGACGTATTCACGTTTGATCTTTGGAGCGCATGTTCAGGATCTAACGCAGTATCGGCGCTATGATTAACACATCGATCATGTCCTGTGCAGTCTGCCGAGTGGATGTGGCAGCAGTGTGCCATGCACATCACCAACGCCATCCAGTACGTGGTGGAGTTTGCCAAGCGCATCAGCGGCTTCATGGACCTCTGCCAGAACGACCAAATTATCCTCCTTAAAGCAGGTTAGTGCTACAGAACACGGCACACTGATCCCCACTGCACTTACATTGCATACGTTGACAGATTTCAGATTCCGCACTGTCTAGTGCAAATCCAGTTTGAAATTTTAACGTGCATACAATATGGTCTTATAGAAAATGACTCAACAACAGGATGTTGAGAGCATGTCACAGTGTGACTCCTTTTTATACCACAGCATTTCAGCATCAGCCAACAATTATTTATTTATTAAACAATGAGCACTTTTTATCCATTTATAGTTGCATTTAATGTTGTAGAAGTTTTTTTCTTGCTTACATTAGAGGAGCAGCACTAGTTACGTTACCATCTACACCATCTCTCTGATAAAAATTGCACTATCTCTGCTATAAGAAGTCCATGAAAGAGTGTTCTGTATGTGTTTTAATGTTTACAACCTTTAAAAAAAGATTTGTATGCTAACATTTCTCCTCTCTTTTCTTTTTGTCTCCAATTTTCTTTTTCTCTCAATATATAACATATAATTCACAATAACATCCCAATTCTATTTTATAATTGATTACACTTTAATGTAATCTCCAAATATTTCTCCCATTCTTTCTATCTGTAACTTTAACATACCTTAATTATGTTAACATTTAAATTCCTCCTTATCTGGAGAAAAACTTATTTATTTTTCATTTGCATGCTCTTTCTTTTGGCATTGTGGAGCATGTCTCTTCCTTTTCCCTCTTTTCTCCTCTCTATCTTTGGCTCTCTGTCTCTATGCCGACGCTTCCAGGCTGCTTAGAGGTTTTGCTGATCCGTATGTGCCGTGCGTACAACTCCACCAACAACACAATGTTTTTCGACGGCAAGTTTGCCAGCCCTCAGCTTTTTAAAGCACTAGGTAAGTGTCTGCATTTCTGGGGAATCACAAAAGCTTTTATTTGGTCTTGCGTTCGTTCATTTGAACTTCGGTATCTCAGTGATAATGACTTATAGAATGTTAACGGTGTTAAAGCAATACTCTGGCGTTTTTCAAGAAAACAAATTGTCACAGAAATGCAGTTCAGTTACATGGATAAGATGTGAACTACACACATTAAGTAAGCAAGTGTACAGATACAGCAGAAGGAGGTTAGGTTGAAAAATGCTGAATGAGGGATATAAATGTTATTCTTTGATTTGAAGCCAATTTGATGTTGATGATAGCCTCAAGAATGGTACAGTTTTACATATTTTCTGTGCAAGGTGGCCTGGTTATTAAGATATTTTGTACGTGTGTGTAGGCTGTGATGACCTGGTGAATGCCATCTTTGAGTTCGCCAAGAGCCTGTGTCGTCTGCAGCTGAGTGATGAAGAGATGGCCCTGTTCAGCGCCGCCATCTTGCTATCACCTGGTAAGCTGCTGTTACTGTTGTTTGTGTTGGCATTGTGTTTGGATATCATACTTCCTGTTGTATAAAAAAAGATCAAAATCTAAGTCTTTCTGAATAAGGGCGTCTGCTAAATACCAAATATGGGCGGTAACTGGATATGACTTCACCAGCCAAGGTTTTTATTTTATTTGTTTTCTTTGTAAATCAACACCAAAAACCAGCTTCTATTTTAATATTTCGTTTTTATTCTATATTCCTTTAATTTTGTTTCATATAAAAAAAAAGGATGGTAGGACGCCACAGTTTTTAGGACTTCTTCTTCTGTCCTTGAAAAGAGGTCGTTTGTTCACACATCTTCACATAATACAAATTTGCAGAGAAATGCGAAACGTTTTGTAGCGTGACTGTGCCTTTAGGGATGTAACAGAGTAGATTCGGTAAACAGATAACGTTAAAATATCATATTATATAAACAGATAACATAAAAGATAAAAGCCACTCATGGGACAAGCAAACACATTTATAGCATCCTGGTAAGGACTACGAAAATTTAAGTTTGTTCATATTTTGGGAAATAAAATTCTATAGAATTACAACTACATTTACATTTACAGAATTGTACAGCATTTGTACAGCATCTCAGGATATTTATGAGCCCAATTAGGAACTTGGGAACAGCTTTTTATTTTTCTCCATGTGCTTACAGGGTTTCATATAGTGCTAGTCTGCATATAATTAAAAAAATGACAAATAATAAAAATAAAATTCTGCTTTGTGCCACTCCCACAACGGGTTTAAGTCCAAATACGTGTACAGGTTACTGTATTTTATCATGTTATAATATAGAATAAAAAAAACCTCAAAAGCAAATACCCGTACACAATCTTTCCTTGCACACGTCTCACTCCCTGTCATCTTCCTCCTCTTTTCTTTCTCTCTCTCTCTCTCTCTCTCTCTCTCTCTCTCTCTCTCTCTCTCTCTCTCTCTCTCTCTCTCTCTCTCTCTCTCTCAGATCGCCTGTGGTTAACAGAGAGTCAGCAGGTGCAAAAGCTGCAGGAGAAGGTTTATTTGGCCCTGCAGCACAGTCTGCACATGGGAGGAGGTGGGCAGGAGAAACTAGACAAGGTGAGAGAAATCAAAAATGAATATATTATATCTGTATGTAAATCCCTATTGATCCTTATTAGGCATGATAAAAAAAAATCAGATTATATATGAGCAGCTATTTCTGTAAGGAAACTCAATTAAATGAAGTTTATTCTTAATTATCTTCTTGTGAAGCTTTTAGTTTGTAGGTTGATTTCTAATTCACTGTGGTGAATATTTAGCATTTGTTTACAAGTGATGAAAACAATATGACGCTGCTGTCTCTGATTAATGTGCTAGGAATGTTATGTAACCTATTTGCTAAGCAGGTTATGATTAAGAACGTTCTAGAATTTCTAGGAAGTACCTATGAGAAAGGAAGGGCCTGTATAGCTTATATAGCTTGTCTTTGACCACTATAAATTAATCAGGAACGGTGATAAAATGTGAAAACATCGCAGACATCCTGTGAATTTTTTTTCCCAGACATACTTTTCCCAGAATCCTGGGAATTCCTGGATCTGATTTAAGAACTTTATTTAAAGTTATACAAAAACACCTTGTACATCTATTGAACGATTTCTTACTAGTGCCCCCTTCTGGATCTAACACCCATGGCACCGTGTGCTTGACATTGAACACACAACTACTGGATTCACACAATGACCGTTTTTTACCTAACTTCTCTTTCGGTCTCTCGGCCCATAGATGGCGTCCAAGCTGCCGCAGATGAAGTCCATCTGCAACCTCCACATCGACAAGCTGGAGTTTTTCCGGCTGGTTCACCCCGAAACAGCCTACAACTTCCCTCCTCTCTACAGGGAAGTGTTTGGCAGCGAGATCAACTTCCCTGACTCTACTGACAGCTAGAGGCGAGGAAAGAGACCAGGGTGTGGAAGATGTTGCAGAAGAGGAAGAAAAGGTGCAGAGAGAGGATGTGTAAAAGAGAGGAGGTCAAAGAGGGAGGGATCTGAAGAATAGTGGAGGCCTGAGGTGTGAAAAAGTTGTAGTGTGGAAAAAGCTGTAAAAACCTCTTAGCAGCCCAGACAATCAGCCATGATTTTTATTTTTTTATTTTTGTATTTTCCGTTTTGTTTTTTTCTTTTTTGTGTTTTTGTGTTTTTTTTTTTTTGTTACACTTGTGTACAAAGAAACCACAAATTAGTACAGGGGCCAACACAACAACACAACACTTCACTTCTCTCTGCACCACATGACTAACACATCTTACACTCGTTTTAGCACTTTCATGTTATTTAGGAACATCTAGTAAAGCAGAGGTTCATTATCCCGTCCTCAGGGATCCTCTGCTGGTACAGAGTTTCGTTCTGGTCCTTTCCTCAATGCACTTCTACCAGAACATTCAGGTGCGCTAACATGTCCGAATTAAAACCCCTTTATGATGAACTCCGTGGGCGAATTAACAAATGAATGTATATCCCTGAAACAGCACTTGCCGTGCGACCGAATGTACATACTTGACTTTGGTTGGCGGAAATGCTTTACGAAACCTACGTCGGTTTCCACGTGACAATCGAGAAACTTCTTTGCCCGTATGTTTGGTAGTACAACAGGACCGACCTCCGTATGCTGGTAGGGCTGGGCGGTATGATGATATGATCTATTAATATTGATAGCATGGAGAAGGATGAAAAAAGAAAAGGATTCTTTTTTGTATGTGAAGAGACACTTACTAAATTCCATACTGAAGATAAAAAGCATAACTTTATTACTGTGTAAAAAATATTTTTTTTTTTTGTGTTAAATTGTACGTCATAAAGTCATGTCATACTGTAATGCTAGGACTTGGGGATCGTTTCATTACAAGACGATACTTTACGAGCCTCTCGGTTTGATACGTTTGTGTTTTCAAAGTTAGTAGACGATTCGTCCTGAAATAACACTTGCATGTATATAAATATCATCACTACATTTTATAGACTACTTATCCTACAGAGTCTGGAGGCACAAGGTCCAGTGACCTATGGCAGAACACTTTCACACACACACACACACACACACACATTTACACACTACAGATGATTTAGAGGTGCAAGTCAGCCTAAAACAGGTGTCTATGGACTAAGGGAAGAAACCAGAAACCCCCAGGAAACCCTCTCAGGAAACCCCAGGGGTCTCATACAAAGACTTGAACCCCCATTCAAAAGGGTGAGGTGAATATGTTAACCACAAAGCCTCCATACCCTTATTTAATAAACATTCAGCCAGTTAGAAATCAGAAATCTCTGATTCAACCTGAACTAAAGAAATCTCCACCATAATTAAAGGATTCATAATCGGTAGTGGAGAAGCAGGATTCAGAGTGCTAATGTAGCTAATGTAGCTAACAGCAGAATGGGACATGCCCCATTAGTGACTTTAACCAGAAGTGACTGCATTCATTAATGCACAGCTTTCGTTTTTCTTATTTGCTGTTACAATTCTGATAACGAAATCGCACAAACGCTGTCATTCCTATGTTTCAATTATTGTACTTTTACAACTTCGAATGTTTCCTAATGGAAAAAGAGAACACTAACGCACATATGCACACACAAAAATGCCTCGCATCATAACATCACCGTGTTGTGACATAATCCCTGGCTAGAACTTCAGAAATCTCATGATATCTCTTGTCTTTTTATGACAATTTGACTATATATATATATATATATATATCGCCCAACCCTATTAGCCGGTGTAGTTTATAACGTGCAATAAAACCTGTCACAAAGTATTATGTCGGACAAATGAAGTTTAGTCCGAGCTCACGCTTCCTCAGGCACGAGTGATCTGACAGTATTCTGTGCTGCTCTTAAGTAACTCTTGTTTTTCTTATTTAAAAACTGCAATGAGAAACCTCAGTCCCAGCACATATGTCCTTGTAAAAAGAAAGTGTAACAATTGTTTCTTTTCCTTTTCTTTTTCATGTATAAATGTTTTAAATGAGGATGCATATAAATAGATATGTATATGAAGAAAGAAAGAGGCAGGCCTTTAAAGAAATGATGAGGCCTGGACTTCCTCTTTGGTGAGGAAGTAGAGAATGCATACTGGGAACTTTCCCTGAAACATGTTACAGCTGTAAAAGGATGTTCCGATGTCCACCTTATTCTGAGTAGTTTGGGTTCTGGGTGTTATGGTCTGCTCTGTGATACTTGACACAAAAGACTCTTATTACGTGCCCAAACTACGACGTTCCAGAAGATCCGATTTGATATTTTTGTTTGTTTGTTTGTTTGTTTTTTTTATTGTTTTTTTTTTTTTGGACCCACTGATAAAAAAGAAGGATGTACAGTACAGGAACCTGGACGACATTCAAGAACACTTCTTTCATGGCATGATGGTTGAATGCATCTAAATGAATGACTTTGTGCTGTTGGAAATGTTCAGAAAGCTGATGCGTAGACTATCACTTCAAATGAAAAGATGACTGTCAGTATGTCACACACACATACCGTCCTGATGTGATGGTACAGGTGTGTTCGCTGTATTATTTTGTAAATCGTGGCTACATTTTACCCATGTCGTTGTCCACTTCCTGTTTCTCCACACCTCTTCTTCCTGCTCATACACTTAAGCATGCTGAAAGGAAAGCACAGCTAGCAGAGGAAGAGCTTTAGTGTAGGCTTTCCCATCGAACACTCAGAGAACACTACAATTATTCTCCGACATGCAGCAGATGTTTTTCAAATACTGTTACATGCACAATTGGAAGCACCCTGTCCCTAGGGAAAGAAGTAAGGTGTAAGAAGTACAAGGTTTAAGAAGTAAAGGTGGAGTCCGTCTGATCCAGTGTGGGTGAAGTCGCTAGGGCTTTTTGCACGCAAAAATATTGATTGGAAATCTTGAGTAAACAGAATCCTGGGTTATTTTGTATCACCTTGCACACTGCTCATCCTTTAACTATTAATTAAACAATGTATCAAACAAACAAACAAAAAAAAAAACACAATTCTGCACTTCGACAAACACTGTTTGTTTTTGTATTTTATTGATATGCAGCTTAAAGTAAATTTTCATTCATTTCCTTAAACACAGTTATTTCTGACTGCCAAATTTTTGTATAAATTTAGTATAGAACTATACAAATAAAACTCTCCTCTTCACTCCAGTTGAGTCCCACACCATAAGACTTTTTTTCCACTCCAAACTCTGCAACTAGTGTTTACACAACACATGTTTCCGTAACAGTACAAAGCTACATGATATGATGTTGCTAAACATCAAGCTGTAACCTTTTACTTTCGCTTCATTTCACACTGTACAATGCAAAAGTCATGCTAAACCTGCTTTGGCTTTAAAAAAAACAAGGTTTAGAAGGATGACAATCCAGGATTAAATGCAGTGAAAACTATGTTTGATGTTCTGTGTTGTACAGCAATGTTAGGGATCAGGATCAGAGCCAGCTCCACCTTCTAGACTTTTGGTTCTGCAGTTGAGACTTTCTCAAATTCTGAGCAGCCCAAAGCACTCGAAACGTTATTACCTACTGAGAAATGAATCGTCAATGGAGCGTCATTAGCACTAACAGGAGGGTTTGCACAGTGTGGATAGCTTTAAGCTACGTCGCAAGATATGTTGATGTATCATTATTTTGGATTTTGGTGCATTTTTGAAGGTACATTTACATCCAATATTACAGAATAATCTCACTGGGTGCTTAGTTTACTCTGATTATCAGTTGTACAAGGAAAAAATCTTCTGTTTTCCATCCACTTGTTACAAAAACACGCATCTATAAATCACTCAGGGAGCTAGCTGGTCTCTGTTTCCACCAGTCTCCTAGCTTTGCCAACCAGACACAGAAGACACACACGCACATACATACACATAGATATAAAGGCACCCCATTTTTTTTGCACCGAACAAGAGACCCGTATCCTCAATCACTGTGTCCTTTAGCTAGATATATTATACGGGATATATTTTTGTGAATGTCAAGCACAAAGTGTCAAAATCCTTTCCTCTTTCTTCTGATGTTAAACTGGAAGACTTTTACGTCCGAATTATATTATGTATAGTCTATTAACTAGTTTTAAAAATGATTACAGATTTAAAAAAGAAAAAGAAAAAAAAGAATCTTATTCATTGATGTATGTTGTTTTTACTTGAGCTCGTTTCGTTGGACTGTTAGCTGTTTAATCCATTTATAATTGTGTCTCCATCAAACCGGTCTTGTTTGTTTTATGTGGTTTTTAACACAATAGAAATACCTTAAAAATTCATTTAACATTTGTTGGGTGTTGGATAAAAATCTTATACCAGTTCATCTCATTGTAACACCATGTAAAAAAAAAAAGATGTGCTTTAAGAATGTAATAAAGTGGGTTTTTTCTACTATTAAAGACTTTTTTTAGTCTCCAAAAACAAATTCTAATGAAATATACATTAGACACTGGACAAATAAAAAAAAATTGTTCAGTTCTTTGCAAAAGTCTAAAGCTGTTTGTTTATTTATTTATTGTATCATTTATGACCTGTAATAATGAGTTAGTGCAAAAACATTTTCCCAAATATTACATTTCTAACATAAATTGATATGTAGCAGATTCTCTAAGATGCTGATAAAATGTACCAGCTCATTTCTTTATAAGATTATATGACAAGTTTATGCACATAAAAGTTTGTGAAGCGAGAGAAGGAACTAGGCGTGACTAGAACGTGGGCGTGGTCTCTACGTGGCCTTCTAGAACCCTTCCGGAAGTTTTTGTTACCTGTATGTGGGGGGAAGGGGATAAAAACTTTGTTACCTTGGTTCCGCCCTGGTTGCTTATTATTACATAGTGTGCCCTACTTAGGGGACGAACGTTATTATCTCTTTTAACGTATGTGGTAACTGGTATTTAAAGTTTAGTATGAGTAAGATCCCAAAAAAAGGTTAACGATTTCTATTTTACATGTGTTTCAACGATTCTTGGAAATAGTATATGACATTTGGCAAACTAGACAAATTTTACTCGAACGGGAAGTGCAGCAACCCACGTATAAACAAGAAGTCCCGCCTTCTGCTCTGTGATTGGCTAATTTGTTTATTCCGTCAGCTCGGCAGTGTATAATAGGTGACTTTGCTTGTCAATATGATGTATTAGCCAATCTTATTTTAGGGGGAGGAGCTCTCGGAATACGGATGGGGAAAAAAAAGAATAGCTACAGTGTAGTTTCTGTGAAGGCGGCGGTGCAGGAAGAAGTATTGCTTGAGTTTTACGTGTTTGTAACAAGCAAAGAGAGACGATCGAATTTCACATTTTCCCTGATTTATAGATTGACAAGCCGACGCAAAGATGTCTGTCGCTGGCCTGAAGAAACAGTTTTATAAAGCGAGTCAGGTGAGGAAACTTCCCAACTTTTTCCTCTTCAGCCCAGTCTGGATTATATTGGTTGTAAATAAACTCCTTTTTTTTTTTGACACAATTAAAGATGCAGCTTTTGTGGTTCACCGTGTAGAATAAACTTGTGAAAAACGCTTGTTATTCCGCATGTCAGTTTGGTTTAAGTTCGAGTTCGGCTTATTTTGCTAAATCTGTGTAGCCTCAGGCTATTCATGAGGATCCGAGCTGGAACTGCAGCTTTTAGGCACCAGCTGGAAATCCAGTTTAATCTGTCCAGATGCTAAACACACTGTATGTGTGGTCACACATGGCTTCTGGTCTCACTGGTGTATTAAATTAAAGTTACAACATCAAAGATGAGTTGTTTTTTAAGAGAATAACACAATAGAAACAGTAATTAGTTAATCATGTACTGATCATTGACGAATAATGAAAATAACTTTAGGTTAAAAAGGACTAACTTGGTCTCCAGTGTAGGTGTTTATTTGTCCTGAAATGTTCACCCTGAAACACATTAAGTGATTATTACTATAAATAAAGTGCTTAGAGATTTTTAAGGATAATTTGTTGGCCGGTGTTGTATTTCTGTTGTTCCTGTGAGAAGGCTAGCTGTTGTGTACCTTGATGATGTAACAGGGAGACACAATGGAGTTCAATACAAGAGTTTAACATGGCATTCAAACATAACATGGTAATATCATAAGATCTTGTTTACTCATCCGCCATATTCCAGTGATGCTCGGTGTCATTAATGAGATAATTGTGGAGATCAAGTGATCAGGTCAGCAAATACTGGACTCACAGCTCCAGAATGCGGTTCTACTGCATGGCTCAGATGCAGCGACTCGCCTAGTTAACAATCAGTGATCACTGAGATGACAAGCTTGATGCTGTTGAGTTTAAAACAGAGAACAGATAAGAAGGTGAGAGAGACGGATATAGGAAATCACTAAAGCGCTGCTGCATCACTGGGTTTGTGCAAAACTGAAGCAAAAAACACATTCACTTCAGTACAGCGGGTTGTTTATGTTAACGACTATGTACACTGAACTAACATCACAAAGCTTTGAGGAAACAAAACTTAGAATTCAATACAAAATAAATCTTGGGTGCCGTTTGATGTTTTGTTTTTCATGCTCAAATTTTCCATTTGGTCTAAACATATATTAAGCAATAAATTAGTGGAGATTGTAGCATATTTCTATACAAGTGTAGCCTGGATGTTGCCAGCTGTTGGTGGTCTTTTAGTTGGACTGGATTTCTCAAATTTTTGCTCTTTTCTGATTTGAATGCAGTTCTCAGTCTGTACTGGTCAATCTATACTGCTTACAGATTATTTTAGCTCCAGCTGCTTCATTCAAGTCTGTTCTATAGTTACTGTTTTCAGGAACAAGGGCATTACAGCCAACTAGTAGTTTTCTTACAACCCCAATTTATTGCTGCTTTCATCCTATGAATTCTTGAGCTCATAAACTACATGTACAATGGCTCAAATGATCTGTCTGTGCCTTTCTTCATGTCTGTCATGTACAGTAGGCAGGACATGACGTTAAATCCACTGACAAGTGAATATCATTGATTATCTTATTACAGGGGAATCTGTCCAGGGATAAGTTGCAGTATGAGGTAGATAGTCACTTCTTGAAGCTGATGTATCGGAAACGGGAATGATGGTCAGGTGTGAGGATCTGACTCTGGAACAAGGGTCAAAATGTCTTGTGTGATGATTCCACTATGCACACTGAGCGGTTGCTACCAAAAATGCTTTAAGAAAAGAGATCATGGGCACCCAATGCCAGGCTGTTTGGTTTGATCCCATTGAAGAGCTTCTGTAGCACTAATTTTTAAAAAATTGGTACATGCTGGCTACGATAGAAAGGTGTCGATTCTGTGTCTCTCATTGATGTGTATCAATGTGTTGTGTTACTTCCTAGTGCACACACTGCTACAGAATGCAGAACTATCAGCTCAGAGAACAAGGTTTTTGCATGACTCTGACATGCACTAGAACATGGCAGGATGTGCTGTTATAGTGGTGTGGTGGTCTGATGTCCTGATGGGGTTTACACAGCAGATCGCCACAGCAGACCGCCACATCAGATCACCACATCAGATCACCACATCAGATCACCACATCAGATCACCACATCAGATCACCACATCAGATCACCACATCAGATCACCACATCAGATCACCACAGTGTCTCACTGATAAAAGCACATGGTTCAGAGCAGAATACTGAGAGAACTTGGGTAGCTTGAAATTTTTTTGTTCATCGTGTTTGTTTGTTTTTTATTTATTTATTTATTTTCTGAAACCCTCAGCGTTTACGGTAGAACCTCTTTGAGGGCCGTCCATAGTGGCGTAAAACGATCCGAATCTTTTCGGTCGTGAACACTGGGACGTTTCTGATGAGGCTCCCACTCTGATACAGTCAGAGCTTCTGTGGAGTAGCCTGTTAATCAGCTAGTAAATCAGACCAGAGTCCTAAGGTCTGCTGTGAGTTTGTGTGACTTGGCAAATCACGTTGTAGCCGACACCCAGCTGAGTAATTACACCTGACGCACTGTACACGTGGCGATCGAAGAGTTTTGTGTTGTTGTGTTTGTTTTCACAAAGCAGTGCATTTGTAGCTCTTTGCTGCTTTCATTTACAATAGTTCAACATTTCATGCTTCAAACTGGCTAGACGCTCTCTTTCTCTTTATTGTTTTCTCGCTCTTACTTCTACACCCTTGGTTTCTCTCTCTCTTGTCAGATGAATCATCATGATGAGTCTTGATTTTATTATCATTTTTTTAAGCAGGTTTGACAGAGCCTCAGTCACGTCACTCAGGAGTTCAGGCGTGCCGTGAACGAGGTTAAACATTTAATCAGAGTATGACGTTATTTTTACAGCTAAATGCTATAGCATTGTTATAATGTTTTCATACAAAGCATTTTAACGTATGCAGCTTACGCATGGATCTGCCTCACCGAGTAGCCAGCTCTGTAATCTAAAAAATGTGAAATACGCGAGGAAACAGAGCCTGGTAGTATATTAAGTGTCATGAACAGTGTTATTTATGTTAATGTTTTTGAGAGATTTATTTACTCAAACAAGGCAGTGTACTGTGTTCTAGCATGAGGGATAAATGGTTAGCACGGCTGCCTCATCGCTTTAAGTTGGATACCTACCGAATTTGATAAGGTAAGGCCGACGTTACAGTACGTAGTGTGTAGTAGGATACAATCCAGCCATGTTGGTGAAACCGGTTACTCTCAGAACTGTTACTTGCTTTGTTGTTCAGCATGTAAAGGAGAGGGTGAGCTGGTTGACTACATTTAGGGGAAAAAAGATTAGAAATGATTGCTAAAGCTGATGGAATATCGGAGCATCTTACAAGCAGTGCAAGTTGCCTTCAGCCATTTTTCTACTTTATTAACCTTTTAATTAAAGCATGACATCACATCAGATTTAAAGACGTCAAGCGATAACGATGCTGGTCCGACAGGATAACTAACACTTTAAACCCAAGACCTGGTCATCAGCTGATCAGGTAAAGCTGGACTGAGCTTTTTCAAATGATTCAGTCAACGGCTGGTTTTAAGTGCACAAATTTATGCAGGATTTCAGTAAACACGTTGGCATTATTCAGTGAAGCATAACAAGAAGCAAACATGGAGACGTGTGCAGGGAGTATGCACATTGCTGATAGGAGGAACGACACAGCTGCCTGTGTTCATACTGAAGGCTACATGCGATCAGAAACAGTGTAGCCACAGACCAAACAAACTCTGACAAATGAAGCTGGAGAAGTGACTTTCATACCCTACAATAGAAAAATGCAAACTGAAGCTCTTCCTGTCACTAATGCCCTCCTCTCAGCTGTGCTAAACAATACACTTCACTGGTTAGAGGAAATATGTTTTTTCCAAAACACTGTTACATGATGTCATTACTGCAAACATATCCTAAATCATGTAATAGTTGTTATTAACTGGACAATAACCAATGTGCATAAAATCCCACAATGCATTGTTTAGGTAGTTGTGTTGCCAGTAAGCAGTTTTTCTAGTGGCATTACATTTCCCTCCAGATGTTCAAACTCTTTCTCCCATAAGCATCTGAAGTCAAAGCAGTTTCTGGACACTAAATGTTTGAGATCTCCTCCTACCCTAAATTGTGCATTATATTCTGGTCAGGGGTGTTGAATCAGAAGCGAGAGTGTCGATTCAGATTCGGAATTGTTTAATTGGGAGTGTTGAATCAGAATCTGATTCGAAATCAGATTGGGAAATGTTGTATTGGGAGTGTTGATTTAGAATGCTAGACAGTTGAATCGGTAGTGTTGAATCAGAATCAGGAGTGTTGATTTGGAACGCTAGACTGTTGAATCAGAATCAGGAGTGTTGATGTGGAACGCTAGACTGTTGAATCAGAATCAGGAGTGTTGATGTGGAACGATAGACAGTTGAATCAGGAGTGTTAAATCAGAATCTGATTCTGAATCAGATTCGGAAGTGTTGAATCTGAATCGGGAGTGTTGATTTGGGATGTTTTTGGATAAATTTGGCTTTAAATTAGATGGTCAGGCTGGAGCGTTGACTCTGGTGCATTGCGTGTGACTGAATTGGGTGTGTCAAACCTGACTGTACATTCTCTGTTGCTGCGTCTTTTGAAGGCCTGCATTTTGCACTCTCACAATTTACGTATGAACTATAGAATACCTGCTGAGCTGTTCTTTCACTTCGACTATCAGAGAAGCTCTCCACAAAAGACGTCTCGTTCTGAATTAAACGTGTGTGTGTGTGTGTGTGTGTGTGTGTGTGTGTGTGTGTGTGTGTGTGTGTGTGTGTGTGTGTGTGTGTGTGTGAGAGAGAGTGTGAGAGAGAGTGTGAGAGAGAGTGAGAGAGAGAGTGAGAGAGAGAGTGAGAGAGAGAGACAGACAGACAGACAGACAGACAGAGTGCAGAGCTCAATACAGCGTGTTACTGAAACATCATTCTGTCAGTGTGTAAAGTGTACTGTGTACCTGATGATAAAATCTTGTGCAGTCAAAACAGACAGTAACAGTGCCTTTCAAATCCCATGATCATTTAGATATTATATTCGTTATTCATGACAGTATTTCTGTGGGGAGATGAGGAGGATGAAAGCTGCAGTGTAAGTGTTTGAGGCCAACAAATATCCTGATGTACATAACGGTAGATGATCGAACATGAATAACAGCACTGAAAGGTCACCATTGATTCTACTGCATGTGGGGACTATTGATTAAAACCTACATGTAAACAATGTTCTTAGAACGAATGGTTAATTGACTGGAGTACATTACACTGGAGGCAGCGATCGCAAAAGTGACACACACTCTATTTGCCAACAAAGGAACTATTTGCTCATCTCTCTAAGCTACACTGAGAACATTGTGTTTTCTTGTAGCAAATGTGAAATGAACCCTTTAGTCAGAGGGAAGGAAATATGAGCGATCCTCAAGCTTGATTATCAAGCACTGGGGATTCGTACATAAGGACAAGGTCAAGGGGTTAAGTATCCGGCCCTCGCTGTTCCAGGGACGCCCATGTCCGACCCAGTACCCTGACCCCATCCTCCAAAGTTGCCATATGCAAAGAAAGAATTTCACTGTGCAGTAATGTATATGTGACAAATAATGGGTTCTGTTCTGATAGAGGCCCACTGGGACAGGAATCACGCTGCCACCGGGTTTCTTTATGTACGTTTTGAATGCACAGGAGTTTGTAGGGTTTTTTCCTTGTTAGAAATGCCAAAATCTTATTCTATAGCACATAATATGAATTCAGCATATGGATTTCTGCAGACAATGTCTAAATGTCTAAGAACATATAACTCTGATGTACAGAACTATTTCTTTTGTATGATTTACTGCAAAGTTTGAGAGAAGGAATGAGGGATTTTGGAACGTATATTTGTCCAGAGGTCAGAAAGGTCTGTTCACTATGCTGACCATGTTTCCCGATTGCAAAGCCCTTTCCGTCGTCCAAGGGGCTTGTAATACATAAAGCAGCTGGAAACCTTGAGCAAGGCAGGAAGTTAGTGCAGTCAGTATCCCTGACTTTGTTTTCCAGAGCTAATAGTTTGGTAACACAATTGAAAACCCTGGTAAACTGAGGACCTCCAGAAGAAGAGCAGGAAAGTGAAGAAATGAAGACATGAATCTTAATGACATGGCAATCCTGGAACACTACACGTGCTTTTATTCGTGGAAAAAAAAACTGACTATCTCACACACTATAAATCATTTACCCTGATGATGTCATTCACCACGATCTTTCTTAAGTGACGTTTTCACTGTAGAATGCGGTTCAGGATTCTGTTTTTCGCAGTGCTGTGGATGTGATTTTGGAAAAGAAACCGAATGTCTCCTGTGTTTTTGCCCTGGCGCACAAGTCCCTTCATGTTCGATTGAGTAGTCATGCATTCCAGAGGATCCTAGAAGGAGCATGAGTGCAGGATTAAAAGTGTCTGCTTCATGTTGTATAGTGTAATAAACAGCATCAGTGTAAACATTTCTTTCTTTTTATTTAATTAAAGAAAGCTGTAGAGATAACTTGTATAGATTAATTCTTCGGTCCAGATTCTATCTCTCAGCCTTTCAGCCTTTCTTTCTGTCTTTGCTTTTCATTCTTGCACCGTCTCCCTATCTCTGTACAAAAAATGCAATATATTCAAGTATTTTCATATTTGTGTTTGCTTCCAGATGGTGAGTGAGAAAGTAGGAGGAGCAGAAGGCACAAAGCTGGATGAAGACTTTAAGGACCTGGAGAGGGTGAGGGGCAAATCAGGAGATAGAGCTCTGTACAGCTGGCATTATAAATCCTTAAAGCTGTTATTTTTATGTGCCTTTCCAACCCCTCAAAAATATAATCGGAACCTGCTGGATATATAAATTCATTGTCTTCGTACAGAAGCCGCAAAGCAGCATTCATGAAATACTTTTTTTAGTTGAACTTTTTAAACAAGCACGATGCATAGGTGTCGTATCCGAATTGAAACCATGCATCGCTTTGCCACACCTTTGTAGTAATGCATATTGTATGTAATAATGCGCTTTTCTGCAAAAGGTTTGACCAATCCCACTTAGTCCTGTCGAAAAGATCGACTAATCCCTCTTACTCCTCTCGCTATCTCATGCGTTAAACTCGGCCAGACCAGACCAGACCAATCCCTTTCAATTCTGCAAATCCATTTTCAAATCGACAATCCGTTTTAGTCCTACAGAAAGTTTGATCAAACCCACCTTTGATGTGTCTCATCTATTTCTGATTTCTTCATTTGCTCAAACTTGTCAAGCTTGTTCCAAACATTCCCCCATAAAGCTTGACCAATCCCACCCACAAGTGAAGCCATAATGACTAATCCTGCCAGCTCTTGCAGAAAATATAATATCCTACCTACTCCCACAGACCCCAGTCCCTCTCACTCCTGCAGAAAGATTATTTCCAGCTTCCACTAGAAGGTTTGACACATCCGACCGCTTGCTTCCACCATATCCCAGTCCCAATCCTCACCTTTAACTAGAATTCCTATCCCTTGTTGCCTTGTAGGTAAACTTGGTGTCACCATTTTATAACCCTTCCCGTTTCCCTACCCTGTGTGTTTTACAGAAGGCTGATATCACCAGTAAGGCCATAGTGGAAGTGTTATCCAGGACGTCAGAGTATCTGCAGCCCAACCCAGGTAACTAGCTCACACAAAAGAACCTGTTCAATCTAGACTTCCTTTAGCTTCATGCACTTAGGAAATATATTCTTGCAGTTCTGGCAGGTTATTTCAAATTTGGTGCTGAAAGTAAAGGCTCAGATATGTAAAATTAGACTAAAGAAAAAGGTTAGGATCAGAACAAAAGGGTTAAACAATTCATATGATTTAAAGTGTGTGCAGATAAGCTCGTGTACATGACTGGACTTGTGTTGCAACCTTTGCAGTGTTTTACCATTTATTAAAGACTTCATCTCTCTGGAACTGTTGGAATTTCTCAGCATAAAACATTTAAACGTGCTGGGGAATTTTTTTTAGATAGCTGCAAACCATTCCTGTTGATTAGTCTGTGTGTGTCTAGATATTCACTGAAAGTTGCACTAAAATTTGATCTGATTGTATCTCTGTTCTGTGTTTTGTTGTCAGCATCTCGGGCCAAACTGTCCATGTTGAATACTGTGTCCAAGATTCGAGGGCAGGTGAAGAGTCCCGGGTATCCACAGGCAGAGGGAGTTTTGGGAGAGAGCATGGTCAGATACGGCCGTGAGATGGGGGAGGACACCAACTTCGGTGTGTGTGTGTGTGTGTGTTGGGTGGGTGGGTGGGTGGGTGGGGGGGGCTGCTTGAAAATAGCTTGCAAAAAAGTAAGTAACTAAGAGGAAGTGAAGAAATGGGAATGATTAAACCATTAAGGAGATAACATTTTATACTGTATATGAGAAGTGTGTGTGGGGAAAATACCCAGCTTATGACCTACACAACACTTCATAGCCTAACTTTTCCTCAGATAAAATATTGATAGTTTATTGCTCTTAATTTTCTTGACTTATTATCTCTTTTTTTTCTAATAAACAAACAAAACAACAACAACAAGTGTTTTAGATTCACACGTTTGACCTCATCAAGAAATCCAGGCTGACGGTACATTACAAATTGATTGGAAAACCCCCCAAATCTAGATGGGCCCAAATCTTTTGCAGGCCTTCATTTGCATAGTGGAACTTGATTGGCTCTTGTATTGTCTGATGCAATAACACTTGACTGTCACATCTTCAGCATGTCCTAACTCGGATTTTCTGATAAGATTTTTCCGCTTTGAAACTTAGGACACAATCTGAAGATACCTGTATATAATTATGGATATCTGGAAGTTTCACTTAAAGCATTAGAATGCTGAGTGTAAAGCTTGTGTCTTGTGCTCTGTAGGTGGTGCTCTTGTTGACATGGGGGAGGCTATGAAAAGGCTGGCTGAAGTAAAGGATTCCTTGGATATCGACGTGAAGCAGAACTTCATCGACCCTTTCCAGACCATCGTAGACAAGGATCTCAAGGACATCCAGGTAGGACCTTAAGCGCACGAGAGGATTCAATTTCTCTGTACTAGGTATGATGCTGCTTATAACTGTTTTGATTTTCATCATGATATGAGGAATGTGTCAATCCATTTTCTCTTTTACTTTCGGTCCTTCTGATTTGTCTGTCTCTCTTCCTTCTCTTTTTTTTTTTCTTTGTCTCTCAACTGAGCAGCACCAGCTGAAGAAGGTGGAGGGCCGGAGGCTTGATTATGACTACAAGAAGAAACGGCAGGGAAAGATTCCAGATGAGGAGCTGCGTGCTGCTTTGGAAAAATTCCACGAGTCCAAAGAGGCTGCAGAGATCAGCATGCACAATCTTTTAGAAACTGACGTGAGTAAAATCTAGAGACAAAACTGTGATTCCGAGACCTTCCTGAACATGTGATCGTCGTGCTCAAAGCAGTAACGTAGATTCAGTTGAATGACTCACTATTTAACGACTCTCAAGGGATTCAAGAGAATACCAGGGGACATTGTCTTTCGCAGCCAATTACCCAGCAGTCCTCACCATCTGCCTACCATTAGCATATGTTTCAGACACTGAGGGGAATTTGGGTAGACACACTCCACTCTTAAATTATGGTTATTTTTTTCATGTGCTATATAATCAGCAGGTTCCAGTGAGAGTATAGGTGCAAGTTCAATTCAGCTGCATCCCCATGTGGAATCTCTCAAATGACACCGTGATTAATCATTAAAAGATGATGCAGTGAGTGAAAATATAACTGAATATTAAAATAATTATATATTGACCAGACCAAAAACATTAGAGCAAGATCAAAACAAACAAATATGGCAGCAAAACCATGCAGCTATGGTAAAACCGTGCAGCTACGGCAAAACCATACAGTTACAGCAAAAAAAAAACCCAGAAATGCCAAAAAAGTTACGACGGAACCATAATCTGATACAGCAAAAAAAAAAAAAAAAACATCACCACACATCAAATACAGAAGTGCTCTACACAAAACCATACAGCAAAACCAAGCTTAAAAAGTGCCGGAAAAAAAATCACAACACAAACTGCCATAGCAAAAGCACACAACAGACCCAAAACAACATTCTGCAGCAAAAAGCAGAGCAACAAACAAAAACACTCCATCGTGTTCTAATAAATAAGGCAAGGCAGCAACGTGTCTGCTTTTTCAATTGTACATAATGGTTTGTTAATTAATTGTTATTAACTCTTTAGTATGTAAAAAATGACAATGAAATGGGAACACAGCCTAAAATGTGCATGTCTTCATCACAGTACAAATAAGTAAGTACATGTATTACGGTGTAGAAGGAATAGCTGTTAGCAGCAGGGAATCAATCTAATCCCTGTTCTGTAGAACACAACAGCCAGGACCTGTGTGTTTCCTTAGAAGTCTGGTGCTGATTAATACGGTTATTAAACAGTGACTCAGATACAGATACAGAGTCTGAAGGCAACATCTAAAGCATGAAGTGCTTTTATAAACATCTCTCAATGTAATGTTCGTGCGAGGCACAAAAGCCTAAATGTTAACTGCTAGCAGAACTTTCTCAAAATCTGTGAGGACGTCTATTGCATGTGATTTAAAAAAAAACAACAAATTTACAGGCAAAAACTATTGCTGGAGTCTCCCTTTTAGGATATAAACCAGATGGGCAGGAACTTATTCACAGTATGAGTGTTACACAATACAGGGAAAGTGAAAGTGAAAAAAAGGATTGTAAATGATTGAAAATGTAAAGTTTTGTTGACTAACTTAAAAAAAAACAAACAACTAAACATTGTTTTGAATTATTTCTAAAGATTCTAACAACTTACTAGATGATGCTTATTGGTAAATATTGCTTTGGGAATTCCATAGAGAATGTAACGGAAAAAATCTTTGTAACCCTTTAAAACATCAGTTTTTGTCTGAGCGTCTCAAATACGGGCTACACACAATCATTCTTCTTTCTCCCCCAAAATTCAATTTCACACACGGTGTCAGATCAGGTGTGTCTGTGCTCTTGTCACTGTAGTGACAGTCAAATCAAGCCAAGCAAAACAAAAGGAAAAAACCTCCTTTTTGTATCAGCATCTCAAATAGAAGCTACACAACATCTGAATCTGTATATCTGAACTTGTGCCTGTGAGTCATTACGTGCTTCACGTTCACGCTTTCCATCTATACAGCTATACAGCGCACCCCCCCCCTTCTCAGCAGCTGATGATCTGCCATCTGACCCTCAGAACAAAAGCCTTGATTTGGATGTGATCATTTAAGCACTAATACAGCTTTAAAATGGCAAATAAGTCATTTTTTCTGTAGGATTTGCGTTCCACGTGTGCACGTGTCGTAATTGACCAGGACTTTTATTGCAGAAGCCTCTTACATATGGGACATATGGGCATGTAAACTACGGGCATTGTGTAATTCATGTTCGATTTACAAGTAACTCGTTTCCATGCTTATTTGGTGGACACTTCTTATTCATCCTTATTAATACTTATTTTTTTTGTCCTCAGCAGGTCATGTGAAGTGCATTGTGATTTAGAGAACGCTAGAATATCACAACCCGTTAATAGCAGGCTTTGATAAAATGCCAGCATGTATAATTGAATTCTTCTGGCATTTCTGCACTCTATTGTTCTCCAAGTAGTTAAACTACTCCTTAAGAGCCCTTTAAGGGGAACCAAATTCATTCGCATTTGTCTGTGTGCCCTAAATGAAATGCTTGTTCAGCAGGGAGAAGTGTTTGTGTGTGTCTCTCACTCTCTCACTCTCTCTCTCTCTCTCTCTCTCTCTCACTCACTCACTCACTCACTCACTCACTCACTCACTCACTCACTCACTCACTCACTCACTCACTCACTCACATTCTCTCTCTCTCTCTCACACACACACACACACACCATTCGCTCTTCTCGTATGCATGCAAATCAGGCTGCTTCCGCAATACATTAAAATAGAAATGAATGCCATATAATATGATCAACACTTATGCTGCTTTCACGTGCACAGAATTATGCCTGTAAATGCCTTTCCTACTAGGAGGTTGTGCATGAATGACCACTCAAGTCGTAATTACGATTAGGAAGCTCAGATTATTTTGATGCTAAGGTTCCTGAGATGGTCGGCATCCTAAAGTTTCTACCTAGCAGAGGAGAACACGGGTCTTATTGGTAATGCTATACGTTTTCACACCATGAGAAGTGTGTCAAAATAAAAGTAAACTGAAATCAACTGAATTAAGTTGACTTATGTATTTAGACCAATCATGAGTGTTACTTGCTACACAGCTGGGTAAAGGTGACGAGTGTTCACATCGGTCACATTTGCAACTCAAGTAATAGTTCAACGGGTCGAGCACCAGACAAGATTTAAAGCTTTAAGGATTTGTTTTAGGGAGGCAAAATATCTGTCCACTGCAGTAGCACTCGCCATGTTTCGGCCTTGGTAACCATGGTTACCAAGTTAATAGCAGGCTAGTGTTACCAAGTAAATCTTATATATAATATAAGATGTGCCTGTTTATATTATTATATAAATTAATTGATGTAATATATTATTATTATTATTAATAATAATAATAATAATAAGAATAATAAAATTATTATTACTCTTGCTTGTTACTGAACTTTTTTGCCATCTTCTGGCTAATAGCCGTTATAGCTTGTACAGAAATATGAATTGTTTATTTACTTTCTCTGCAAATAGAAAATCTGAATTGGAACGGAACGGAACAGGTCGAGTCTGCACCGTTGCACTGTAGTTTGTTCGAAGCGATCAATTTCCGGTGTGTAGCCAGATCTCTGCTCGAGTTTTCACAGCCAGAACGAGAGCGACGAGTGCTGCATACTCTTCTGTACTGAGATGAGAGGAAACTGCTGAGCTTGGATAGACGTGTTTTAATCAAAAAGGGTTCTGTCTGACTCTGTCCTACTTCTGTTCGCTTTGTGCTGGAGCACTAGATTAGCTGCTCAGTCGAGCACAGCCTTATTTGCATTGGAAACCTGTTAGTGCACAAAGATAGCAACAGTGACAACTTTACATAGATATTCAGTATGAAGGAATAGTGGGGTGGAGAGTAAAGGTGTGGTTCCTTTAATCACTGCATGTCTGTGTGTGCCTGTCTGTCTGTCTGTGTGTGTGTGCCTGTCTGTCTGTCTGTGTGTGTGTGCCTGTCTGTTTGTCTGTGTGTGTGCCTGTCTGTTTGTCTGTGTGTGTGCCTGTCTGTCTGTCTGTGTGTGTGCCTGTCTGTCTGTCTGTGTGTGTGCCTCTGTGTGTGCGCCTGTCTGTCTGTGTGTGCGCCTGTCTGTGTGTGTGCCTGTCTGTCTGTCTGTGTGTGTGCCTGTGTGTGTGCGCCTGTCTGTCTGTGTGTGCGCCTGTCTGTCTGTGTGTGCGCCTGTCTGTCTGTGTGTGCGCCTGTCTGTCTGTGTGTGCGCCTGTCTGTCTGTGTGCGCGCCTGTCTGTCTGTCTGTGTGTGTGTGCGCCTGTCTGTCTGTCTGTGTGTGTGTGTGTGCCTGTCTGTCTGTCTGTGTGTGTGCCTGTCTGTCTGTCTGTCTGTGCGTGTGCCTGTGTGTGTGCCTGCCTGTCTGTCTGTGTGTGTGCCTGTCTGTCTGTCTGTGCGTGTGCCTGTGTGTGTGCGTGTGCCTGTGTGTGTGCGCCTGTCTGTCTGTGTGTGCGCCTGTCTGTCTGTGTGTGCGCCTGTCTGTCTGTGTGTGCGCCTGTCTGTCTGTGTGTGCGCCTGTCTGTCTGTGTGTGCGCCTGTCTGTCTGTATGTCTGTCTGTGTGTGTGTGCCTGTCTGTCTGTATGTCTGTCTGTGTGTGTGTGCCTGTCTGTCTGTCTGTGTGTGTGTGCCTGTCTGTCTGTCTGTCTGTCTGTGTGTGTGTGCCTGTCTGTCTGTCTGTGCCTGTCTGTCTGTCTGTGCCTGTCTGTCTGTGTGTGTGTGTGTGCCTGTCTGTCTGTATGTCTGTCTGTGTGTGCCTGTCTGTCTGTATGTCTGTCTGTGTGTGTGTGCCTGTCTGTCTGTATGTCTGTCTGTGTGTGCCTGTCTGTCTGTATGTCTCTGTGTGTGTGCACCTGCCTGTCTGTCTGTGTGTGTGTGCGCCTGTCTGTCTGTCTGCCTGCCTGTGTGTGTGTGTGTGTGTGTGTGTGTGTGTGTGTGTGTGTGTGTGTGTGTGTGTGTGTGTGTGTGTGTGTGTGTGTGTGTGTGTGTGTGTAGGTGGAACAGGTGAGCCAGCTCTCTGCTCTGGTGGAGTCTCAGCTGCAGTATCACAAGCAGGCGGTTCAGGTTTTGGAAGAACTGTCAGAGACCATGAGAGACAGGTAGGAAGCTCTCACTCTTTCACTCCTTTACTGTTTTCTCCTCTTCTCTACTGCTTTCTTGCCTTCTTTCTCAATGTTTTTTCCCTTGCTTACCATCTTTCCCTTCTTACTTGCTTGTTTGCATTTCTTCTTTCTTTTTTATTTTCCTCTTTGTATATTTTTCTTGTTCTTTGTTTGGCTTTTTTTGTTGTTGCTTATTTCTGTTTGTTCTTTTTTTTCCCCTCACATTTTCTTCCTGTCTTTATTTATTGCATGCTTTCATTGTTTTTCTTTGTCTTGCATACCTTCTTACTTGCTTTGTTCTCTTTATTGTTGCTTTTTTCTTTCTGGTCTTCTTGTTTTCTTGTTTTTGCCTTTTTTTTTGTTTGTTTGTTTGTTTGTTTTTCACATTTTTGGTTTTATTTCTAGCTTTCTTTCTTTCTGACATTTCCCTTTCTTTCTTCCCTTGTTCATGTGTGTGTCTCAGATTGAACAATGCCCAGGCTCATCCACGTCAGAAGCGAATGCCCAGGCCGATGCCCAGCATTGACTCAGACCCAGAGTCTTCTAACGGAGGCTTCAGTCCAACTTCTCACCCTCAGAGCTTTAACGCAGGTGAGCTTCACCTCCTCACATTCTGCCTGTATTCTCCATCTTTTATTTGCTATATTACCCTCTCTACCACAGCGCTCTCCAGTTCACAATTTGCATTTTTATCTCATTAACTTAGAAAGAACACAATCTAGTTAAGGAATGACTGTTTCTACTGTTTTAGTGTGCACTGATCTTTCTGTGTTCTTTATTTGTGCAGCACCTGCTTTACCCACCCGAACCTCTGTACGCCAGAAACGACAATGTGAGTCTGTCTTACCAGACTCTAACTCTAACACACACACACACACACACTACTTACAGTTAAACCTAGACACACCTCTTACTATACTAACTCATACACACATACTGTACACTCACGCCGTCATACACACACCTCACACATGCACCACCTAGTGTACAGTCAGAAATATACAGAATATACTCTTTATACTGTAATTGCTGAAAACAAACAACAGCAATGCAGGAAAGTTTTCTTTGCTCAGTCATTCTCTCTCTCTCTCTCGTTCACTCTCTCTCCCTCATAGCAATGGACCAGCCTTGTTGTAAAGCCCTGTATGACTTTGAGCCAGAGAACGACGGAGAGCTGCCTTTCCGCGAGGGCGACATCATCACACTGACCAGCCAGATCGATGAGAACTGGTACGAGGGCACAGTGCATGGCCAAGCTGGCTACTTCCCCTGCAACTACGTGGAGGTGATGGTACCGCTCAATCGTTAAGACGCGCTGATTGGAGAAATGAAGGGCGGAAGGGAAGAGAGCAAGAGAGAGAGAGAGATGACGTGATGGAGAGTTAAAGTAAAGGCTGGAGACTTGGAGCAGTGTATGAATATGAACTACGCTATGAGAGACACAATATTCTGTCCTTTCCTATGCAGTTTTTCTGCACGAAGTCTCTCAGTCACAATCTCATTGTAGGTGGGTCTCTAAAACACTATCACATCCAGATTTCCTGTCCTGCCCTCGATCGAGTGACTGAACCAAGAAAGATTATTTCCTGTATTCCCTAATTATGCATATTTTTTTCTATAGAAATACGTTAAATATGTCTCTTTTTTTAATCATGAATGTACATCTGTTGATTCTATCCTTACTATGTAAACAGGCTTGTCTTTGCGTTGGCCCTCGTTATTGCGTGCATGCATTGTCTCTGCCCTCTAGTGGCGGTAGCGCGATACAACAATTCTGATCCATCTGATTTCATCTGCTTTTTTGTACGAGAAAAAATCAAATTTGACATTTTTGTCAACTGATCCGAATGTCTGACCATACTCAGCCTACTACTCGTGTTTATTTGAGAACAGTATTGCTCACAGCTGCTGTAGTTTGATATTCCAGCACCTGCAACCCCTCTCTAATGATGTTTGACCATTTCTCTAGCTGGTTAGGAGAAATGATAATTGGGACTCGATCTCTTGATGTTTGTTTACAGCACACAGCACTTGATTGAAAGACATGCCTGGAATGTTACCCTGAGTGAGTGACAATTTGACAAAAAAACCCCAAAAATTCTCAGATAATCCATCTTTTATTTGCTTCTCTTCTCTCAGATGCTTTTAGTTTATCAAGGCCTTCTTGACTCGATCAAATCTGTATTGCTTTTGTTTTCTTTATGTGTAACATTATTAGAAATAGTTTTATTATTATCATTATTAGAAATGATCTGCTACAGAGGTGGTCAAATTCATATTAGCTTGCTAAGTCTACCGTGTTTCCTAGTCTCATATTCTTGTGGCCCAGAAATGGAAATGTTGGGTAAAAGTGGTAGCTTGAGCTTGACTTTTAATAACGCAGCTTGCTAATTAAGTGCTAGCTTATCAGTCGAACACGTATATGCTCAAAAAATCTGGAAGCTATCGGCCAAAGATATAGCTGCGAGATAAACTACCGTCCTGGCTTCGTGCGTAAAATATAGTATTTGTCTAGCGTTACACTATTTTCTCTCTCTTTGGATTGTTTTATTTCGGCTTTGTACTGCACTTTATTTTGCTCCGATTCATCATTATTTCTCTCTGAATTCTGTCTGCATCTTTCTGATTTAGATGCGTGTTTGCTAATTAATTTCACCCACTAAAGCCGTTAAAACTAAACCGTTAACCGGAAAGTTCCTTTAAAAACCAATATAGCTACAACACAATAAACTTATATGGCTATTGAGATAAAGTCCGAATAGTCCGGATGAAATAAATAACTAACTAAATAATTAATTAATATTTACAGCGTCGTTTTACGTCACTCCGCCATAACGTGCACAGCTACTGTATATAGCAAGCTCCTTAACGGTGCAACAGAAAAGCGGTCAATCTGTTGCATGAATACCTATTATGTCGAGCTAGAACAATTGTTTGTGCTCTCTGTATGGAAGAGATGTCATTCACAGCAAAGCTATCTAATTATGGACGACTGTGAGTTCATGTACGTGATGACGCTTCTTCTGAGATGCAGCAGCTTGAAAAGATGAGATTTGGTGTCACGTTATGGTGCGAGCTGCTGGTGTGGAGTTAAAAACAGCTACATTAAGTTGAGGTTTTTATCTTCCTGCTTATTTATTGAGCTTTCACTACCGATTTGTCCACCTCTGTAATATATAACTTGTAAGATATGTAGCATTACCATAAAGTAAACCGAGCTACTTTAATATACTCTTTAAAATTGACCCACACTTGTGTACATGTACTGTGCGTTATGGTGGACCTCCATATCCTCCCCGGTTCTTCCTTCCTGTACCAGTCTTTACACATACAAAACTTGGACCTAGGTTTTTTGGGTGAGTCCCTGAATCCACAGCAGTGTCAGAAGGTTCACATGGGTTTTGTTTCAGCACTTATTTAAACTCACTTTAAACTTTACTGCTTCATAAGTAGCCTAAAATAAAATTAAAACGAGACTTGGAACTAAACACAAGCAGACCATGGAATACGGGGTTAGATCAAGAGTTTTCACTCATCCTCCACCCCTGGGCCATTTTTTATTATACTCTCTGACACTACAGAATTTACCTTATGTTTAAACGTCTGTAGGATGTGGGTGTTTTTCCCCAATTTTCTAATTAGCTGCTCATTTATCTTTTTATTTTTCAGCTTAATTAAAAACGCACTATTTCTGTAACCAAGCCATTCCACATCCATTTCCTCCTAGAAATCACTCTACCACATGCACAGGTTTGTTATTGAGTGTTTAATCGGCACAGTGAAAAGAGGTGTCTGTCTTTGTAATGAAGCACAACACGGTATCTTGTCTCGGCCTGCTCTGTTTCTGCTCTAAAACTTCCGAAGACGATCTGGGAAGGGACAGATGGTCTCACACTCCGTATGGTATTTATATGTATGAGGTATTAAACTGCAAATCCAACTATCATGGGATGATTCTATATTTTTTAATTAGTTTTCATATTTGGAACGATCAGAAATGAAATGGCTTTATTTTAATACATTGCAAAGACAATTAGACCTAATTAAGGACATTCCGTAATATGTGAGGTGATTTCCTGCTTACATTCACATGTAGCATTAGTGTCTTGTTGTTATAATGGGTCAACTTTCTGATAAAGCCTCAAACATTTGTGCCCGCATCTCTCTTCCGTTAATGTTTGTTTCCTGTTGTTACAGTGTATGACTTAAAAAGATATATTTTCATCTTAAATAAACAGTAAAATGAAAACATCTGAATTCTCAATTTGTGAATTTGGAATTAATATTACACATGAGAAGTTATCTGTTCCATTCTGAGCTCAGGCTACTGACAGTGTGGATTTTCCTGTTTCTTCCCACAGTCCAGCAGCATGGCCATATGAAGTGGTCCTGGCTGACAAGTTGCTCTTCTTCCTTTTCACCTGATGGTGACAGTAGACTTAACTTATAAGATACACTTTACTACAATTTAATTCATTTTCCTTTGACTACAACTGCAGTTTAATTTAAACAATGATAGTCATGGCTTCAGACAAAAATCACAAAGCTAACCGTGTGAGCTGAGCAAGAATATTTTTAACTTGACAATTATTTAATTTCTAATTATAGGAAATATAGAGGGATCTTAGAGATATGCAGCATCTTAAAGTGCTAAATGTTACTTGATTTGTATACATGCCCCTAATTTTAAAGCTATTATTTATTATTAAATTTCAACTAAGTAGACACCGCAGGCCACACCAGAGGATTGTGGACTGTTTGATCAGTGTTTTAAAGCATTGGACTACTAGTACTGTGAACTAAAACATGCTGCATGGTGTATTTATTACACCACCGCTCTGAGTTCTTAAGTCTGATTGGTTTAAAGATGTTGATTAATCTAGTGTATGAACTTCTAAAAAGTTTTTCTATAATAGCAGTTTATTATAGGGACTTGTACAGTATAGCAGACATAATCCATACGGCAGTGCTTTTTGAAACTGTCCTGCGTTTTCTGTGACATGACCAGCTCATGACCAGCTACCTTTTTGTTTATTGATTTGTTTTTACTTTAAAGAGAGAGAGAAAATCAAGTTTGCTGAGACTTGCTTTATATCCATCAGCATATGATAAAATGAGTAACTTGTCTTGTGGGCATCTCACACAATTGAATATAACTCTAAGTGGATAAAAAGCATGATTCGACCTTCATTAATTCTGTAAAGATTGATGACTGCCAAATTGTATGTGAAATGTCAGGTGAAATACATTAAAAAAAAAAGTTCCTGCACAATTTTTTTTTCAGGTGTTTGTTTGTGATGGTTTTTCTCAACATCATTAAACAACACGCCTTGAGGGAACAATCTAATCAGAGCCTGCCATATTGACCATCCCGGATATGAGCTGTGAGCAGACTATTGTCTGTGTTTGAGGATCCATGTATTTGCAGATAGATTTTGTCTGCCAGCTTTCACCCAGAGAAGGCATGTTGTTTTTCCTGGCGCTTAATACGGTTTATGGTAATCAAAAAGGGCCAAAACTAACCTACTTTTTCTTTAACTATTAATTAATTAATTTTTTAAATGGAAATTGTGATCATGGGATGGATATATATATATATATAATAATCTCTCTCTCTCTCTCTCTTTCTCTCTCTCGATCAGTTCTATTTAAGGCTTGTGAATCCCTTCTCTTTTTTACACTGTTATTTCTCAGTGTCTGATTGAGTGAGAGTGGATGTCTTCATTCACTGCCAAAGTTTAATTCCAATATTTCAAGAAGCATGACATTAGCTAGATGTGCTCTTGATAGTCCCAGAAATTGTGGCAAAACAATGATGGATGATGGAAGCCTGAACCATAACTGTAAGTCTTACGTCTTGCATCTAAAATGAATATGATATGTGATAATATGATGAAATGACATTGAATTTATTATCTTTCCGGTGGTCCTGGTCTGCTTGATATGGTCTCCTGGGACAGTCCAATTCTTACAAAGATGTAATCTGTGTGTTCAAGCCATTCCAGGAAGTTTGTATTTATGAGCTGAGAAGTTGACATCAAGTGACATGCCACCAACTCTGAAATTTGGACCTCAAAGAAAATTCAGAGACACTAACTGTGAATGTACTTACCTCTCAAAATTACAGCGCTGTGATTTGAGTTCAACTTGTAAGTATGATCTTACCGATTTGACTTGAACGCACACAGTGTTCTCTTTGTTCTTCTAAGTTCAAACTTTTATGGTAGTCTGTCAAATCAAGTCTTCTCATGAAGGCGACTGTTTTCACTCTCTTAGATTTAAAAAAAAAAACAGCATATAATGAAATAACCTGGAAATGTTTATTATCCTTTACCCAAGCCAGGACCACTCTGACAATAGATGATAAGTGATCTAGCAGACCTCCTGCTTTATTTTGAGATAATTATTTCACTTTTGATATAGATGACTCTTCTTGCTCCTCTTTCAAGTGAGTTGATTTTGGCCAGAATATGTATATTACATTTCTCAAAGAAGTTTGCTTTGGACTTTAAGGGGAGGTGGACTGCTGAGTGATGAATCTGCTCCAGAGGAATCTGCCCTCTTAACATGAGACATCTGTTTATAATACCACACCCTGGTATAGTGTTTATTTCATGATGTCATGAGCACAGCTCACACACATTGCTTAAATAGCAAGGATTCCCTATCATTTAGATGTAGAACTGAAGAAACCTATAAGATAAGCATTGAAATGTTGACATGAGCTGAAGCCCAGTTAGATGAAAGGAGAAATCATCACAGTAGGAAGATAGTGTTCAAAATGTGTCTCAAGCAATATGCTTTCTCTTCTTTGAGCTTTAAATGTACTGCAAGTACACAACTGAATCCCAGTTTGAAATATTTTAAGTCCATTCCATTTTTCACACAGTGATAAAGTTCTTCAAAGGTAAGTGAAGGTCATCCATCCATTTTCTTTACTGCTTATCCTATGCAGTGTCTTAAGGAACCTGGTGCCCATTTCAGGGGTCTTGGGGCACAAGGTGGTGGTGCAGAATGCCAACCTATTCACACACAACAAATTCTTTTAAATATGCCCATCAATTCATGCCTTTGGAGCGGGGAAGGAAACCGAAGTACTCAGAAGAAACCCTTCTAAGCACAGGGAGAACATGGATATCAAACCCCCAACCCCTGGACATGCCCCCAGTCAGTGAAGCCATCATTATGATTACTCAGCAATTAAAACACCTTAAGTGTGGGACCTTTGTTGATTTAAACACATTTAGTAGCCATCTCTGGTGAGAAACATTAATCAGAATCATGCAGTTTTGTAATTTCTGTTTGAAGGATTTCAGCCATGTTGCAATACTATGAGCTCAAGGATTGATGTGACAACTGATTTTCAAAATGTATGCACACAACTGACCACAATCAACCTACACATTACTCCTTACTGTCAATAAATGATGACAATGAAGTGTAATTTAGTGGTGCAACTGTAGCAAGATTCAACAGTGACGCTTTTATTTGTCATGTACACAGTTACATACTGTGTACAATTTGCATTTCTGGATTATGCACTCGGTTAGTAAACTTTCTATAGCTCTAGTTACATGCTTCCCCCACAGAAGTCTCTACAGTTTACACAGAATGGTACATTAGAACATTAGATTTCCCCATTCTGATTATCGATGTTTGCATTATCTGAAGCTTTTGACCAGTATCTGCATGATTGTTTGCATTGGCTGCTGCCACATGATTGACTGATTAGAGCATGTTCCTAACAAAATGGCCATTGATTCTATACTACCATAACCAAAACCCACAAGGTGCACCTATCCAGTATACATCCCCAAGACGTTTTCTCGACTCCACCCACAGTAGGTGGAGTTGGATCAGGTCCGATTCCTCTCTGCTTCTGTGGAGGGGGTTAGAATTTTGGCACGCCTGCTTAGAGACTCTGATTCTGCGTTTTGATCCTTTCGGCTTTCCATATCCGTGAACTGCGCTTTGTCCCCCGCTGCCGGTGCAGTCACATCCCGTGCTGGCTACGGCCATGGCGGCGGCACCGGTGAAGCAGCGGACCGGGGCAAGCCGAGCTCAGCTCCCACCATGCTATTATGAGGGATATCTTGAGAAACGGGGAGCTAAAGAGAAGGTAAGCATTGAGTGCTGCTTATCATGTCGGGTTAAAAGGCGGCTTTTCCAGGCTTGCAGTCGCGCCCACCGGCTTTATTACACATGTCTCAGCTGTGTATTGTGTGCATATGTGTTTGTGTGTGCATATGTGTTTGTGCATATGTGTGCGTGTAGGCAAGGCGAAGCAGATTGACAGGCTCCCTGTTTTGGGGAAAAAGTCCTAATAAACCACCCGTGTGTGTGTGTGTGTGTGTGTGTGTGTGTGTGTGTGTGTGTGGCACAGTGACAGGCTCCCTGATTAAATTGATCTCGTGTAAAAAAAAACAACAAAAAAAAAACCCTAATTTTGGGTTTAAAGGATTGTACAGCCAGAAAAATAACTTATTTTGGTGCCCTGGTTGCATGGAGGCGCGAGAAACCGCATCCAAACAGCGTCTTAACCGCATATAAGCGGTGAGATTGTCATAATTAACACGGGTCTTTTTTTTTTTTTAAACATTGTTATTGTGTGTGGTTGCGGGTTTGGATATCTATCTATCTATCTATCTATCTATCTATCTATCTATCTATCTATCTATCTATCTATCTATCTATCTATCGTGTGTTAAGCATTAAATGTTGCAGTGCATGGACACACCTTATTGCTGCTTACACTTCCACACATTTCAATTATGAACCGTGTTAATTAAACGCATCTAATATGCTAATTAATCTTGCACTCCTGCCTTAATTAAGGAACTAAAGCGCGCGCACGCTCGCGCGCACGCACCCACCCACCAAGAGCCAAATTGGTTAGACTGGTGTATTATAAGTGTGTCATGTGTTTGTAAGACCAGATGCTCCAAAATCAAAACACATAAATGTACATGGATGAATAAATCAATGAATTGTGTAACTTAATCAGGAAAACCCAAAACACATCATAGAATGAAATTGTACTGATTTGAAAGACGGGTGTCGTGTTTTATATATATATATATATATATATATATATATATATATATATATATATATGAGAGAGAGAGAGAGAATTATGTGGTGTATTAAGTAGTTCATGTGCATGAAGATCTTTTGATTTAAAAAACAAAAACAAACAAACTGTAAAACCTTCTAAAATTGCACTTGAACCCAAACTTATCAGTACAATTATAATAGCATTTAAAAAAAATGTAACTTTCCTTGTTTGTCTCACTTATAATAATTAAACTAGTATAATATCATGAATTTACTCTGACTTCCTAAAACAAGACCTGATAAACTGTGCCAGATATAAGTTTTCATGTGTGTGACTTCAGTGCCATATTAAATGCAATACGGTCTCTAACAGGAAGGTCAAAAAAATATATTAATATTTAACCTTATCACTTATCATCTTATCACTGGTGTATAATGGGATATATAATGTAATTCAATCTCTCTCTCTCACACACACACACACACAGATTGTTGGTGTATCGCATCCTGTCTGCTTCATGGTGTGAAGTATAATGTGATTTAGGACTGTGTTAATGTTTAAGGTATCAGCTGGCTCTTAAGTAAAATTAATAGAAAATTCGGGGACAAAGAAAGCTAGACATATTGGAAAACAAATATCTTGGGGGTTCAGGTGCAGTGGGTGTGTGAAGGGGGTTGTTGGGGGTGGGTTTAAATGTATAGATGGGGTGTGTGTGTGAGAGAGAGAGACAGCTGTGCTCCATGTTGCCCTTGGGGGCTCTAAGCTGCCCCAGAGCTCTGGATTTGGCAAAACAAGCCAAAGAGAATTAAGAGGAGTGAATCTGTAAGCTAAGCAATGACAGTACATTGCTTTACCAATTGTGTCACAAGTTATTGTGATGATGATGATGATGATGATGATGATAAGCCTTCCAAGTTGTGAATATACGGATTTACTGTTATCTGTTGTTTTTGAAGATTGTTTTTGAACACAGAAAATAGATTGTATTTGTAGAGTCTGTATTATTATTATTATTATTATTATTATTATTATTATTATTATTATTATTATCAAAACTGACATTTATGATTGTGTTCAGTATGTATAATCAGTATTTTCTATCAGAGTGTTTCTAAACAACAAGAACATGTCATATGTTTGGAAAGTGGGAATGGTTACTGTACACGACACAAGAAGAGGTTTATGCTCATGATGTAAGCAGTTCATTAAAATACTCAATGAATTCAGTAAGCTCTCAGCACAGACTGACGGGTAAAACAATCATTGGTTTATTAGTTATGTTATTCAACTCTACCTGTTTAATCGGTAAGAGTCCAAATTAGTCTTTGCCCAAACGTACTTATGAGATATAGTATTATTCATACCACAGATTTTTCTCTTATTATGCAGGTGTCCCGGAGACTATGGACATGCTTGTGTGGCAACACTTTATACTTCTTCAACAATGCGAAGGACACACATGTAAGCAGTACAGTAAATTTGATGTAAAAATATGAGGATTGTTGAGAAAATTGAGATTTTGTCAAGCAATATACATCTGAATGTAATCAATCAATATTATTGTTGTTATTATTATTATTAAAAATCATTATCAGTTTTCTTTTATGTATAGGTTACTGATTTCTTTGTAAATAGGGAGGTACCTTTTCACTCAGAAACTGGGGGGGGGGGGTGCAAACTTTTTGGTTGATATAAGATTAAAAGAGATTTTCCTTTTGGAAATGTTTCACGGAGTGTGTGTGTGTCCGTCTTTATTCAGTACGTGGAGAAACTGGACCTGAGTGGGTTTGTGTCTCTGATTGATGACTGCAGTCGAGACAGGAATCTGGAAGCAGCTAGAATGAATTTACGCATGAAGGATGGAGAGATCAAGCTAACAGTGAGTTTACATGAAGCCAGATATTTAAAGTCTACATTCTAATATATTTGTTTGTACATACTGTGAATTACTTGAGAATATAATAACCCATCCTTGCAATGATTAGTCATAGTTGGTTAAGTCTCGGTGGAGTGTAATGCTTTTGTGTTTCATTAAAATTGTGAAAGATTTTATTGTGAAATTTGGAAGACTAATGGGTATTAACTGTAAGGCCTCGCATTAACCGATGAGCGAATTCCGTGCAAGTTAAAGCTCCATTCACACACTGATTTTTATCTAAGCTAGTCTCCAGTAAATATTCCTACAACTGGTTTCCATAGTGATAGCGTTTATCAGCGCATCAGTATATCTAGCATTCCACATCAGATTCCCTGCTGCTAAAATGAAATCTTCTAAAAAAATTCCTATCGCATGAGATGAAGGTGAAGCAGCGTGTGCTTTTTACCACAAATCACTTGTACTGTTGTCGGAACTCAGAGCCGGTCTCCAAGTCGACACATCACAGGGTGATCTCCACACTTAGACTTTTTGGTTACTAAAGACTGTTTTAGTTAAACTTAACTGTTAACTCCATAATTACTACAAAAATACTGAGAAAACTCCTCAGACCTGGATGAGAATGAGCAAAGTTCTTTACTGTGGTCAATCAGCCAACAAATTATAATTTGCCAAATTAAAAGTACCAAATTGCCAAATTAAAAGAAACAAATTGCCAAATTAATAGTAACAAATTAAAACCCCCAAAAGAGCATGTCATGCCAAGTCAATCAAAAAAAAAACAAGAACCCTCGCGACGTCCTTGCAAAAATAAAAACACCCACCTTGACCCGCGGACACGGGCACCTCAGATATCTTCTCAATATATACCCTGGCGCTCCTAGGAGCCCAGGTGCCATATCACCTTATTTACTGGCCTTACTTCCTATGTTTTCTAAATACACTGACCCAATTTCCCCTTATTTCCCATTACCTTTCACCCATATGCCCATTTATGGATTTTCCTCCCCTTATTTTTCATGACCTTAGACTAAACACCTAGGCCTTCTTCAGTATGCACAACAAGTTTATGAGCACCACATGCCCATTTATGGATTTTCCTCCCCTTATTTTTCAGGGCCTAGGTCTGTGGACCACTGTTTTTTTCATTCTACATAACATGTTATTGCTATGGACCAAGGTCTGAGAACCATGGTGTTCTTCATTTTCCATAACAATTTATGAGCTAAGGTCTGGGAACAATGGTCTTTTCCCTTCTACATAACAAGTTTGCAGTTGTTATTACAAATGTGCTCAGACTGACTAGGCCTGACAGCCCTGAATCTGGTTACAATAAACGTCTTTGGCCTACATCACCACCTACATATGTCTTATGACAGCAATTGTAATATTTTGCAAGGCCTAATACTTTACTTCGGTTATAGTATTGTAAGGACTAATATTTTAATTATTTCTACTAAGATTTTTTACAACACTGTCTTTGTCTTTCCTCCCATTGCTACTTGCTGAAACAAGTGTATATAACTCTGTATTTGCATAAAGTTCAAGTTTTGTCAATTTTGTCACATCCAGTAGCAATGTGAAAGACACTTTCCAAAACATATTCACACTGATAGCTTCATCACAACAACTTCTGGAAAAAGAATTTCATTTAATCCATCCATTATAAAACAACAAGCCCATGTGTTGTTACTATAGAAACGAAAATCTATTCGAACAAGTGCATTAATATATTCAGCAATATAGCTAGACCTGCAGTTATCAGATTTGAGAGTCTATTTGTAATGAATGACCTTATTATGCAATATATTATTCATCCAACCACTTCCTGATGATCTGCTTCCTGGAAAATGTTCTGTGAGATTGGGAATTTGATCTAATGTTTTTCATGCTATTCACCTCTGTATGCCAAATCCTGGTCAGATGACTGCTTTAGGGTCTGTCTTTGTCCCAAACAAGTCACGTGACCGTCTCATTTTACTGCAACAGACAGTGAGGTGAATGTTGTCCAAATTAATCACGGGGACACATATTTGCACAGATTTCTGTTCTTCAGTTATGGAAAATTCTCAGTGACTAAACAATTAGATGATTTTTCCCTCTCGCCGTTTTTTTCTTCTCGCAGGCTCCTAACTTGGAGGCACGAGAGCTGTGGAAAGGCTTCCTGTACTCTGTAGTGGATGTGAGTGCAACATTCTAAAACATATCACACAACAATCCAGTGAATTCTGCAGAGCAAAAACTCTGCACTCTAAGATCAGAAGTGATCAGATAAGCATCAGATCTTTATCGTTATTAGTAATTGTTTTAATGCATTAAACAATGAAACACATGACTTAACGATAAGATCTTATTCCTTCTTTTGTGTCACAGTTTTTTTTGTGTGTGTGTTTAGTTAACACTATTAAAAGCGACTTGTTCTTTTTGTGTATCAGTTCACAGCCTCAGTCTGTAGCATCTGCAGATTTTTTAGATCGGATAGAGTTAACTGTTTCTGGAAAGAAGAGGAATGGAAGTCAGTTGTAGTAAGACAGAATACATGTGTATGAAGGAGAGGGAGGGAAGTAGAATGGTAAGGTTACAGGGGGCAGAAGTTAAGAGGGTGCAGGAGTTTGAGTGTTTGGGGTCAACTGTCCAGTGTGACGGGGAGTGTGGAGAAGAGGTGAAGAGGCGAGTGGAGTGGGTGGAGAAATGTTTCAGAAGTGTTGCGTGACAGAAGAGTGTCCGAGTTAAAAAAATTAAAGGAAAGACATTAGTGAGGGCAGCTCTGTTGTATGGGTTAAAGACTGTAGCAGTGAGGAACAGACATGAGGCAGACATGGCGGTAGCAGAGATGAGGATGTTGAGTTTCCCTTTATTAGTGATAAGGATGGACAGGATTAGGAAGGAGCACATCAGAGGGACAGCTCAGGTTGGCTGTTTTGGGGACAAGGTCAGAGTGGCTAGATTGAGATGGTTTGGACATGTACAGAGGAGGGAGATGGTTATATTTGTAGAAGGATTTTGGAGATGGAGCTGCCAGGTAAGAGGTCAAGAGGAAGGCCAAAGAGGAGATACAGTATATGGATGTGTTAAATGAGGACATGAAGGTAATTGGTGAGAATGCTGAGGATAGGGTTAAGTGGAAACGGATGATTCGCTGTGGTGACGCCTAACGGGAAAAAGCCAAAAGTAGAAGAAGAAAGAGTTAACTGTTTTTTGTTTGTTTGTTTTTTCCAGAAGCCAAAAAAAAAGGAATTTCCTCCTGTTTTCTTGTTTCCATGTTGAACATTAAATTTCTTTCACACAGTGGTAGTAGTTTTTGTCTAGCCTACTAGGGCAAAATATGAATTGAAAGCTCACCCCACCTTTTTTATCACACACAAATATTTCTATTTTCATAGTAAATATTTATATTAAACCCATTTCTGCTCTGTGAGATGCTCGAAGTGCTTGACCCTAAGGATTTATTTATCGGTGTTATTTTTTACTAAGATTCTGTGTACGGTTATCCAGCAGAGAGAAAACCAGTTCTCTCACACTAAAAGCCATAGAGTCCTGACTCATTTTAAATCAGACTTGCAATGATAAAATAATGTTTATACTGATCAAAAATCAGTTAATGGTGAAAGAAATTGGTGCAATGCTAATGTACTGGTAAGGGCAATGGGTAAAAGTGGTCCTTTTTAAGTCGCGACTTGCGGTTGCTTTGGGTTATAAATGTGTTTGAACCTTAACACATTGATTTGCTCTTTTCTCCAACAGTTAAAAAAATTCTGGTCATTATTTGATGATCATAACAATGTGTAGTACAAAATATGCAAGATTCCTGTGCTGATGATCTACCAGGCAAAAATACATAAATAAATAAATAAATAAATAAATAAATAAACTTCCTGCCTGTTATCTGTGTCGTCAGTTGCGCTCCAGTCAGCTGATTGACTTGTGAAGAACAATCCCGCTTTTGTCCCGGGGAAATTCCACAGTCACAGCTCAGCTTTGAGGCTTGTTTGATTCTTTAGATACTGTAACACACACTGCTCATATTACTTTTTGAAACCTGCGTGCCAACATGTCCTTAAAAAAGACATCTAATTCAGTTCCACTAGCGGCTACACAGACGCCATATTCCTCAGGTTTTGTCCACAGTTTCTTCGTGCATTAGCATGATCTAGGCTAATCTTTGCGCAGATGGTGTTCAGGGTGCAACAACATTTCTGTGAATCAAATGAACTATTTTTCAGTTTGCGTATGATTCGTCTTGCCTGGTAAAACCTCTGAGCCATGTTTTTTTTTTTTTTGGACATTTTGTTTTTCATTTTCTATTAAAGCTAAACTTTCTGACTGTTTGTAATTTGTTGTTTGATTGAAAATAGTCATTTGCAGTGGGCTTATGGAGGATAACAAGCAACAGTGACAATCAGTAGAAACTGCTGTTCATACAGCAAACATTCTGCTGCTAAAATCATAAAAAAATGCATATTTTACAAATTTTTTTTTTTTACTAGAACAACTAATAAAGTTCAGTCTAAACAAACAAATGATTTTAGAATTTCTTCAGCACGTTGTTGGTGTTTGTAAGAGTCTAATATTTCTGCTTGAGGTTATCCAACAAACACTTTGGGCTTCTCAGAACGCAGAAATGGGTTTGATATCACAAGTTATTAAAGGATTTAAACATTTGTGTTGAAAAACGGTAACCTTTTTTTATTTTTTTGGAACATCTTTGAATATATTCCCCTAAATATAAAACCAGAAATACTTCCATAACATTGAACATGAACATAAGCACTTTTTTTTGCATCTGGTAAAAAAGTGTTAAAAAAAATGATTAAAGTTAACTTTAAACTTTCCACAATATTCCGCCACGAATGCTATTGAAATAAATGAAGGTTAAGAGAAAAGAATTGTTTGTGATTTCTATATTTCTCACAAATGTGGATATCAATACCCTTGATATCCACATTTGTGAGATACCCAATAAAGCCAATATTCTTTATTTTGACCTCACTGCCTTTGTTTCAGTTTTAGTCCCCAGTTCACAAACGCCAACATTATCAGTGCTGATAAAGGAATGAAGTAAATGAACAAGTGACCTTGTGTATTAATATATCAGTAAGTGATTTCCTTTATGTGCTCGTCAGCTGGCAGTGCCCACTACTCTCACTCTGCTGCCCGGCCAACTGCAAATGCTGAAGGAAGTGGTGGAGAAAGAGAGACAGAGAAGAAGAGCTCGATCTCTTTCCAGAGCTCCCTCCTCACCCCTGTCTCTCCCTCTGGTAGGAGAGATTCCTGCGTAAGTATTTCTTCATCTAGAGATGCTGGCTCGTTTGTATATTCATGGTTCAAAGAAACAATAAAAGTATAGTAACAGGAAACTTAAGGGTAATTGTAAAATGTGGAACTTTGTACCTGATATTTTCTTAATTGCAGCTTGTAAATTCTTTGTAGAATATGTTTCCTTTAGATTCACTCGATCAATATCAGGAAATAAGAGGAACAAGACAGCTGTTATAAAGAGGAAGCTGACATCGATTTTGAAACGAGCTTCTGCTTTTTCTCTAATTTCAAGGCATGAGATAAGAAAAGACATTCTTTCAGCTAACAGCACAAAGCTTCTCATTTCTGATCGGTCAGAAGGTGTTAATTCACCAGACAGTATTTTACCGTACAACTTTCCTAGCAAAGTTATGGTGGTGATTTGAGCAAGAAGACATTTATTTAATCCTTATGAAATAAGTCGTAGTGTCAGTGCTTCGTAACATAACGTACAACATGCCATTGTTTATTAGACCAAAAACAGAGAAAAAGAAAGAAACACTTTTAAAAGGCATTGGAAATTCTCAGCTAGATGGATAGATAGATGGATAGATGAATGAATGAACGAATGGGAATTTCAGCAAGAACAGTTTTTATAATTTATATAGACAAAAAAATAAACAACAAATATAGAAGAATAAATGACTTTCAGATGTTAGGGGTGTTTGATGATTAGTTTCCTATAACCACATGCCTGTTGTGTATTAAGAGAGTGTGTGTGTGTGTGTGTGTGTGTGTGTGTGTGTGTGTGTGTGTTTTCTTGGGAAGCTGTTTCAGACCTGTCTCACGTACAGAAGCTGAGGTTCTGTTAGAGCGTCACCCAGACTCCGGGAACATGCTGCTAAGGCCGGGCAGAGACGGCACATCACTCGCAGTGACCACACGACAGGATCTTAATGGGTATGCTATTAGGATACAGGATTAAAACACCCTCATCACTATCTCTCTATACCATACACTGCATTTTTATTTTTACCCCAAGACGTGTCTTCTTTACCACTTCAGGATCTCTCTCATGTTGTCTCATGTTCTGTCTTACTCTCCTTAACTTAATTACATTAACAGTTACTCTCACATTACTGCTTTCTGAACGTTCCACAGCTCGGTGTTCAGACACTATCGGGTTACCCAGAAGCCTCAGGGAGGTTACATCATCGACGTGGAAAACCCGGTATGTAGGGATGAATACATAGATGATGATGATAAAGAATGTGCAGTGTTGAGACTGATCATGATGTTGTGTGTGTGTGTGTGTGTGTGTGTGTGTGTGTGTGTAGATCCCGTGTCCCACCCTTCATGATGTTATTAACGCACTAGTGGAGAAAACAGCTGGGACGCTTCAGCCTTTTCTACTGGAGGAGCCTTATGAAGAGAATATCAGTATGTCTGGCATGCAAACATGCACACAAACACACACACACACACATACAAACACGCAAGTAGCAAACATTAACAAATATGAACATGCAGGAACAGAATCCTTCTAAGAACTATGTAAACACGACACATTCAGATCCAGTGAGGAAGTCTTGCCGACGTCCTCGGCTCAGCTCTGGGTTTCTTGTTTTGAAAGCTGAAAACTCCTCGTTATTTTTCCAGCATACATTTCGTCCAACGATGAGAATGGTGAGCGGATGCTACACTGTGCACCAACTGGCACTTTCCCTAGAAGACCCTCACTGCCTCCAAAAGGTAAAACACCACCTCAGGATTTTAACCTCAAAATCAATCTCCAGAATTCATTGATGCCATTTTTTCTCTGGGGTGTGTGTGTTTTGTTTCAAGCAGGGCCAGAGAGATGGACGTTGAGATCTCACTCTAAATCTCCTAGTCCATCTCAAAGATCACTAAGCCCCCCAGGTTCACCATCCAGCCCTATGAGACGACTGGTGCTCTCTCCCTCACCCTCACCACTAACACAAAGTGAGTGTGTCCACATGGATCTTTCTTTTATTTTTATTATTTTTTAATTAATAAGACACAAAAATCCTAGTTTCAGTGTCAGTGCTGCTAATTTTTTTTTTTAAATAAATGCCTATTTGTCAAGTCAATTCAAGTCACCTTTATTGTCACATCACCACGCCACATGTGCCATGGTGAGTGAAATTCTTGGGAGCGAGCTCCAGAAATTGCAGAACAAAATGAAAATGATAGATTTATATGGATCCCCACTACAAATGTAATAACAATAATTATAATATTTCAGGATTAAAAACAAGGAAGCTTTAAGCATTGCAGGGAAATAAATGTCAAAAACAGAAGCATTAAAATTATCAACAAACATTTGATACTACCTCTTTTTGGTTATACACAGTTTTTGAGGTGTAACATTCTAGGTTCATTATTAATTGACTGGATTTTTTAATGCCTGTCAGTGTTGTTAAAGTAATTACAGTGATTAAACCATTGCAATGCTGTCTAAAGAAATTTGTGTCTGACTCACAAATTAATTAACTACTGTAATATTCCAGCAGCTTTCACAGAAGAGCTCAAACAAAAGCTGGAGAAGAGACGCACTAGCCAGGACTGACTTCCTGCTTCTCCTCAGCCAATCAGCAGCATGGCCTCGTCCCCTGACTGTCTGATTCTGCCAGTGCCTTTGTGATGACAGTCAACGCTCCCAGATATTCAGTCTTATTATTTCCATGGTGCATCATTAATCAAGCTGAGCAAAAAGATCTAGTAAACGATTCTGCCTTGGGAAGGACAGTGAGGTTTGAGCACAGGCACAGATCAGTCTGAGCCAAGAATCAGCATTTCGAAGCTGCAGCTCCACAGTACTAAATACACTGAAGAGCAGCTCCTCTAAACTGCCATGAACGGTCTTGTCATGTTCTCTTGTCATTTTCATTCAAATTTTCATTCGAAGCATTTTGTCAGCAGCTGCAGCAGGTAAGTTCAAGTTCATCTTTAAAGCTTATGCTTGTGTTAGTACTAAATAGCAGTGATGAAGTGTCTGATGTGTAAGTTACTGCTCAGAACAGTGTGTTCTGTGTTTCTGTACAATAGTGGGGTGTTTTTTGTTTGTTTGGGGTTATTTTTTGGTGTTCCAGATTGAATACTAGACTGATCATCATTACTAGTTTGTGTAATGATCATTGCATGGTGCTACTGTTTGTACACAGATTTTGTGTGTATCACTGTTAATTTTTCTCCTATTTATTGGAATTAAAGGGACGATTTTTCAATATATTTAATACCCTGTTTGCCTTATACTTTCCTGCCCTGCTAATATATTTATATTAAATGGAGTTAATTTTTTTTTATTAGGCTAAAATAATTTGTTTGTGTAATTAATTTTAAATGTGTTAGGTTTAAGTAAATACTCAACAGTGTGCTGGTGAAGTTGATGAGTGTTTCATAACTGAACATCCTGAAGAATTTTTATTCCACTTAAACCACAGCATCTTGTTAATGGTTTGATTTATTAATTAAAGCGCATTGTGTCATACGTTTAAGCATTTATCTACATTCAATATCATCTGGTATCATTTAGATGATAGACAACATATACAGACATGTACATATTCACTCACTGTGAGGAGCCTCTGTCATACATTCGATCCTTTAGTGAGCCGTGACCATAGAAACAATAATGCATTCAAACGAGTGCATTAATATAAATATAAATAAAAATTTACTTGCTTTTTTTTAATGACTATTTAATGTCAGAGCTGCTGTTATAAAATATATATATATTTAAATTTTTCGTTTACCTTCAGATTTTCTTTTGTTATTGCAAGGATCAAAAGTGTATGTTAAGATTTCCAGATGATGAGATGTCAAACGTTTTGCATCTCCTGTTCTGATTGTGATGTAATTATTAAATTAGAGGTCCATCTCTAGATTCTGTCCTTCTTTTTGGATTCACTTAGTTCTAAGATTTATTCCTATTTCATAATTAGCCATATTTCATAATTAGCCGTCTTTAGCCATCCCTCTTCATAGACCTGTTTGAACTCTGCCTGATGTCATACACTGCCCTCTTCTGGTCAAAACGTTTCATTACAACATTTTCTTTTGCTAATTTCCAAACAGCTTTTACTCTTTCCAGTTTTCTGTGTTGTTCTACAAAATGCACCGAGAATTTTCACACATAAAATAATAAGAAAGATTGAGTACAAACATCCGTATGCTGTTTTTTAATTGTTTGTTTTTAAAAAAAGGTCCGTTGACAACCTCATTCAATATGGACCCAGTGTAAGCAACTAACAATACAGAATGTCCTATTGTGTCCAGATCGACTGTTATACAAAGTGGCCACTAGATGGAGCCCGTGAATGCCTATGATAAAGATCACGACGCTACAATTTTTACAGATTTGCTTAAAACAATTGCAAATACTTAACAGTATCTCTTAAAAGAGCTACATTTTCCTTCCTTCATACCTGGTTCATTTAAAAAAAATGATTTCCATTTTGATATAGAGATTTTGTGAAGTTTTACATGCAAATCAAATGAAAACTAAACTGAGGTGTACAAACAAGTGCATGGGTGAAAGAGTGACTGTGAGAATGTGTAGATGTATGCATGGTCAAGCTCGGCCAAGTTCATAGATAAGATTTCTGTTGACATCTGACAATGATTTCATATCAGCATTGATCTTGGTTTTTTTTCAAACAGCTTCCAGAAAGCTCAATATTCTGCTGTTCCAATGTCGTGACATGCTTATTTATTCAAAGGTTTTGGCTATGAGGAAAAGAGGTGTTTTGAAATTTGTGTGTGACAAGTGAAGGGAGAAATAAGACACCTCTCTGAGCCGTTAAACTCACTTGTACTTGCCAAGACTTGTCACAAGTATGTTTTATACGATCTATTCCACCCTTCCTGCAACACAACATAAAAATAAGATGTCCTTCATGCATTTCATAAGGCCTTTGAATGCACACCTCTAAGCAGGAAGTAAATATTCACTTTTATATAAGCAGCTAGTGTGTGAAGTGCTGGCTGCTTATATAAAATACACCTCTTGCTCTTGTTTCTTTCCTTCCTTTCTCCCTGCTACAGTGATTTGTGTGTGTGTGTGTGTGTGTGTGTGTGTGTGTGTGTGTGTGTGTGTGTGTGTGTCTGAGTGTATGTGTAGCCTGTAATGGCATGTCCTTCTTTCTTAGCACCACAGAAAGAGGAATCTAAATGTAGCTCTTTCACACCTCACAGCATGACTTTAGGAGTTTGATTTCTAAAGCAACAATGCAGTCTACTCCATGAACTCAACTCACACTGACTTGGAGAAGAGACAACAGTTTATCCACACTGCCTTGGAACATTTTGCCTCTCCTTTAAACACTTACAGATTTGCTTGTTTTGCTTGAGGGACAGGAGGAGCATGTCACATCAGGCTGCAAAGAGACTGAGAGTGGCTTACAAAAGGTAAGTCCCTTATCTGAATTGTCGAATTTGTACCGAAATCAAATGGGAAAGATTCGTTGAAGAATTGTATTGATTGCATTATTATTGTTGTTGTTATTTTTAAATGCATCTGTTTCAACTTGAGCCAGACAGAATTGTGCTGAAATTCTGTATCATGATATGCAGTGACATAGCCTGCATAACATTAACCAACACTGACCATAACATTATAGCAGCAAAGGTGACTGAATAGCATGATTCTCCCACCAACATGCTTCACAGTTGGCATGCTATGGCAAAAAGGCATTTTTGTTTCATTTCTCCATAGAATTTTAAGCGCAATATACACACTGTTTGAAAATGTCTGGCAATGTTTTTATTCCTTGTTTGTTTGCTTTAGTTTTAGAAAGACTTACAGGCTGATTGCTTTTTTTTTCTTCTCTTTATTGTGCACTTTAGTATTAACCTGTCAAACCTGACAATGTAGAGTTTGGTCAGGTTTGCAAGCTCTGACCAAAATGATTGCATTTCCGACCAAGTGTAGCAATTCAGAGCAATTACCACCACTCTCCGTAATCTGTTTTCAAATGCAGAGAATATTTATAGTTCTGGAAATTCCCAAAGATGTAAAGGGTAAGAGACTGATGAGTTGTTCTGTTTTTGCTTAAGATTACCAGGCTGCCAGGAAATGTTTTTTTGTTTTGTATTGGTTTTTTTTTCTTTTGCATGCATGCATGTGGTTTAGGGTACTTGAGCTTGAACTATGCAAAAACATTTTCTGCGATGTGACAGGTTTTGGCCCATCACCTCAGCCTGGGCACAGGCATGTTCAGATCATCTGTACTTACTGGTCTCCAAGCAGCATTGCTCAATGGCAAAGTCACATTTTAAGTACTAAAGTTTATTGATTAGTCAGTGTCTGTAGACTGAAATGATTCACTCCGTACAGACTTTCTTAACATTCAACTACAATAGGGTGCACAGTCTTTTTAGTTCCTCTGTGCACTTTTCTCTTCCGTCATGATGAACACCTGGTTTGAGTAATCAATAGACTTAATTTAGATGTCTCATGTGTCAGGAGACGGGATTAAACAGACTAGGCTTCAAAAAGTCAAAAATGGGCTGATGTTCATATAAATTAATATATATGTAATATATGTTTAGGTAGTGAGCTGGCTAGCTACTTTTATGTCTTTATTGAATACATAAAGTCTCTTTAGACGCACTATAGATTTTTATCTGAACGGATGTCAAACAAAATTAGTTACTGCAAGATTATTATTTTTTTAAATGACAGTACATGCTGTATTATGCGAATTCCATGTCTGTTAGATATTTTTTTAAACAAATTTTCTCTGTTTAAGAATGAAATGTCATATTTTTATGTTAATAGTTTGTTGGAATAACTGAAATAAGTCAAACTTAGCACTTACTTTATCATTCCTTTAGCATTTACTATCATTCCTTCACCTTCCTGTTACTAAGTGGGGAAAAAAATGCATCTTGTTGTAGATAACAACAAAACAACAGCTTTACATCTGATCATTAAAAAGAAACAGTGCTAACACTGGGAATTTTAATATTCCTAATTATTAAATACATATCTTAAAAAAAGCACAGTCAACTATTACACTTTGTAAAAGAACATGTTTAAATCTGTTTATTACTGTTAGTAATAGTATTTATTAATGTGGAGCATCTTCCATAAAGGTCACTGTGACTTCTACTATAAAGTCTACTACAGACATGATAACATATTTAAACTTGCACGTTTGTACAATTGATAAAATCATCAACAATTGTTTTCCCTGTAGCTGCTGTTATAGACAATAAACAACACCAAGCACATTCAGGCCTGTAACAGCACTGTGTTATAAGTGTAATTAATGCAGAAATTCTGTTATGTTCAATATGTTCTCAAATATTTTTAAACTTCACTGCATGAGGTGCACATGCCCTGTGTTATGTCTTGTGGATCGTACAATGTTTGCAACGGGAAAATAAACTAATGAAAATGGCATTTAATGACATAATGCATGTGATAAATTCGCTTGAAAGTCGGCGGTCGATGCTGTTAAGAGGAAGGATGTGGGTTTTGCTTCAGTTATTCTCAGTACTGCATCGAATACAGATTTAATCCATGACTTTTAAAATGAGATTCTGATATTATTTTGTTCAGTTCTTCTTTGGAACAACTGGTATATGATATAAAGTGTTTTTTTGTCTTTCATGAATGTCTTCATAATCTAAGCTCTTAATGTTAAGACAGGAAACTGTGACTTTGTTCTCTATAATAATGTAGAGTGTGATCTATGCTATTCTTAATGAAAATATTATCTTAAAATGAACAATTTTATCAACGTAGTCCAGCGTGAATGACAGATTTTTCTCAATATTCCTACAAGGTAATTGTATGGAAAACTGTAAAAGGTTACAATTGAAAATCCAGCTCATGTGTGTTATGTCATATTTCACCCTGCTCTTCTGAAGTACATCAATCTAAACATAATCTGTAATTATAATTAAAATGATTTTTTATTATAAGTAAAATGATTTATTATAACTAAAAAAGATTTTTTTTCTTTATTCTACAAAAAGAGCATTGCTTCACATTTATAGAAAAATGTTAATATCAATAGGTCATTGCAACTCAGAAACTGAAATGGCACACATCACATGTGGCTTTGATGCTCTACTTAAATTATCCAGTCCATAGCAGTGACATGCGGCTTTTGTGGTTGTAACAGCATTTAAAACCAGTTGTCTGTGCACAGGAAGCTTTCAGAAGCCACGTTTATATGACTCTCTCTCTCTCTCTCTCTCTCTCTCTCTCTCTCTCTCGCAGGTAGTGAGGGACTAAGACTGTAGCAGAGACTTTTAGCTTTAGGACATGCTGTTCTTCCTTGTCCTGTCTTTTTGGGTTCCAGCTGTATTGACTTCGGGCCAGGTTTGGCCATTGAACAGCACACCACGGAAAACAGTCACTCTGAGTAAGTGAGCTGTCTTTGTTGCTTTTTTTGTATTTCTTTTTTTTTTGTAGTTTTCTTCTTGTATATATGTGTGTGTATATATATATATATATATATATATATATATATATATATATATATATATATGTGTATATATATGTATATATATGTATATATATATATATACATATATACATATATATATATGTATATATATGTATATATATGTATATATACATATATATATATGTATATATATGTATATATACGTATATATATATATATATGTATATATAATATATATACATATATATATATATATATATATATATATATATATATATATATAATATAGTTTGCGACTTGGCTGCACAGCATTGCTGTTTTAATGTTACTGTGATAAGCCTTGCAATATATTTGATTTATTTTATTTATCTACCTCCTTTTGGTTTTATTTATATCCTTAACTTCATTCCTTTTTATGCTTGAATACCGGACAGACGTAAAAAGCATTTCACTGCATGTCGTACTCTGTATGTATGTGTATGTGACAAATAAAAGATTTGATTTGATTTGATATTAAAAGCGGCACGGTGGCTTAGTGGTTAGCACACGTGCTTCACACCTCCAGGGTTGGGGTTTCGATTCCCGCCTCCACCTTGTGTGTGTGTGGAGTTTGCATGTTCTCCCCGTGCCTTGGGGGGTTCCTCCGGGTACTCTGGTTTCCTCCCCCGGAAAATTGTCCGTAGTGTGTGAGTGTGTGAGTGAATGAGAGTGTGTGTGTGTGTGTGCCCTGCGATGGGTTGGCACTCTGTCCAGGGTGTATCCTGCCTCGATGCCTGATGACACCTAAGATAGGCACAAGCTCCCCGTGACCCGATAAGTGGTAGAAAATGAATGAATGATATTAAAAGCATGTTGATGTGTTGTTGCAGCTGGTAAAAAGTGCTGATTTAAATTCTTACTTCTGTTAAAATTGCTTACAGGTTAATATAAAAGATTTATGTAAAATAAATACATAGATAAATAATAATAATCATTTTAGGGCATTGGAACATTGCAGCAGGTCAAAAGTTATAGTTGTGTTAAGTCTTTCTTCTACTTCACTTCTTTGTACTTTTCTTTATTATGAGCACCAAAGATCTTAAAACTACTCCAACACAGTGGACACTAAAAGCCTATTCTGCTGTTGCTAGGTAACAGAGGACATGTCTTTCAAGAGGAGGGAGTGTGGAATTACACCACCATGCTCCTGATGGAAGATGAGGGTGTGCTCATCCTGGGAGCTCGAGAGGCCATCTTTGCCCTGGACCTCAACAACATCACACACAAGAAGTCTATGGTCAGGAAAAAGATTTCATTTGAATAATAAAAATAATAAATAAATAAATGAATTTCATTTTATTTCTATATATTTGATTGTTTAAATGTTCTTTTTTGTAACTGTGATTATTTGTTTCACAATTTTATTTTTGAATGCATTATTTAAACTTGTACACGGTAAAGCACTTTAATTCAAATTAAATAATTTATTATTATTATTATGTATGAATAATTATTTTTGTTCTTGTGAACTTACGACTAAAGCAAGAATTTTTTCCACCTGCAATGTACTTATTTAATTCTAGCTCAGTGACAAATATATTCCTTTTTTTGTAGGATAAGTGGGCAGTAACTTCAGAGATGCAGCGCAATTGTAACATCAAAGGGAAAACACAGGTAAGGGGACTTTTGTGTGTAACCATTCTGTCTCTTAATGTACTCTAGCCCAGGGGTTCCCAAACTTTTCAGACCGCGACCCCCAATATTAGACTGCTGACGACCCAGCTGTCGAAATATCACTACTCCTACATTGTTACATCATTCTCAGATCACTGAAGAGTGCTCTTACACACTGTAAATATGATGAAAGTTTAAATTTGATACACAGATATTAATAACAAGATAATTAGAAATAGTTTCTCACCGCTGATGACACACAGACTGATATTACTGGATGACGCTGAAACTCGCTTCCGGTTGCTAACCTACTTTATTAAGTTTGATTCCTTCTGTATGCCAAAAAGGCTTTAAGCGTAAAGAGAAGTGGGATATCTTTCAGTGGAACTGAAATTAATTACTTTAACACGATTTCCTCCTTTGCTCTTTCACTTTGGTAGTAACCAGACTTTAAAATTAGAATAAGATGAAGACTGTACGTACTCATGACTGGTGTACAAATAAGACACTAATTTCAGCACAGGAAAGTGTAAAAATGGGACCACACATGTTATATGTATGCGTGTGTGTGTGTGTATATTTACAGTATGTGTATATATGTAAATGCTCAAGTGTGTGTGTGTGTGTGTGCCCTTTCTGAGTGACTTCCTAATAATTTCCTTGGACTCTGTATTCCCTGTAATTTTCCTTTCCAGACTGAGTGTCATAACTACATCCGGATCCTTCATAAAATGTCGAACGACACCATGTTCGTTTGTGGTACCAACGCTTTTAATCCAACCTGTGATATTATGGTGAGTAAAAATTTCTCCACATGTTTTACTGTAAAATGTCCTTGCTATGATATTGTAGACATTTGTTAACATGAGTTTCAGCCTTTGTGCATGTTTTGTTGTATTATATCACACCATGTAGACATTTCATGTAGCTGTGTTCTGTCTTCCAGTCTTATAAAGACGGCAAGCTGACTCTCGAAGGTAAACAACAAGATGGGAAAGGAAAGTGTCCATTTGATCCTTTCCAGAGATGCGCCTCTGAATTTGTCGGTAGGTGCTTCATCTTTCTTAAGGCAAACTGCTTCATGACGTAACAGACCGAAGAGCACAATGTTTAGTTAGTGAGTGATTAAAAGTATTTAGTTCATGCATTATATTAATTTTTAAGGTCAATTCTTTAGTCACAGGTACTACTTATGATAACTGATATGATCATCTTAATTCTTTAAAGGAAAGTAACCCAATGATACCATCATTATGCTGTAATAATATAATTCTGATTGCTGTTTAGATGGAAAGCTGTACTCTGCTACATCTTTGAATTTCTTGGGCTCAGAACCGGTTGTGATGCGAAGCTTAGATGATAGCATACGAACTGAATTCCAGACTTCATGGCTTAATGGTAAGAATGTAAATTTTATTACACTATGTAAGGGACTAAGATGAGTCTTCTGGTTTCATATATAATTCAAAACTCAACTTTACATCTTGTAACTTTCTTTAATTCTTCGAAATTGTGATTGAGTAGTTGAGAATCACTGATTAGTTTTGTTATTTCAGAGCCCAATTTCATTGGCATGAAGCATGTGGCTGAGGGAGATGACAACCCAGAGGGGGATGATGACAAGATTTACCTTTTCTTTAATGAAAGAGCTGTGGAGTACGATGCCTACAGTAAGATGGAGGTGTCAAGGGTGGCTCGCGTTTGTAAGGTACTCTTCCTTATAAAAGGATGTTGCTGATATTACAGTACACCATTCTAGATTTCTATGTTTTTAACAGGACCTAAATAATGGTTGTGTGGTCCTCATCACTTCTTTGTTCAAAGAGCCTCAGGGGATGACAAAATACCTGGGTGGGGAAAAATAAGCACACGCTTCCTATTTCTGCATCAGTACTTAACAAACCAGATGTTACTAAAGAAATGCACAAGATTAGCTAATCATCAAGCTGTGAAATGATTATAAATGAAATATTATAAGATTAATCATGCTGCTTTTGATGGTTTTATACATGAATAGAAAACCATTTTCCTATTTGCAGTTTATCTATCTATCTATCTATCTATCTATCTATCTATCTATCTATCTATCTATCTATCTATCTATCTATCTATCTATCTATCTATCTATCTATGCTTAAGTAATAAAGGCTGAGAGATATCTGCTTATAGAACTATACATTTACCAAAAAATATTTGGTTGGATGTTAAATAGTAACTAAATTTAACTATTGTCACTTGCTGTCATCTTTTGCAGCATTGTTCTCATACCCTCTGATCTCTCCTTGCTAGGGGGATGTGGGAGGACAGCGGACATTGCAGAAGAAGTGGACGTCATTTCTAAAGACTCGCCTGGACTGTCCTGTTCTTCAAACCAGACTACCACTTCTCATACAGGATGTGTTCCTCTTCTGCCCAGACACCTGGAAAACCTGTATGTTCTACGGTGTCTTCACTCCTCAGGGGTGAGTAATGTTCAGTTCAAAAATGCCAGCAGAATATGTTTAAATAACTGCAGTGAAGAAGACAATTTGTGATTTTATACATAATCAGGATTGTGGTTGAATACCAGACCAACAATACAGTCAAACCTCGCATGTTCTCCCTGTATCTTTAAATTTCATAGGGATAGGGTGTAGGGTAAGCGCTATAAATGATGGATGTATTTGCAATGTGTTCCTATTATAATGCATTCTAAATAGCACTATTTATTTAATTATCTATTTCTGATTCAGACATTACGTATGATTTGTTTAATGTAATAAAAGATACATAATGTACTCATACACCAAAGAGCACCATACAAAACGTACATTTACACACGTATTCACACATTCGGGCAATTAAGTGCAGCCCATCCAAGTGCTGCATGTTTATGGATGTAAACAGGCACATGGAGAGAACTTATGGAGAAAATCTCCACACAAATGCACAGGATCAACCTGGGGACCCTGGTGGTACTGTATGAGGTGGCAATGCTGCACCACCTTGCTGTCTTTTTATTGCATACAGTATACTATTTAATAATATTCATTTTTATAATATGAGAATTATTATTTAGTAGTATACACTCATATGAAAACCTGAATCAAATTTAATCATGGATACAATTGCCTCAGAAACAACTTTATTTTTATTTTTACTCTGATATGAAATGAATAAATTGTAGGAGGTTACATGATGCTATAAGTGTATTCAAAAATTATCTAAGGGTGTCAAAACCTGTAAATCAATGTAAATCAAGGAAATGATTCCTGTTTTATCTTCCTATTTGCATATGAGTAAGGCTGTGACATCCAGTTAAAAACAAACAAATGTGTAGAAATAAATCACAATTGTACCAGATTCAAACATTAATTAGACATAGTTTTTTTTAACCACCGACTTATGACACTTGTTTCATAGCTGTGATTTTACTGACAGGGAAATGCCGGAGTACTCAGCAGTGTGCGCTTACCGGATACAGGACATCAGGGAGGTGATGTCTAAAGGCAAATTCAAAGCGCTGTACAGAGGACCTTCATTTGAAAAATGGGTAACATTCTACGGACCTGTGCCTGACCCTCGTCCCGGAGCTGTGAGTTCAACATTTACCAACGTATTCTACAACAATCCTTTTTATTTGTTATCTACAGTGGTGGAAAAATTACTTAAATATGTCAGAATAATAGACAGAATTATATGACAGTTGAATGCTCAATTTTTATTGGCCATAGTAGTTCCAGATCCAAGGAAACTATGGTCCCAGTTACTACTGAGGCTCTTATCATTTATTGAGTAATAACTTACGTATTGATGTGCATAGGGTTTGACGTCTGAATTGGTATAATTTGTCTTCAAAAAAACCACCTATGCACTAGTTAATTATTTGTGTTGCTCTCTCTCTCTCTCTCTCTCTCTCTCTCTCTCTCTCTCTCTCTCTCTCTCTCTCTCTCTCTCTCTCTGTGTGTCTGTGTGTGTAGTGTATTAACAGTAAGACAAGGGAGAAAGGGTTTTCAAAGTCTTTGGACCTCCCTGATGAAACCCTTCAGTTCATCCGAGACAACCCACTGATGGATCAGGCAGTGAAGCCTTCTGATCAGCCCCTACTGGTGAAGAAGGGAGCTGCGTTTACTCGTATAGTGGTGGCCAGCACTACTGCCCTGGATGGGAGCAGCCATCAGGTCATGTTTATTGGCACAGGTACATAAATATTTATGTGTACAGGTTACATCATTATACAGACATATGCATGTATGTGTTATAGTGTTCAATCAACTGTACAATCTTTGTAACAGCAAGCGGATCAGTGCTGAAAGCAGTCAACTATGACGGAAAGATGGTGATAATAGAGGAGGTGCAGCTCTTTAAGCAGTCCGAGCCAGTAAAGATATTGCAGCTCTCCGTCACCCTGGTAAGCCTCAGAGCACATTTACATTTGATTTTTATTCTCCCTGATGCTACACCAAAATATTATTGTTTATTTTATTCCTTTTTTTTTGAGTGCAGTTCCAGAATTGAACCCTAACCTGCTTTGCTTAAGGGCCGGATTTTGTTTAAAGTGGTTCCATTCATTATGGCAGCTAGATAGATATAGATATTAATATACTGTAGATATTATAGATATTGTCAGGTTGCCTTCTGCCTCGCCTTGCCTTAGTCATTAACTAGTAGCATTAGTTGTGACTTTTCTCTAACATTTCCTAATTTTTCCTATTCTATTTCTGTGGGGATACTTTCCCTAATCTTTCCTCTAGTGATAGGTAAGCTAGTTTAGTAGTTATCTCTAAGCTAATTTTATCAAACATTTTGCAGCTAACTGCTACTGGTGTGGGAGATTTATGTTTCCCAAGAGATTTAGAAATATGGCTTGTGTTTCGAAACAAGCCTGACCTTTATTTTGCCCAGTATGATAGCCGCCAGTTTTTCATATCATCTTTTCACTTAGACCCATTTTTTCCAGTAACCTTTCCAGCTAGCAGCTGTGACTGATCAGCATGGCATGTTAGAAGCATTCAACAATGTAAAGCAAATTAATATAATATCATGTTGAAAGCCATTTAATGATGTTCTGCTGATGTTTAACCATGTTTATTTAAATTCAGTTAACAAATTTGTCATAGCTCTTGAAGTGAAATATGTTGTTAGCAAGTTATTAGCTAGGCTGCTAATGCCTCTGTACTATGGAAAATGTGTACTGTAGCTGCACTTTTTATATTATAAAAAAATAGTAGTATATAATATGCAGCTGATGGGTAAGTTATGGACTTTTGTCACAAGAAAAAAACTAAAGCAAAATGTGACAGTGTCAATACTTGCCATTAGAATTAGTGACATTAGTGAAAATCATTTAGAGACTGTCGTGTGTAAGAATCAAGTTTTTTTTTTTTTTGGAACTTTGTGTATGATATTAGACTAATTAATTGATTTATAAAGGTGAAGAAATAGTAATCTATTTAGTTTGGGAGAATGATAAAATGAAATTTCACTTGAGTGAATTGTTTTTATTCTTTTGATAATTTTACAAAATATTTTAGAAATAAAAATTCGCTACTGCCTGTAACACGGGCAACATGCAAATCTAACATTTCTTTCCTCATCATTCACACTAGTAGAACTAAAATAAAATAATACTTAATGACTTTCCCATCATGGCTATCCCAGTACTCATCTGATTCATTCCATTATTTCTACTTGCGATTCAGGTTTTAGTTTGATTCTGTTATAGTTTGACCATCTTTTTAATAACTGCTGCACATATTATTTCAGGGTCAGCTGTATGCAGGCTCAGAGGAAGCAATGGTGCAGATGCCGCTTAGTACATGTGACCATTACGCTTCCTGTATGGACTGTGTGCTGGCCAGAGACCCGTACTGCGGCTGGGACCTCAGCGCTGAACGCTGCATTGCTATAAAAAACATTCATCCAGATAAACACAGGTACTCAGCATATACTTCTCAGCTGCAGTAATATAGTGCTGTAATGAAAAAATCATGATGTGGTGTGCTGTTGTAGGAAAACGGGCAAAAAAGACAATGGGTGTGATGTGACCTGAAGTTTATCTTTTAGTAATTATTATTTACTTTTAATTATTAACTTAATTTTTTTTATTAAATTACAACACATTATAAATTTATCCATCACAATATTTTACAGTATTTTTTACTCTTTATTGACCTAGATATATTGAATTTCTAGTCCTGTTCATCTATTTTTTTTCTCCTGCAGTGAGGTGGTTCAGAGTCTGAGAGATGGAAATGCTGCACGTTGTCCTGCAGTCGGTATGTGAACAGGTGGCTTTTTATGCTCACTGGTTCAGATTGTACAGTATTTACTGATAAAAGTGTCTTGTATGGGTCAATATACATGCAGCAGAAATGGTTTATTCCATTGTGACTTGTCATTGAAAGTCAATAAGACTCTCAAGGACTGTTGTTTTTGTGTTACAGAAAGTACTACGATCATTAAAACCTTCTATCCTGGTAACGTGGTCAGGTTGCTTTGCCAGCCAGGATCAAACCTGGCCCGAGTGCAGTGGAGCGTAAACAATCACACAATTCAAAACTCCAACAAGTACCACATTCATCACAACAACCTGTTGATCCTCAATGCCTTGGACAGATACGCCGGATTCTACACCTGCACCTCTGTAGAGTCCTCCAATGGTAAAGACTATGTCATCCAAACTACTACATATGAGCTGAGGCTGGGGGACTTCATGGAGCATCCTTCGGTTCAGCCGCAGGTCCAGGAACAGCAGAAATCTCTCTTGGCCCTCAAGATCCTGGTCATTATACCAACACTGATATTATTAGCTCTAGTGGTATGGAACTTCTACAAAGGGCATTTTGCTGTCCAGAGATGCTTAGAAAAAGCTGACGAATGTCCACAGAGTGTGTGTCTGTCAGGAGACACTGCAAATAGTTCAAGAAAGTTCAACAGAAATAACAATCAACAGAATAGCTGAATCCCCTGATATGACAAACCAGCATAATGGAGACAAATTGCTCCAGTGAAGTTTATTTTTTATTTTGCAGACACCTCAATGACAAATCCAACATAATCCAGTTTCATAGCTGAAATCATTCAATCTGAACTGTTGGAGATTTAAAGACATTTTATTATTTCCTGTTATTTGTAGACTTTAGTATTGTTTAAAACCCTAAAGCACTGAAACTGGTTTAAGCACAGTATATTGTTTGCCAATTAAAAACAAATCCCAAAATAGATGTGAATATGTATTGAAGATTGTATATGGTCTACTGAAGAGGATTATACAACCAGTCATCCATGGGATGCCAGCATAATTCATATTTCCTTCATAAATCTGTATTCTGGATGAGACATTGATTGAGAATGACCACCAGTTTTGTTTTTTCTTTTTTTTTCTTTTTCTTTTTTTAAAGCTGTAGCTGTTGAAGCCTTCAGATTCAGCACTGTGTTTCCAGAGCAATAGCTCAATGAAATTTGGAGGACTTTTTTTTTTTTTACCTCTCTCTTAATGTATTTTTTAAATTCTAACATTTTGTGAGAATTTTTTACTGTAAAATAAACTGTGAATGTGTTTGTGTAACGTCTTCCGTGTACAGAACCATTATTTTCAGTCTATGTGACTTGTAAAGAAAATCAAGTAAATTGTTTAAAAAAGATTTGTATTGTTGCAAAATAATAAAAATACAATCATTAAAATCTAATCATTTGAGGAGAGTCAATTCAGTTATATAAAAATATCCAGAAATTACTTTACTATCATTTTAATTACAGGGTAACCTCATCCACATATCTTTCAAATTACTTTTGTTCCCATGAGACCTGGTGCAAAGATTATTGTTTACTCAACAATGAAATTCTGCAAGTAACTTACATATTCACATAGAAGTTTACACTTAAAAACAAGATAACTGTTTGTACAGATGTCTTGAGCATCAGCTTCTCATCTCCTGTAGTGATATCGCTTAAAATGAAACCACAACTGAAGATGCCTTTGGAGAACTGGCAGCAGAAGTTGTGTCGATGCGTGTATTCCCATTCATGGATGACCATCTTAAAAACAATGTCCTCGTAGAGCGGCCCGGCATGAAAATGCAGAATGCTAATGTCCTTGTTGTCCAGACTCGGCTCAAGGAAGTACTGAGGCATGGAACGTTTGTTGATCAGGTCTGGGTAGAAGATGTGTAGTAACCCTGGACAATTTTGGGGGGTGACTTTGGAGGCAAAGACAACTACAGCAATGAGATGACGAGAGAATGTGATATGACAAACAGCTGACCACTTCATATTTCCATACTAACTTTCATTTCCCATGAACACACCTGTGTCTGCGAGCGAGCTGGCGGTGCTGGTCTTCTTCTGCATCAACGACATGTGTGTCGAGCGGGAGCTTGGAGGGCTGCAGGAGCACAGGACTGTAATGACCCAAGTCATACTCAGCCTGGTTAAGTCAACCTCCCCCCTTCTCTGCAGAGGCTCTGGAGCTCGGCCCTGCCTCTCATCTCCACTTTCTTCCTCTTTGTCTTTACTTTCCTCTGCCTGCATCGGCAGAGAGATACAAAGGGTGACTTTCCTTACCCTATATTTTGACAGTTTTATGACTCCAATAGAACATTAATCATAATAATCGATAAAATGATCAAATTCTAAATTAAAAAGTGGTCAAAGGTCAGACCTTTTATCTGACAGATGTATGTTATGATTTTATCATGTTAGGTTTAGGTTAAAAGTTCATAATAATAAAGTAAATGATTGCATTGATATATTGCTTACTGATAGGATTTATTTGTGTTGACTCCAAGTAGTTAAAGACCCCCTTTTCCCTCCCACCACCCCCTCTTTCATATTGGTTAGCCCCATTGTGTCTGCTTCAAGTAGATAGGTGACAAGAAATTAAAAACCATGTGTTTGATTCAATATATAGGAGACCAGTAATTTTTTTAAAAAGGGGCGGTTATGACTTCAGATGAAACAGTATTGTAAAAAATAAAACTCCATGTGTGTTTGTTCCAAGGTGATAGGAGACAAGTAATTAAAACTCATGTTTGATCCGGAGTGACAGGATTACCCCCTCCCCTCAGACTGGGTGGTAATCAAATCATGATTATGCCACCCCACATATTTTTTTTTATTGTAACCAATCATAAGCAAACAAACAAACAAGGTACATAATCACAAAGTAACATTACAATAATCAGCCATAGGTTGAGCATAGCCAATAACAAACAGCGATCACAATAAAACAAACTGACAAAAAAAATAAATAAATTAAATAAAATAATACTAATTAGTTATATATATATATATATATATATATATATATATATATATATATATATATATATATATATATATATATATATATACATATATATATATATATATATATATTTATATGTATCAAAGTAAATAAAAGAAATTGAGAAATCAATTTGAGGGCTTTTGTGTGTTTAACTAATTTTAAGGATTCGTACAAGAGTTTAAACTGGTTAAAGTTAGGTCTAGATTTAAACCATCTGCACTTATGAATGAAAAACTTCCCAAGACATAACAAAAAATTACAAATAAAATCAAACCATTTGTTTTCAAAAAAAAAAAAAAAACCTAATTATGTTTACAATAAGGGGAGGGAGTTCAACCTCCCTAGACCATAACCAGTTTTGCATGTCAAAAGAAGAACACATGCTCTAAATTTTCAATATTTGTTTCACAAAAAACACAATTATTCACATCAAGATTAAATTTCAATCTTAAAAATTCGTTAGTGGGATAAATCTCATTTAAAATTTTGAAATTCACCTCTTTAGCTTTAGGAGGGAGGGGGAAAGACAAATATTTTTTCTTATTTTGTATTTCAGAGTTATCAAAATCCTTAAGCATTTAGTCCCGTTTAATAGGGTTTGGATAATAAGCATGTAAACTTAGTTTTCTAATGACTCTGTTTGTGCATTTTTTGTCACAAAAATCACAACCTTCTAAGGAGAGCTGCTTCTATTCTGGGGAGACCTTGGATAAAGAAATATCTTCTCTAACCATTAATCTTACAACAATTGGAATAGCTCTAATCATTCTATTGTAAACCTTAACAGAGCACTGCAGTTGGTATTTCTCACAAAATTCTCTGTACGCCTCCCCGCATAGTTAGGAAATAGTTAGGAGCGTGTCTGAGACTGATCGTTAGCCAATGGGAGGGGCTAGCTATAACGTCACACCAGCTCACACACCCGTGAGCAAACGCGCGCACAAGTCCCCCTGAGCAAACGCGCGCACACGCCCCCTGAGCAAACACGCATGAGCAAAAACGCGCACACGCCCCCTCAGCAAACACGCGCAAACGCGCATACGTCCCCCGGGGAAAAACGCGCATGAGCAAAAACGCGCACACGCCCTCTGAGCATAAACGCGCACACGCCCTCTGAGCATAAACGTGCACACGCGCACACGCCCCCCTGAGCAATCGCGCATGAGCAAAAACGCGCACACGCTCAATGACCAAACACACACCCCCTCAGAAAAACGCGCATGAGCAAAAACGCGCAAACGCCCCAAGAGCAAACACGCGCTCACGCGCAAACGCGCACACGCCCCCCCTGAGCAAACGCGCATGAGCAAAAACGCGCACACGCCCCATGAGCAAACACGCGCTCACGCGCAAACGCGCACACGCCCCATAAGCAAACGCGGCCCTCTAGGGGAATTTCATTCTGACTCTTAGATTTGTTTTCAGTTGATTCTTTTATCACATATTACTAAGATAAAATGTTATCTGTTTTTTTAGACAACTGTATTGAGATTATTTCCAAGCTGAATTCGACGAAGTAAGACTCAAACTATACCTTGATTAAGTGAATATTTCAAAATCTATCCCCAAGACCCCCACCCCCAAGACCCCCACCCCCTTCCCAGCACCTCTCACCACCCACGAAGAAAATAGCAACATTCAAGACATTCTTACATCTAAGGAATAGAATAATTGAAAACTTTGAGCATGTCTACAGCATGCTGCAAAACACCTCTGATAGTGAATATGTTCAAACAAACGGCAAAGACAGACAGATACATGAAAAAAAATTCCAATAGGCTAAAAGTGAATAGGACAGAAACTTTGAAATTCCAATATCATAAACCTGAATGAACCATTTAAAACTCAATTAAATGTTCCATTAACAAGTGATGTCCTGCTCTACTAAACAAACCTCAAGAACAAAAGATGCATTAATAGCAAATAACCTTAACACATACAAAAGCACACTGTGCAGTTTGTGGTGAAAAACCTGCAAATTAGTGTGACAACCCTTTAAGGCATTATTTTCAAAGAAGGAAACCACTAAACTACAGCAAAAGTACCAGGCCATACAGATTTTTCTACATACGCATCAAGTCATTCTTTAGACTCTGTAACTTCTGCGACAGTTTACCATCTTTCAAACCAAGTAATATCTTTTGAGTGAATACAGAAGTGTTGGCCAGTCCCACAGGATAGCTGAGGTGTAGTGCATAAGTCAGTCCAGACATTACCATGAAGGCATCAGTAAATGGTGGAAGTCTGATCACAATCTCGCTTTCAATGATGACAGAGATTTTCACTGGCTGAAAGTGAACTGTACTTGTGTCATTATCCATGATGACTGTGAGGAGGGTCACTGCAGCATCTAAATGTTCTGGCTCATCAGATGTGCCCTAAATAATTGAAAAAGATGATGCTAATAATAATAAAAATAAATAAATAAATAAAAAACACATGATTACAATACCAATTTAAAATTGAATCCTTTTTTCAATTTAGGATTAGTTTTTTTTGTATTTTTTTTTTGTTTTGTTTTTTTGACAAACCTCTTGTTCAATTATATACAGTGGGTTTAGTGCAAAGGTAATGGCATATAGCTAGTCATGTGATTTTACAAACCTGCACATCAACAGACAGAAAAATTTGTGTACAGCATTTGTGTACATATCTGGACATTTTGGTATTATGATTTTCAGAACAGACTACACATGCAGGCTTAAAAAACGAAGGTAAGAAAAAGATCAAATGTTTTCAAATCACACAAACTATATGGTTGGAGTCTGAACGGGGGTAAATGAAACAACAAGTTTGTATTAATATGAACTGTTTACATAAATGGTACTGCCAATTATTAAAAAATACTCACTGTGCAGGTCCTGAAAAACCTAGAGCCTTCCTCACATAGATACACAGGAATTGCATGAAGAACAGTGGTTTGCTTGGTGTGTATGTCATTAAATTCCTATAACAATAAAAATTTAACTGTACATAACTGTCCAAAAGTCCAAACATATATACAAAAATAACTTTAAAGCATCTTTAATGGAATCAAACAAAAACCAGAGACAAATTGTAGTGTTTGGGCTCATTAGAAACTTTCCTCTTCCAACACAAAATTCTACCAATAAATGTATAACCTATTTGAACAGTTTGAACCTGTTCATTTTGGATTTCTAAGAATTTAACCAAATAATCTGCTGTCTTTCCAGTTCTGGATGCCTACGTTTTTAAAAAGACATGACCGAAAACTCAACCATATTTATAGATTAATTTGGTAAATCTAGTTCCATCCCATTGAGCAGAAAAGAGCCCTATATAAAGTAAAGAACCCAACAAACACCAAATCTGCTGTTTGTTATCAGCAAACAAATAGCAGAAAAAATGTTACTACACATTACCTCAGACTCCATTTTAAGAGCAGGCCAGAGTTCCATTAGCTCTTTCACTGGTTCACAATGGTCTGTCGTCACAGGGCAAATGTGGTTTGCATCATCTTTTTAATGAGGGGTAGGATCTTTATAGGTTCTTAGAATTCCTTATGCTTAACACAACATTATCATGACCATAGACTATGGAATACAACTAATACTGTTTTCATAGTAATGTGTTTGTTTCATACCATGTGTAGAGATAGATAATTGTATATTAATGTTTTATGTTATAACAGTATAAGGCGGGTACTACATCATTGGTGTAGTATTAGTGGTTCAATATCAAGTAGGAATATGGTAGTTCTGGACTTATACTGTAGCACTGCTTTATACTTTAGATTCTGAACAGACGTTCTCAGATGTGCAAGTATCATTCTGTCAGAACTTGACCCCAATATAGTTCTACATCAATTTGCCAACTTAGTTTTAAAGCATATTAAATTGTATAGTTGCTTTTCTACATACATTCCTGCAATCACACTTGCTTTCTCACTCTCCTATAACTGTATATCAGTGGGCACCAAATGCGACAACACATTAGAAAAAGTAGCTTTTCCATTTTATTTAGCTTTTGTCCATACCAGTTAATATAGCTTTTATACTAGTAAAGATTTCTTTTGTTGTTTGTAAAAGTCACATGTAGCATTGGTGTACGTTACAAGCTCATTTACAGAGGTTTGAGATGAACAAATGTCTTGAAAAATAATCTATCGCTTTTGTAACATGCATTTCACTTTGCATAGTGACATCATTACCACATGGGTTGTTCATTATCATTGTTTAATTATTCCTTATGACACAACTATGAACTGTGAATACCCAGATGAACAGTGTTTAGATTAAACCGGTGTAACTGTTGACTATGGAAATTCACTACATAAAAAAAATACTTATAATAGCTTGTAGAAAACACATTGAACACTTACCATGTCACCAATAATTCTGATTAATTAAAAATGTTTATTTGATTTTTTTTCATTTTAAATATTTTATCATTATACGTTTGGAGACTTTTGAAATTCCAATGTTGAAACCACAGAAATAAGTACAATGAAATTATACTCTTAAGGGTCACATACTTAACACATACTGCTAATAGTTTAAGTTAATCAAAAATAATTTATAATTTAGTTTAATGAACTTAAATGTGAAAAAGTACTAGAAACTCAAAATACTTAATTTAGTTGAATTGTTATATAAAAATAAGTTGACACTACTCAATCTATTTTGTAGGATTATTTTCAATTCTAATTTTTTAGCTTCTGATATGGGAGAATTATTCGAATATGTGGCATGTGCCATGTCTAATGTAAAAATGTCTTAACAATTCTTTATTCAACAAAACACCAATTCAAGGATCCCTGAGAATTACGCAAAGAAATTTGCACGTGTTTGCTCAGGGGGGAGGTGGTAACCCTGTCACCCTGGATCAAACATGAGTTTTAATTACTTGTTTCCTATCACCTTGGAACAAACACGCATGGTATTTTTTACAATACTGTTTCATCTGAGGTCATAACCACCCCCCCTTTTTTTTAAAAAAAAAAAAAAGAAAAGAAAAAAAAAAAGAAAAAATGTCCTATCTCATTGGTACAAACACATGGCCTTTTTTTTTTTTTTTTTTACAATACTGTTTCCTCTGAGGTCATTAAACCCCCCTTTAAAAAAAAAATCTCCTATGTGTATGTGTGTGTGTGTGTGTGTGTGTGTGTGTGTGTGTGTGTGTGTGTGTGTGTGTGTGTGTGTGTGTGTGTGTGTGTGTGTGTGTGTTTTCATCCACCCTCTGTGGTTACTGAAGATGTATCCAATTTAAATTATCACATCAACAAGGTCACATTCCATTTTCTTTTTCTACCTTTTCACACAGAAACTAATGAGAAATATTGGGTACAAACATTTGTACACAAACTATGTATTCTATTTTTTTACTTGTTTATTTTGTTTAAAGAATAAGTCAGTTGACAGCTTTATTTGACAACCATTATATTTGGGCCCAGCGTAAGTAACTAACAATACGGTATGTCCCACTGACTCAGGATCAGAAAGAGCTTTATTACCAAGTGCGCTTGCGCACGTTCAGCTCAGTACTTACTGGTCTCCGAGCAGCATTGCCCAATGGCATAGGATGGAAGTCAACATTTGCAGATTTTTGTTTTAATCACATATTAAATGTGGACTGATCTCCGTCCCAGTCATAATATAAACACAGGCTTATACTAATAAAAACAACTGTGACTTTTATGTCTTTATTGAATTCATAAAGAAAACAAACAAAAAGAAAAAACAAAAGAAAAATCTCCTATCTCATTGGTACAAAAACATGGCCTTGCTTTACAATACTGTTTCATCTGAGGTCATAAACCCCCCTTTAAAAAAAAAAAAAAAATACTGGTCTCCTATCTAACACATCAAACACATGGTTTTAATTTCTTGTCACCTATCTACTTGAAGCAGACACAATGGGGCTAACCAATATGAAAGAATGGGTGGTGGGAGGGAAAGGGGGTCTTTAACTACTTGGAGTCAACACAAATAAATCCTATCGGTAAGCAATATATCAATACAATCATTTACTTTATTATTATTAACTTTTAACCGAAACCTAACATAATAAAATAATGAAATACATCTGTCAGATAAAAGGTCTGACCTTTGACCTATTCCTATCAGTAAACATAGTAATTAAAGTCATAGAATTAAAGTCATAAACTCATAATCATAACTCAAAGTCATAAAAGTCATAATGTAGAGTGTGATCTATGCTGTTCTTAATGACTTTATTATCTTAAAATGAACAATTTTATCAACCAAGTCCAGTGTGATTTTTCTCAATATTTCTACAAGGTAAATTATATGGAACACAACTAAACTGTAAAAGATTACAATTAAAACTCCAGCTCATGTGCAGTATGTCGCAATTCACCCTGCTCCTCTGAAGTACAGCAATCTAAACATAATCTGTTATTATAAGTAAAATGTTCAATATTTTTTCTTCATGCTGAAAAAAAAATATTTTCAATATTTCAAGAGTGTGACTGTTTGAGAGACTGAGACTGACGTTGCTCTGAGACTTGAAGAACTTTAGGACATGCTGTTCTTCCTTGTCCTGTCTTTTTGGGCTCAAGCTGTATTGACTTCGGGCCAGGTTTGTCTATTGAACAGCACACCACGGAAAACAGTCACTCTGAGTAAGTGAGCTGTCTTTGTCGTTTTTTTGTTTGTTTGTTTTTTTTTCTTGCTGATATTTTTTTTATTATAATTATTTTTTATTCTTGAATGGATATTAGTTTGTGACTTGGCTCCACAACATTGCTGTTTAATGTTACTGTGATAAGCCTTGCAATATATTAAATGTTGATGTGTTGTAGCTGGATGGTTACAAAGTGCTGATATAAATTCTTACTTCTGTTAAAATTGCACACAGTTTAATATAAAAGATCCCCACATTATGTAAAATAAATACATACATAAATAATAATAATCATTTTAGGGCATTGGAACATCGCAGCCTTTATAATATCAGTAATGTAAATACAAATAACACAAAGCATTATTGAGTTACTGAGGTCAAAAGTTACAGTTGTTTTAAGTCTTTCTTCTACTTCACTTCTTTGTACTTTTCTTTATTATGAGCACCAAAGATCTTATAATTACTCCAACACAGTGGACACTAAAAGCCTATTCTGCTGTTGCTAGGTAATAGAGGACATGTCTTTCAAGAGGAGGGAGTGTGGAATTACACCACCATGCTCCTGATGGAAGACGAGGGTGTGCTCATCCTGGGAGCTCGAGAGGCCATCTTTGCCCTGGACCTCAACAACATCACACACAAGAAGTCTATGGTCACGAAAAAGATATAATAATAATAATAATAATAATAATAATAATAATAATAATAATAATAATAATAATAATAATAATAGATTTATTTATTTATTTATTTATTTATTATTTATTTCAGTCATTTAAATTTTACTTATTACTTAGGTTTATTTTCTTATATTCGATCGTTTTTACATTTTACATGTTTATATTTTTTGTGACTGTGATTTTATTTTTGTCACCAACTTTGTTTTTACATTTTTTATTTAAACTTTTACACTTTAAAGTACTTTAATACAAATTAAGTAGTTCATTATTATTATTATTATTATTATTATTATTATTATTATTATTATTATTATTATTATTATTAGTAGTAGTAGTAGTAGTAGTAGTAGTAGTAGTATTAGTATTAGTATTAGTATTATTGTTATTGTATAACAATACCAATAATAATAATAATAATAATAATAATAATAATAATACTTTAGATTGTGAATGCTAAATAATTGCAACATAAAAAATAAAAACAATAACAATATATATTTGTTGTTAAAATTCCTTGCTTTAGTAGTAAATTTTCACTTGTACTGTACTTAATTCTAGATCAGTGAAGAAATATATTCTCTTTTATTGCAGGTTATGTGGTCGGTGACTTCAGAGATGCAGCGCAATTGTAATTCCTTCAAAGGGAAAACTCAGGTGATCCTGCCACAACCCAAGAGATCACACCACCATCACCACCACTCTGACTAGGATAAAGTTATTTATAATGATGAATGAATGATTAAAGGAATGGATACAGTAAATATAATAAAAATTCAGTATTTTAGGAACATCTATACACCTGCACATTATTGATACACAATGCGGAAAAAATGAATTAGATTAGGACTAGATGGGCTGTTCTGAGTGTCTTTAAAACTGCTGTTCTCCTGGGATGAATATATATATATATATATCAGAATCAAATTTTTTTGATCTGTACAGTATATGATGCAGCACCGAGAATAACTAAAGCAAACACACATCCTTCCTCTTAAGAGGACAACTGTGCTCTCAGTGTTGATCTAGATGTATAAAATACACTCAGAAGTAGAGGTGTTAGTAAAAGCAAATAAGTAAAGAAATAATTTTACTTGGCTGCAGCAAATGGCAGTAAAATACAGTGCAACGTCTACACAGTGAAGAGCCTAATTCAAATGTTTTAGCTCTACTCCTTGTACCACAGGTATGTGTGTGTGTGTGTGTGTGTGTGTGTATGTGTGTGTGTGTGTGTGTGTGTGTGAGTGTGTGTGTGTGTGTGTGTGTGTGTGTGTTTTGTATTTATGTGTACTGTATATATGTAAATGCTCAAATGAGTGTTAAAAAGAATACATTACCTAATACAGTAAAGAACCAAACATAGTCTGAGTTTTGAGAATATTAAGAACTAGACTTTACACCCCTAAGCCATGTCTCTTTCAAATCCTGGTTAGATTCAACAGTTTTGTGCAGTAAATATATCATATGATTAGGAACAGGTATGCTATTATACAAAGCCCCGATGTGCAACTCATCCTCTCTGAGTCCTCTCCTAGCCTATGAAATTATTCCCCATTATTCTTCTGTCTTGTGTTGTTCTGTTAACAGATCTTTTTTATGTCTCCTTCTGACTCGCGTCCTAATAATTTCCTTGGACGTTGTATTCTCTGTAATTTTCCTTTCCAGACTGAGTGTCATAACTACATCCGGATCCTTCATAAAATGTTGAATGACACCATGTTTGTTTGTGGTACCAACGCTTTTAATCCAACCTGTGATATTATGGTGAGTAAAAATTCCTCCCCATATTTGACTGTAAAATGTCCTTGCTATGATATTGTAGACATTTTTTAACATGAGTTTCAGCCTGTGTGCATGTTTTGTTGTATATATCACACCATGTAAACATTTCATGTAGCTGTGTTCTGTCTTCCAGTCTTATAAAGACGGCAAGCTGACTCTCGAAGGTAAACAACAAGATGGGAAAGGAAAGTGTCCATTTGATCCTTTCCAGAGATGCGCCTCTGAATTTGTCGGTAGGTGCTTCGTCTCTCTTAAGGCAAACTACTCCAACATGTAACAGACCGATGAGCACCATGGTTTAGTTAGTGAGTGATTAAAAGTATTTAGTTCATGCATTATATTCATTTTTAAGGTAAATTCTTTAGTCACAGCTGCTACTTACGATAACTGATGTGATCTTCTGAATGCTTTAAAGGAAAGTAACCCAATGATACCATCATTATGCTGTAATAATATAATGCTGATTGTTGTTTAGATGGAAAGCTGTACTCTGCTACGTATACCACTTTCCTGGGCTTCGAACCAATTGTGATGCGCAGCTTAAATGGCACCATAAGAACTGAATACATGACTTCATGGCTTAATGGTAAGAATGTAAATTTTATTACACTGACTAAGGGACTAAGATGAGTCTTCTGGTTTCCTATATAATTTAAATCTTGTAATTCTTGTAAAAGTAATTCTTCGAGATTGTGATTGAGTATTTGAGAGTCACTGATTAGTTTTGTTATTTCAGAGCCCAATTTCATTGGCATGAAGCATGTGACTGAGGGAGATGACAACACAGAGGGGGATGATGACAAGATTTACCTTTTCTTTAATGAAAGAGCTGTGGAGTACGATGCCTACAGTAAGATGGAGGTGTCAAGGGTGGCTCGCGTTTGTAAGGTACTCTTCCTTATAAAAGGATGTTGCCGATATTACAGTACACCATTCTTTAGGGCCTAAATAATGGTTGTGTGGTCTTCACCAACTTCTTTGTTCAAACAAACAACCTCAGGTGATGATAAAATATCTGGGTGTGGAAATATAAACACACGCTTCCTACTTCTGCATCAGTACCTAACAAACCAGATGTTAATAAAGAATTGCAAAAGATTATCTAATCATCAAGATGTGAAACGACTATGAATCAAATATTATAAAATTGATCACCCTTCATTTGATGCTTTTGTACATGAATAGAAAACTTTTTTCCTATTTCTAGTTTTTTTTTTCTTTCTTTTTTAAGTAATAAATGCTTAAAATGAGAGATATTATTTGCTTATAGAATAATACTTTTACCAAAAAATATTTGGTTTTATTTTATAACGTTAATTAGTAAATAAATATAACTATTGTCACTTGCTAAGATGTAATTTTTTGGAGCATAGTTCTCATACTCTCTGATCTCTCCTTGCTAGGGGGATGTGGGAGGACAGCGACCACTGCATAATAAGTCGACGTCATTTCTAAAGACTTGCCTGGACTGTTCTGTCCTTGAAACCAGACTACCACTTCTCATACAGGATGTGTTCCTCTTCTGCCCAGACACCTGGAAAACCTGTATGTTCTACGGTGTCTTCACTCCTCAGGGGTGAGTAATGTTCAGTTCAAAAATGCCAGCAGAATATGTTTAAATAACTGCAGTGAAGAAGACAATTTGTGATTTTGAATGTACTCAGGATTGAGTTTGAATACCACATCAACAATACAGTCAGTATGAGATGGCAATGCTGCACCACCTTGATGTCTTTATATTTCATACACCATTATCTTCATTATATGCATTATTATAATATGAGAATTATTATTTAGTACTACACACTCATATGAAAACCTCAGTCAAATTTAATTATGCATACAATTGCATCTGAAACTATTTTTGTGTGAAATGTTTTTACTCTGATATGAAATGAATAAATTGTAGGAGATTACATGATGCAATAAGGTGTACTCAAAAATTATCTAAGGGAGTCAAAACCTGTAAATCAAGGAAATGCTTAAAAAGAAAATATGTTTCTTCCTGTTTTTTCTTCCTGTTTGCATATGTGTAAGGCTGTGACATCCATTTAAAAACAAAAAAAAATTGTAGAAAATATTCATAACTGTTGCAGGTTCAAACATTAATTAGACATAGTTTTATTAACCACCGACCTATGACACTTGTTTCTTTTGACAGTGAAATGCCGGAGTACTCAGCAGTGTGCGTGTACAGCATACAGGACATCGGGGATGTGTTCTCTAAAGGCCAATTCAAAACGCTATACAAACATAATTTATTTGAAAAATGGGTGACATACAAGGGAACTCTGCCTGACCCTCGTCCCGGAGCTGTGAGTTCAATATTTACCAACATATTCTACAACAATTATTTTTATTGGTTATCTACAGTGGTGGAAAAATTATGTAATTAAGTCAGAATATAATAGACAGAATTACTATCGTTTACTGAGTGAATAACTTACATAGTGACGTGTATGGTGTATAATTTTTTAATTTGTATATTTTGTCTCCAAAAACAGCATCTATACAGTAGTTAATTATTCGCTTTGTGTTGCTCGCACTTAGTGTGTGTGTGTGTGTGTGTGTGTGTGTGTGTGTGTGTGTGTGTGTGTGTGTGTGTGTGTGTGTGTGTGTGTGTGTGTGTGTAGTGTAGTGTATTAACAGTAAGACAAGGGAGAAAGGGTTTTCAAAGTCTTTGGACCTCCCTGATAAAACCCTTCAGTTCATCCGAGAGCACCCACTGATGGATCAGGCAGTGAAGCCTTCTGAGCAGCCCCTACTGGTGAAGAAAGGAGCTGCGTTTACTCGTATAGTGGTGGCCAGCACTACTGCCCTGGATGGGAGCAGCCATCAGGTCATGTTTATTGGCACAGGTACATAAATATTTAGTGTACAGTTTTCATAATTTATTCAGACTTATCCATGTATGTGTTCAATGTTCAAATGTTCAATCTTTGTAACAGCAAGCGGTTCAGTGCTGAAAGCAGTGAACTATGATGGAAAGATGGTGATAATAGAGGAGGTGCAGCTCTTTAAGAAGTCCGACCCAGTGAAGATATTGCAGCTCTCCGTTACCCTGGTAAGCTTCAGAGCACATTTACATTTTTTCCTCCTTGAAGCTACACAAAAATATTATAGGTTATTTTTTTTGTGTTATATTACACTAATTAATTGATTTATCAAGGGGACAGAATACTTCTCTATTTACTACAGAGAATGATAAAATGCATTTTCATTGAGTGAATTGTTTTTATTCTTTTGATAAATTAAAAAAATATTATAGAAATCATTTTTTTTCTACTGCTGTTAACACATTTTAGGGGACATGCAGATCTAAGATTCTTTTTGCCCTCACATGTCATTCACAAGAGATCTAAAATAAAACAATACTTAATGACTTTCCCACCATGGCTATCCCAGTACTCATCTGATTCATTTCATTATTTCTACTTGTGATTCAGTTTTAGTTTGATTTAGTTTTAGTTTGATTCTGTTATAGTTTGACCATCTTTTTAATAACTGCTGCACATATTGTTTCAGGGTCAGCTGTATGCAGGCTCAGAGAAAGCAATGGTGCAGATGCCACTTAGTACATGTGACCATTACGCTTCCTGTATGGACTGTGTGCTGGCCAGAGACCCTTACTGCGGCTGGGACCTCAGTGCTGAACGCTGCATTGCTATAAAAAACATTCATCCTGATACACACAGGTACTCAGCATATACTTCTCAGCTGCTGTAATATAGTGCTGTAAGGAAAAAATCATGATGTGGTGTGCTGTTGTAGGAAAACGGGCAAAAAAGACAATGGGTGTGATGTGACCTGAAGTTGATCTTTTAGTAATTATTAATTACTTTTAATTATTAACTTTTATTATTATTTTTTAATTTTTTTTATTAAATAACAACACATTAAAAATTTATTCATCACAGTATTTTACAGAATTTATTACTCTTTATTGACCTAGATTATCTGGAGCTAACAGTAATGTATTAAAATGAACACATTAATATAAACCTGATGTGTCTTCCAGCTAGATCTACTGTCTTTATTGTGATTATGTGAAAATTTCACCTTCTGACCAATCAAAATCAAGAATCAAACATCACTGTGGTCTAAAATATTGAGCTGACTGCCCTAGAGTATAGACTGTGCACATGTGAGAATTTTCAGTCATGTGCATCTATTTTTTTCTCCTACAGTGTGGTGGTTCAGAGTCTGAGAGATGGAAATGCTGCACGTTGTCCTGCAGTCGATATGTAAACAGGTGGCTTTTCAACACAATAGCTGGATCACCCGATATGAGAGCATAATGGAGACAAATTGTTCCAGTGAAGTTTATTTTTTATTTTGCAGACACCTCAATGACAAATATAACATAATCCACACTGACAAAAATAATAAGTACAATTTAAAATTAGAGTATTTACAGTATTTAGAGTATTTCAATGTAAGAAATTATAAAAACTTACAGAAACCTGCTTAAGATTAATGCTTAAGCAGAAGTAAAGTGCAATGACATTTTTGATTACAAATGATTTTGCTTATTCATCCAATCTAAACTTGCATGTCTATGCAAAGACTGGACAGAATCAACAAAGTGATATTAACAGACTGCTGTTACAATTAAATCCTGTCTTCTAAGTAAATTACTGTAAGCAAGTCCATGTCCAAGTGCTCTTTTCATTAACAAACTGCTTATTTTAAAATACTCTCTAAAACAGTATTTGAAAATATTAAAACCATTACATGAAACAAGTAAAATGTAAATGGTAACAGAAACAATCATTCTGAATGATGGGTCTACATTTTCTCACAGTGTGACAATGTTTAAACAAAGTTGGGTAAACAAGGCAGATTAATGTCTATGAACATCCAGAGAACAAAAACATTTCAAGTGGTTTTTAAAAACCATACATTAGGAGAAGTCCATCGAGATCCAGAAAGAGTTTTTGCAAATCCTCAAAAGTGTATTTCAGATTAGATGGATACTGTAGATTTAAGACATAAATCAGACCCATCATAAGCTTTTGCAGTATTTTCACATTTTGTTAGGACCTTGCTTCCTTCTAGAACAATGGACACGACTGGCTCCTCATCTCCATTTCCATGGACGAGAATTGACATGACATCATTATAAGTCTTATCGATTGCCATCTATACAAGCTGAGTAAATATCTTTAAATCTGAATATTTGAATTTCTCTTTAAATCTGACTCTTTAAATTGCTTATGTGGCAGAAATGCTATAGCATAAAGGTATAGTTCACCCAAACATGAACATTTGCTGTTTATTTATTCACACTAGGTGTTTCTTTAGTAGAACAGATTTTTAGCTAAGACCACGCTCCTAGGTGGTCCATGAAATGCACACCCTGTGGTTCGTCCAAAAAGCATTTAGTTGCAACATAAAAGTAATCCCCTCAGCTTGGCATAAAGTCTTCGCAAGTCATTTACAGGACACCCGGTGTAATGCCGAGAAAAGCACCGGGCATCAATGATATGTTCTGATTAGTGGCATCATGTTTTAGAAGGTTGTAGTCCGAAGTGTTGCCAGGTGCTCTTAAAGTACAGCCACTTCTGTTTTTGTGGCTGGTCATAGATAAATGAGTAAAAAAAAAGGAGCAAATGAATAAATATGGAAATTACCCCCTTGATACACTCATGTATCAGTGATCTCATATGCTGATGAAAGGAAGAGCTCACTATGGAGTTTATCACTCAACACTAGCAGGGATTACTTTTCTGATGAATGTATTTACTTTCTGAACACTCCAGGAGGCAGAACCTGAGAACTTGCATTATCTGAATCACTGGGGACTGTAGTTTTAGCTAAAAAGTTCTTTATTGTTTAAATGTAGAAACAAAGTTTTCCTGGCTTATACAGCTATTTAGCATATACTTGAATAAAAAAAGATGAGCATAGGCTGCATCGTGAGCCTGGCAACCCTCCCTTAGCTTTTATAAGCTCCAAGAGTAGCCGTCTAATTTGGACATAAATGTTTGTTCAAGGGGAACAGGAGTAATTCTTCTGAATTCCTTCATTATCTGTAAAGAGTAAAAAATACTAATTATTGCAAGACAATCACCACAAAAAAAAATACAACAGCTCCTTTATGAGCACCAAATATTTATCCAGACAACTTTCCAGAATATAAACCATTTTGCAGGATGTAAATAACACTAAAAACATACACAAACATTAGAACAAAACACAATCAACAGAACATTTAGAATTGAATTGAAAATTTAAACAAACATATTTAAATCCTAATTATATGAGTGAAATAAAAGCAAAAATGGAAGTGCTTCTGGACCAGGGTTGTTTACATCTTGATAAAATGTTTATAATAACTACAATATCTTAATTGGATTAACGTGCCTGAGCTTCAGTGAATAAAGCAGGCCACCTCTGCTGGAAAGCTTTAATTGGTGGAGTGAGGTTGACAACTTCATGTCTTCTGTATGAGAATGTTTTAGACATTTTTTCTATGATGATTCTCTGGTTGTCTTTTTTTTTTTTCACCCAGCAATGCTTTTCACTCATTTTGTAAACTCTCAAAGGTTTCCACATGTTGGTGTGGAGGAAGATAGTTCAGTTCAGCCTTCTTTGGTTTTTTGACATTTTTTGCTAGGAACTCTAACATTTGGCTGCTTTCATTTGAGGGCGTTTATTTAAAGTTCTGTCTAGCCTAGCTCCTGGTTTCTTAACTAGTTGCCCATTTTGTATTTAAGACTTTGCTGCCAGCCATACATTCCTGAAAAAGATCCAGGTTACTTCAGGCATGGGAACTTCCCTATCAAAGCCTCTACAACTGACAGAATTAGGAGATTTGTGGGATATGCTGTATATTTAAATACAGATTCAGCAACCTTTTGCATGATGTCAGATTGCACACCTTGATTTTGAGAGTACCATCTTCAAAAAATGCTCTCAGAAAGAGAGAAATACTTCTTCTTGATCAACATATCATAACACAGCACCAATTCAAAGGGTACAATGCCCTGAAGAAAGTCATGAAGCATCAGGAGGACACCCTGCTACTTACTGAAAGTGATTTAACCTGTCAATAATTGGGCATTGCTGTTTCACCTCATAGCAACTGGTTGAAGGTATATATGGCTACTTTAATAGTTAATGCAACGTTTTCCCCATTTTTAATTATATAACAATTAAAATAAAGTACACTATAATTTCTTAAAGTGTGAATTTATTACTTTGTGAATGCAGCACGTTTTACAGTGTGTACATACTGGATGCGGCGCGAAGTGAAGAAATGCTTCGTTATTAATGCTGACTTTCACGTCAGGAGCAGATATGGTCTTGTGTGAATGTTGAAACTTTCATCACTTTTCGCAATTTAAGTTGCTTTACTAGAAATTGCTTTACTATCATTTTAATTACAGGGTAACCTCATCCACATATCTTTTAAATTATTTTTTTTCCCATGAGACCTGATGTAAAGATTATAGTTTACTCAACAATGAAATGCTTCACTGCAATGTGAAAGCATCTTAAGTAACTTACAGTACGTATCCACATAGAAGTTTACACAGACAAGATAACTGTTTGTATAGACTTCTTGAGCATCAGCTTCTCATCTCATGTAGTGATAGCGCTTGAAATAAAACCACAGCTGAAGATGCCGTTGGAGAACTGGCAGCAGAAGCCGTGTCGATGTGAGTATTCCCATTCATGGTTGAATATCTTAAACGCGATGTCCTCGTACGGCGGTCTGGCATGAAACTGCAGGATCCCAAAGTCCTTGTTGTCCAGACTCTGCTCAAGGAAGTACTGAGGCATTTGTTGATCAGGTCCGGGTAGAAGAGGTTAAACTAGTAACCGTGGACAATTTTGCGTGGCGGGTTTTCAAAATCATAGTGTGTCTGGTTGTACTTGTTCCTCCCAAAGCCTGTGTGCACACGATTAAGGAAGCAAGGCTTGTGTGGCCGGTACTTGTCAGCTCACATGTACATTTTCCCAGTCAGGGCATCTTGATGCTGAACTGGGCCACTTCACACCCATTCCATCTTTTGCACGTCGCACAAACACGTCCTCTGTGCTCTTGTTGGCGTCACCTGAACACAAACAAAATAATCACACAATTTTATATTATGGATTTAAATCGAATCATTACTGCTACTTTAAATTCATTTCAAAGATGGAAGTGAGTATAAATTGTCAGGAATAATTATTATAATATGAATGAATAAATACTGTGTGCAGGTGTAATGAATGCTGTGACTTTTTTATTTATTTGTACATTTTCTACATTTTAAGCTTAAACTGTAATCAGTCTGAACACAATTACAGCTTAATGATGTAATTTAAATCAAGGTGTTCCATTTTTAATTTATTCTCCACTTGTAAACCAGGATTCTAGTGTCTAAACTATCTACTAAAATTGTTGTGTTGTTTGAGTGTGTTTTTTTCTATTACTTCTCCAGCAGTGTATAGATGATGGTATACTAAGTATGTGACCCAATGATCTAGTATCAGGATGTATTTATTTATTTCTGTAAGTTGCTCATTATAAAGACATCTTTCAAATGCTATGAATGTAAATGCTTGTAAAGTCTGTGAAACAATGACACAAATCCTGCAATAAGCTGACAACAGAGAATGTTAAAAACAGCTGACCACTTCAAATTTCCATACTATCCCAAAGCAGAGCTTGCATAAACACACCTGTGACCTGCAGCTGTCTGCGAGTGCGTGCCCAGCGGGAGCTCGGAGGGCTGTAGGAACACAGGACTGTAATGACCCTAGTCGTACTCGGCCTGGCTCTGCTGGATCACATCCTGCTCCTTCAGCATGGACTCCACTGCTTCGCTTTTCTTTCCATCTTCACCCTCGTCTGCTTCTCTTCCTCCCTCCTTCTTTGCAGGGGCTCTGGAGCACGGCCCTGGGCTCTCATCTCCACTCTCTTGCTGGGAGAGGAAAGCAGCAGAGGTGCAGCACCATGGACAGAGCTGGTGATGAGTAGAGGAAAGCATGCAGCACCAAGGTCAGCACCGCTGATTCGGAGTGCAAGGCGGGATGGCGAAATTCCCTCCAAAAAGAGGGTAGCCAGTCAATCACAGTAGTGTTGATACCTTCATGTCGGCAGCTGTATCACACTGCAAGAGTAGTTTGTAAGATACTGTGTTAATTCAACTTGTAATAGCAACAGTAATTAAAATATTTAATTAAAAAAATCAACCAAAATTCTCTTTTAAACCGATTTTAGAGACCTTTTTTAACCTCATTTGGTTTTCAGTTCGGTGTCAGAATTTTGGTTATTTTTTTTATTTGGTTAAAACTCTTGCAGTGTGATACAGCTGTCGGCGTGACGGCATCAACACTACTGGGAGTAAAGATGTGCAGTCTGTGTTTAAAGGTAAAATGTACAGCCAGCTGCAGGCACTGCACATGAACATAGAGAGTAAGATCCAGGTCGGAGGCTCGAACCTGGACATCAGCTACTGGGAGAGTCTATTGCAGCAGGTGCGAGTCTAAATGGCACGGGTGAGGTACGGCTCTTCCACTAGTTGCTTATGCTAGATGTTAAAATTAATATGTTATTAATATAAACCAATCAATGTTTCACATCCTAGACCATAAGTTTGTGCTGAATGTTCAGTTATAAGACATATAATAGAAATAATATCATCATCATCATCATCATCATCATCATCATCATCATCATCATCATTATAATCATCACCTAAGCAAAAACAACAGGTTCTTTTTTTGCACAATAATAATAGAAAGCAGGCTACTGATTTAAAAAAGGAGGAGTATAGGAAATACATTTAAGGTCCTCTAGCTGAAGTGCCCACATCTTGATTTCCTCCAGAAGGTCGTCCTTGTCTGGGACAGTGAGTCCATTCTGAAAGATGTACGGTTCATGTATTTCTAAAGACAAGTCATCATCTTCAGTGCTGATGTATTTGGCCAGCAGGTTAATGGGCTTAGCTCGGCCACCACGGATATGGATCTTAGACCTGCACGTGTAAAGCAACAAATTACAACCCGTAGTTCACAGACAAGTTTTGACAAGGAATTAGCAGCTCTGGAAGGTACTCGATATATTTATTGTTACTCCATTATTATTATTTCTCCTTTTGGTGGTCTGATGTCTCTGATAAGATGAAACATCAAGTAACTATTTGTCTATAACGATCAGTGATATTTATGGGCAGCTTCCCTCTCTCTCTGCAACAGGTTTACTTCACAGAATTGAGAGTTGTATTTGCTTATGACAAAACGCATAATTCTAATTGGTCAGAAGCTGTTAATTAATTTTCTATAAGAACAGCTCCGTCATTACACTAGTGCCAGCTGTAAGGATCTAATATCTTATTGTTTCTATAGTAACAACTTACACCAAGACTGGCAAAGATAATGTGGCCCATTATTATGAAACAGTATTTTTTAAAGGGATATTTTTATTCATATAATCGTAATTTTTTTTATTAGTTAATATTTTTTTAATGAGTCTCCATTGTCAGAAAATTCACAGATGTTCTACAACATTAAATGTTACTAGAAAAAAATTAAAAACTTTCATCCAAATTGCTCTGGAGATTAATGCTGCCTGCATGTGCTTCTCATTTCATAAGTGGTAATTATGAGTACAGTATGTTGTGTTCTCATGTTTTGTTGTTGGAAAGTACATGAACCATTGAAAGGCCTGTTTCAGCATGTTAGGAAAAACCCCCGTATCTAAGCTTTTATTTACAATAGGTCCAATAGCCTCAAAGTTTTCTTTCAAAAACCATATCAACAACTGACCCAGTAGGTTTCAATACACTTACAATTTCCCGTAACTGCTGAAATGTAATAAGTTCAAATTGATTAAAAGTAGTGGTTTTTGTAACAGAACCTAAAAAGTCACAACACATTTGCGGGATCATCCTTCTAAGATTCTCAATCTTTGTTTTAAATGAATCAAGAAAATTCTCGCATATTGATGGGGAAAAATCTACATTTAATATAGGAGGGCTTACTACTAAATTTATAATATTAAACAATGTCTTAGGATTATTAGCATTGTTTTTCTATTAACTCGACAAAGTACTTAGATTTAACCGTTTTTACAGACCTCTCAAAATTTTTTAGTGCTTCCTTACAAATATAATTAATTTGCAACTTATTTTTCTTCCACTTTCTTTCTGCCTGCCTACACGTTTGTCTAAGACCTCTTATCTCATCATTTAACCATGGATCAGACCTAACTTTGCGCTGTTTATTTTTTTGGCTACTGTGTCTAACACCTCTTTAGAGGCTGAATGCAAGCAGTACAAGTGCTCATCAACACCCATATCCTGAAAAACAGAGTCAGACACTTTACACACCTCATTGAACATTGCAACACATTCTATACAAGTTGAAGATGAAAAACTGCGAAAGCATTGCAAAGATTTCACAGGATTGACAGAACAGCATGAGACAGGGATATTAAAAAGTACAGGTTTGTGGTCAGAGATAACATGGTCATTTAGTTCTAAATCTTCGGTAGAGAGTCCATGTATTAATACCAGGTCTAGTGTAAGGCCATGGATGAGTCCGACCATTCACTAATTGTCAAAAGAATCAATCAGGTTTAAAAAGTCCTTCGCTATTGCATTTTGTGGGCAGCACAAATGTATATTAAAATCTCCTAAAATAAGCAGTCTATCAAATTTTGAAAACAGACCTCCTAAAAAATCCACAAATTCATTGATAAAATCTTCAGTTGCTATTAGTCTGCAGTTATAACTTCTCTTTGAACATAGAAGCCAGTCCTCCTCCTCGACCTGATGAACGAGGTGTATTATAGAAATTACAGTACCGTGGTGTGAGCTCAGAAAATGGACTTAGCGATCCAGTAGCGATCCAGTAAAAGTAGGGAAAATCGGGACATTCCAGTTATATGACGATTCCATGGAGCGCCATCTCACAAAACGAGAGCAGTCCATTCCGTCAACTACCAGAGCTCGAACCCCGCATCTCCTCCCGTTACTTCCAAGGGCAAGTTTAAGTTTAACCACAAAACCACCTCTTTTCCCTCGACGCTTCCGTCGTTTCTTTCCCGGCGGCAAACATTACACCCGACAAAGGTAGGGCGGCACAGGCGCCAACAGTGGCGGAAGAGTCCCACCAGTACCCGGCATTAACTGATGTGTTTGTCCATCTACCAAAAGTTCGATATTCAGCAGAGTTTGCCGGTCGTAAACTAGCCCAGGAGACACGCTTTGGCTTAAGACAACAGGTGAAAATGCCATGATTTAAAAGGCAATTAAAAATCCATAGTACAAACAGGCTTGAGAGTCTCAGAGACTGACGGCATGCCATGAACATCGGCTCCATCTTGATCTTAATCAAGATTTTATCTTGATAAAGAGATGACTCTGTTGATATGTCATTTACTATTTCCCATAACAATATGCCCCATCTTGTATTATTACTTAATGTTTAAATGCCATTAATCTTTAAATTGTAATATCCATCATTACCTGGCATTATAAGACATTTTCCAAATTATGCCATTTGAAGGTGCCCAGCAGCTTAGTGGTTAGCACGTTCGCCTCACACCTCCAGGGTTGGGGGTTCGATTCCTGCCTCTGCCTTGTGTGTGTGGAGTTTGCATGTTCTCCCCGTGCCTCGGAGGTTTCCTCCGGGTACTCCGGTTTCCTCCCCGGTCCAAAGACATGCATGCTAGGTTGATTGGTATCTCTGGAAAATTGTTCGTAGTGTGTGATTGCGTGAGTGAATGAGAGTGTGTGTGTGCTCTGTGATGGGTTGGCACTCCGTCCAGGGTGTATCCTGCCTTGATGCCCGATGACGCCTGAGATAGGCACAGGCTCCCCGTGACCCGAGGTAGTTCGGATAAGCGGTAGAAAATGAATGAATGGATGAAAGGTACCCAGCAGGTTGTCTGCATTAGTCTATCCCATGTACTCTTTACTCCAGCCCATTTTCTCATGCTTCTTCCTCTCCTTGGCTTCTTTCTTAACCAGTCGACGAGCTCTTGTCATTCTGTAGTGTCATCCTGCTCAGAAGCAGAAGATGCGGAGGACACTGAGGATAGCCTCCTCCTCTGCCGTCTCTCCTTGCTGTCACCACAATCGTTCTTCTTCCTGCCCCTGTCCTCGCTCTTCCTTTCCCTTCCTCTGCTCCTCCTCCACTCTTCACCTTGCTACAGCCTTCTCTCTTGGCTGGAGCTCTTGCTCCTGTGTTCAGCACTTCTCTGTCTCCTTCTCCTATCTCTTTCGCTGCTGTCTCTGTCTCTCACACGCCGTCTCTCTGCACTGGAGCGTGTGCTAGAATAAGATAAACTCCTGCTCTGCCTGTGCTCTCATTTTTTTGACTCTTCGTATTGTGTTTATTTGGAACCCATCCTCATCTGGGTAACACCTAATTATGCTATTATATATAATTTCCCTTTTTTAAAGAATTCTACTTGTGCAACCAGAAAAAAAAATAGTTTTAACATGAAGTGTATTTTGTTGAAATTATCAGCATTTCACTCTTTTTGGTAATTGCAGTCTTAATGCTATCACAGCAATGTTTCTCAGTGGTACCATCCACAGTAATCTCATGTATGCACATGCTCATGTATCTGTTGTATTATAGTCTTTACATAATCACACTGTTAAAGCAGAGACCCTTGCATACTAATCGATTTTATTTCTCCATTTCGATTCTGGACTTTTTCAAAGAAGCTGCAGCTCCACTAAATTCTCTGCTTCTACTCTGAATCTGGAACTGTCATGAAAGTTCTGGAATCTCTTGTCATATGTTTCTGTGTGAAAGAGCCAATACATTTTCATTTGAAGCATTTATCAGCAGCTGCAGCAGGTAAGTTCATCTTCAAAGTTTATGCTTGTGTTAGTACAAAATAATAGCAGTGATGACGTGTCTGATGTGTACTGTTCAGAACAGTGTTTCTGTGTTTCTGTACAATCTGGTGCTCCAGATATTTCTCGATATAGTTGAAACAATGTATTTTCCTGTACTGTACTTTCCTGGCCTTCTAATACATTTATATTATATGGAGTATTACAAATATTTATTAGGCTAAAAAAATGTGTAATTGATTTTAAATGTGTTAGGTTTAAGTAACAGAAAATATTCAACAGTGGGCTGGTGAAGTGGATTAGTTTTTCATAACTGAACATCCTGAAGAGTTTTATTCCTCTTAAACCACCAATGGTTTGAATGATATATTAATCAAAGCACATCGTGTCATACTTTTAAGCATTTATTGACACATTCAATATTTAAAGTCATCTGCTATCATTTAGATGATCTACAATAGAGATGCACTGATCAGCTCAAACATCATCCGAATCCACCAGCACCATCATTTTCTCTGTATAAGATCTCCACACTGGATCGTCCCATTACAATGATACTAATTTTTAGTTTTCAGCATGATGATATTGTCAATGGATGGCTTTTTAAAAGCTCATTCCGTGCAGTTAGAGTAGGGGTGTCAAACTCTGGTGTAATTATATAAGATGTGCCTTACAGCTGACTAACCGCATGCTCCGCTAATACTACAAATCCCAGAATGCCTTGCCACTGTATTGATGCATAGTCACGAACAGCAAGCGCCCCTCGTTCTCTGTTGACAGTCGTTAACAACCAGGCTACAGTCACATCGGGCACGTTAAATCCACCCTCCACAAAAATGGCCAAACAAAAGATGGACAATAGAAGCTTTCAAGACAGGAGGGAGGCAAATTATCTGTTCATGAATATAAAGGACAGACCTGTTTGTCTTGTGTGCATTATCGTGAAATCGTGAAATGACATATGGTTAAGTAGAAGAATTCGTTCTCTGCATTTAACCCATCCAAAGTGCACACACACACACACCGTGAACACACACCCGGAGCAGTGGGCAGCCATTTATGCTGCGGCGCCCGGGAAGCAGTTGGGGGGGTTCGGTGCCTTGCTCAAGGGCACCTTAGTCGTGGCCGCCCCGAGACTCGAACCCACAACCTTCGGGTTACGAGTCAGACTCTCTAACCATTAGGTCACGACTTTCCCCCCATGAGAAGTATAAGGACCTGGGCGTAAAGCAGAAGCTCCAGAAGGCAGAGGGGTTTAGTCTGGTTTCCCGGCAGACTATGTTCAAAAAGTGAAGCTGCTGTAAAGGCTGTAAAGCTTTATTGTGGCAGCAGAGACAGCAAAATCTGCCGGCCCTTTAATGAGGGAGAGTTTGTCAAAAAGTCTATGGTCAAAGTTGGTGAAATGAAAACCAAATGTGTCTTTTATTTCGAATTTATTTTCTTATGTGTTTGTAATATCAAGCTCTGGTTGTTCCAAATCCTGTATTTAAGCAAAACTAAAGTTTGTTTCCATATGAAAAAGGTTGAACATTACATATCAGTTGCAGTTCATTTTTCAATAAATATTCAATTTGGCCCGATCTCAGTTTTATATTTTGGCCCACTGTAAATTTGAGTTTGACACCCCTGAGTTAGAGCAATCAGCGCGTAACATAATACTCTGGATAGATGCCGCTTTTAATCGAAAGTTTATTTTATTTTATTTTATTTTATTATTTATTAATCTATTTCTAAAACAAAAGGTTGCTCTGTGTCCAGATTTAGGCTACATTTAGGGTATTAGCATAATAATAAACACATGCTTTAGTCCCTTTATCTGGAATGTCATTCTTCTCCAGGGGTGATTCTAGGGTCAGAGATTTAGGGGTGCTGAGCTCCTTTTTAGGGGTGCTGAATCTAAGGATATGATCAAAAGGCACACAGAGGCGTGTCATTTCAAATGTCTTTATTATTGGGCTTTTAACTTTTTATTAAATGACAAATTCCTCTCACAATATAATTATGGACTGTCCCTAGTCTCTAACCTGAATCTGTCTTTTTTCTTTTAAGGAACTGTCGTATGTCCATTGCCCACTGGCAGGCCACACACACACACACACGCGCACGCGCACGCGCACGCACACGCACACGCACACGCACACGCACACGCGCGCACACACACACACACACACACACACACACACACACACACACACACACACACACACACACACACACACACACACACACACACACACACACACACACACACACACACACACACAACTGAGAAATAACAGATCTAAATCTAGGAATGAATAACAATTCATTTAAAAAGCCACAGTGAGTGTTTTCACACATACTTGTGGTATATAGTGATATGGCGTTTGTTTTCACTCTGGTCCAAACGCCAGGGCTTCATGTTTCCATGTCGACTGACCAGAAAAGACGCACGCGACATCACCTGACTTCTGCCTGTCAGGAAGTCCAGAATACAGATGCACAGAGATCTGTTTAGTCCCAGAGTCTGGAGCTTCGCCACAAGCGTGGCAGGCACTATTGTGTTAAATGCTGAGCTGTAGTCCACAAACAGCATTCTCACATAGGTGTTCTTATTTTCCAGGTGGGAGAGAGCAGTGTGTAGGGTGAAAGCGAAAGCATCATCTGTGGAACGGTTGCTGCGGTATGCAAACTGTAAGAAGAAGAAGAAGAAAGAAGAAGAAGAAGAAGAAAACCGACAATAACAATAGGTGTCTACGCCCCTTTGGGGCTTGACCCCAATAATAATAATGGATCTCGTATTCAAGTTAAGAAATGTAATTATATTGATTCAATATTTGATTTGATCAGAATCAGGTTTATTGGCCAAGTGTGTTGACACACAAGGAATTTGGTTCCAGCTGGTTGTGACTCAAAAGTACAGTCATAAATAACACTATAATATAAAACAGGATAATACAGACTATATAAGACAATACAGACGATGAGATACAATATATACAGTATGAGGATTTAAATATAAATACAGAATATACATCAGATCAGTTATGTACATAAAGTGTGAAAAGTTCATGGTAGTGCAAATAACAATATTGTGCACTATTATGCTTTTTGTACAATAAGAAGCAGCAGTAGTGTGTGTAACATATATGGATGATTGTGGAGGTTGTGTCCAGGGTGTGAAGGGACAGCAGTGATTTTTTCCTGCCTGGTTTCTGGTTCTTGAATGGTACAAGTCTTGGGGGGGTGGGCAGGGGGGCACCATTTATTTTTTCTGCTGTTTTTACTGTGTGATGCTGTCTGTTCCTGTCCTGTTTTTTTTTTTGCTGCTCCAAACCAAATGGTATTGGATGTGCACAGGACAGATTCAGTAACTGCAGTGTATAACTGCATCAATAGCTCCTGTGGCAGACAATAATTCCTTAATTGATGTAGAAAGTACATCCTCTGCTGGGCCTTTTTGATAATGGAGTTTATGTTGCACTCCTTTTTCAGGTCTTGGGAAATGGTAGTGCCCAGAAACTTGAGGGACTCCACAAATGACACAGGGCTGTTGGGTATTGTGAGGGGAAGTAGTGTTGAGGGGTCTTTTCTAAAATCCACTCTCATCTCCACATTTTTGAGGGTGTTTAGCTCTAGGCAGTTCTGACTGCACCATAGCACCAGCCGCTTCACCTCCTGTCGGTATGCAGACTCGATGCCATCTCGGATGAGACAGATGAGCGTAGTATCATCTGCAATTTTCAGGAGCCTAACAGTTGGGTAACTTGAAGTACAGTCATTGGTATATCGAGGGAGAATAGCAGTGGGGAGAGAACATATCGCTAAGGAGCGCCAGTGCTGATTGTCTGAATACTGTTTCCTGCCTGTCAGAAAGCTGGTGATCCACTGACAGATGGAAGGGGGTATAGTGAGTCTTAGGAGTTTGGAGTGGAGAATTTTTGGAATTATAAGTCGACAAAGAGAATCCGGGCATATGTCCCTGGGCAATCAAGGTGTTGCAGAATGTAGGGCAGTCCAATGTTGACTGCGTCGTCCACTGATCTGTTTGCTCGGTAGGCAAACTTTAGGGGATCCAGTATCCGTTCTGTTACAGCACACTGTTAAAGCAGAGACCCTTCCCTGCTAATTGATTTTCTTTCTCCACAAAAGCCATAATGACCATATTGCGATTCTGGAATGAAGCTGCAGCTCCACTAAATTCTCTGCTTCTACTCTAAATCTGGAACTGCCATGAAAGTTCTGGAATCTTTTGCCATATGTTTCTGTGTGAAAGAGCCATTACATTTTCATTTGAAGCATTTTGTCAGCAGCTGCAGCAGGTAAGTTCATCTTCAAAGCTTATACTTGTGTTAGTACAAAATAATAGCAGTGATGAAGTGTCTGATGTGTAAGTTACTGTTCAGAACAGTGTTCTCTGTGTTTCTGTACAATCTGGTGCTCCAGATATTTCTCGATATAGTTGATACACTGTATGGCTTATACTTTCCTGGCCTGCTAATACATTTATATTATCTGGAGTATTACAAATATTTATTAGGCTAAAAAAATGTGTAATTGATTTTAAATGTGTTAGGTTTAAGTAACAGAAAATATTCAACAGTGGGCTGGTGAAGTGGATTAGTTTTTCATAACTGAACATCCTGAAGAGTTTTATTCCTCTTAAACCACCAATGGTTTGAATGATTTATTAATAAAAGTGCATCGTGTCATACCTTTAAGCATTTATTGACACATTCAATATTTAATGTCATCTGCTATCATTTAGATGATCTACAATAGAGATGCACTGATCAGCTCAAACCTCACCGGAATCTGCTACTTCAAATAAATCATCCGCCCGCCATCCACCAGCACCATAATTGTGTATTGTGTCCCGTGTGTATTGATGCAGTACGAATGCAGTGTGCGTGTGTGTGTGTATAGTCCAGTGTTGAACTGTTGAATATTGTGGAAGTATGCTGTATGCTGTGTTAGTTATGGCTGTTAATTAGTCTGATGGCCTGATCGAAAAAGCTATCCCTCAGTCGGGGATAAGGCCAATGGATGGTTCTTTATCAGCTCATTCGGTGCAGTTAGAGCGATAAGTGCATAACATAATATTTTGAACAGATGCTGCTTTTAATTAAACAATAAATAATTAATTAAACAAAAGGTTGTTCTTTGTTCGGATTAAGCTACATTTTATTAATAGCATAAACACAGGCTTTACTTCCTTTCAGATTTTAGCTGTAATGTCACCGTTTCTGTCAACTTTTATGGACTTTGTTTCCTATATTTATGCTTTTCTATTATTACTATGCACCAACACACAAAGACAAATTCCTGTACATGTAGATAATACAGTAGCTGGAAATAAACCTCATTCTGATTCTGGAATTCCCGAACAGTCGAGTTATTTTTACAAGAACCCTGCCTGATGTCATACACTGCCCTCTTCCGGTCAAAACGTTTCATTACTACTTTAAAAAACGGCTTTTTCTCTTTCCGATTTTCTGTGTTGTTCTATAAAATGCACCGAGAATTTTCACACAGAAACTAATGAGAAAGATTTTTGTACTTAAACCATTTATTCTGTTCTTTTTTTACTTATGCTGGACCCAGCACAAGTAACTAACAATACGGTATGTCCTACTTACTCAGGATCAGAAGGAGCTTTATTACCAAGTGCGCTTGCGCACGTTCAGCTCAATACTTACTGGTCTCCGAGCAGCATTGCTCAATGCCATAGGATGGAAATTATTTACTGCAAGATTATTATGTTTACATGACTCCCGATTGTTAAAATGAGTATCAAATTAACGATAAACTTTAACAACAGAGACACACGTACACAGGTACGCAGTTTATTTGTCGCGCTGCTGTTTTTGTTTCACACTATAGCACGGGCATCATGTCAAACTTAGCACTTACCTTATAACTATCATTCCTTCACCTTCCTGTTACTAAGTGGGGGGAAAATGCATCTTGTTGTAGATAACAACAAAACAACAGCTTTACATCTGATCATTAAAAAGAAAATTGCTAACACTGGGAATTTTCCTAAATATTAAATACATGTCTTTAACAAAGCACAATCAACTATTACACTTTGTAAAAGAACATGTTTAAATCTGTTTATTATTGTTAGGAGTATTTAATCATGTGGAGCATCTTCCATAAAGGTCACTGTGACTTCTACTATAATGTCTACTACAGACATGATAACATATTTAAACTTGCACGTTTGTACAATTGATAAAATCATCAACAATTGTTTTCCCTGTAGCTGCTGTTATAGACAATAAACAACACCAAGCACATTCAGGCCTGTAACAGCACTGTGTTATAAGTGTAATTAATGCAGAAATTCTGTTATGTTCAATAAGTTCTCAAATATAAACTTCACTGCTTGAGGTGCACATGCCCTGTGTTGTTCTGTGTTGTGGCTCATCCAAAATATGCATATGAACAAAATAAACTAATGGAAAAGGCGTTTAATGACATGAGGCATGTGATAAATTTGCGACTCCACTGGATAATTGGCAGTCGATACTGTTATGAGGAAGGATGTGCGTTTTGCTTCAGTTATTCTTAGTGCTGCATCGATCTAAAAAAAAAAAAGACAATTCGATCCATGACATTTGAAATGAGATTCTGATATTATTAAATTGTATTCAGTTCTTCTTTTGAACAACTGGTATATGATATAAAGTGTTTTTTTGTCTTTCATGAATGTCTTCATACGTTTTACTCTTTGTTTTACTGTAATGTTAAGACACGAAACTGTGACTTTGTTCTATATAATATTGTAGTGTGTGATCTATGCTGTTCTTAATTAAATTATTATCTTTAAATGAACAATTTTCCAGCGTGAATGACAGATATTTCTCAATATTTCTACAAGGTAATTGTAATTGTAATGGAAAACTAAAAGATTTCAATTAAAAATCCAGCTCATATTTCACTTTGCTCTTCTGAAGTACAGCAATCTAAACATAATCTGTTATTATGAGTAAAATGTTAAAAAAAAATTTCTTCATGTTGAAAAAATATATTTTCAATATTTTACAGTGTGACTGTTTGAGAAACTGAGACTGACGTTGCTCTGTAGCAGAGACTTCAAGAACTTTAGGACATGCTGTTCTTCCTTGTCCTGTCTTTTTGGGTTTCAGCTGTATTGACTTCGGGCCAGGTTTGGCCATTGAACAGCACACCACGAAAAACAGTCACTCTGAGTAAGTGAGCTGTCTTTGTTGCTTTATTTTATGTTGTTGTTTTTTTAATAGTTTTTTTCTTAAATATATATAGTTTGTGATTTGGCTCCACAGCATTGCTGTTTAATGTTACTGTTATAAGCCTTGCATTATACAGTATTAAAAGCATGTTGATGTGTTGTTGCAGCTGAATGGTTAAAAAGTGCTGATTTAAATTCTTACTTCTGTCAAAATCGCTCACAGCTTAATATAAAAGATCCACACAATATGTAAATGAATACATACATAAAAAATAATAGAAAAAGACCATTTTAGGGCATTGATACAAATAACACAAAGCATTATTGAGTTACTGAGGTCAAAAGTTACAGTTGTTTTAAGTCTTTCTTCAACTTCACTTCTTTGTACTTTTCTTTATTATGAGCACCAAAGGTCTTATATCTACTCCAACACAGTGGACACTAAAAGCCTATTCTGCTGTTGCTAGGTAACAGAGGACATGTCTTTCAAGAGGAGGGAGTGTGGAATTACACCACCATGCTCCTGATGGAAGATGAGGGTGTGCTCATCCTGGGAGCTCGAGAGGCCATCTTTGCCTTGGACCTCAACAACATCACACACAAGAAGGCTATGGTCAGGAAAAAGATTTCATTTGAATAATAATAATAATAATAATAATAATAATAATAATAATAATAATAATAATAATAATAATAATAGATTTATTTATTTATTTATCACAGCCTCAACTTTTTTGGTTGTTTTTTTGTTTCAATATAACTTATAACTAGGGTTCATTTGCTTATATTCTATCGTTTTTACATTTTATCTATTTATATTATTTTAATGTTAACTTTTATTCCAGTTTCAAACATTCATTCTGTTATTAGATTTTTTACATTTCAGATAGTAATAATTGTTAAAATAAATGTTAAAATTCTTTGCTTTAGTAAAAAATTTTCACCTGCACTGTACTTATTTAATTCTACATTCTATATATTCTCTTCTCTTCTCTTTTTTGTAGGTTAAATGGGCGGTGACTTCAGAGATGCAGCGCACTTGTATTTTCAAAGGGAAAACTCAGGTGAGGGGTGTGTTGTGTGTGACTGTTCTGTGTAAAATCCAGAGACTGTTATGTGTGTGACTCACAGGAGATCAGCAGTTTCATAAATACTCTAAGCTTCCCATCTAGTAATTAAAATACGTCTACAACCCAAGAGACCACACCACCATCACCACCACTTTGACTACTGTGAAGTGGTTTATGCTGATGAAGGAATGAATAAAGGAATGGAAGAAATAAACTTGCTTTCCACTATATTAAGAACATCTGTACACCAGCACATTATTGATGTTACCTAATAATGTGGCACCTAAACAATGCGGAAAAAAGGAATAGTTCAAGAGCTTTAGGTGACCACAATTTACAGTTTACACAGAAAACTGTACCGCTGAGTGACAGTTTGTCAGACCAGCTCTCTGATCACAGAGATCATACATTTTCTTTATTTTTGATGCAAACATTAACTGAAACTTTTACCTCTACTGTATCTGTAAAATCCAGCCAGAGGTTTGATCACTACACTGTGATTATTGCACACTAGACAACTCATTTGGGTTACAATACAGCTTGGTCCTTGAATGAGGTTGAAGCTTTATCTTGGCTAATCATGGACAAGCCTCTTAACAGTGTACTCTACTTCAAAAATATATACAAAATAATAAAACAATATTTTTATTTACCATCCAACAGCTTCATATACAAAATTGCAGCAACATTAAAACAAGTTAATGGACCTAATCACTTTGGGCCATAATCAGACAACAGCTGTCGAAATGATATCACTACTCCCAAATTGTAACATCATCCTCAGATTACTGAATAGTCTTCTTACACACACTGTAAATATGATGAAAGTTTAAACTTGATACATTATTATTAATAATCATAATAAGATGAAGACTACATACTTATGACTGGTGTACAAATAAGACACTAATTTCAGTAGTCTAAAGAGTAAAAACAGGATTTCCAAAACATCCACAGAAATGTATATGTATATCTTTGTCTTTATATGTAAATATGTAAATTCTCAAATAAGGGTTAAAAAAACGAATTATTTCCTAATACAGTAAAGAACTAGACATTGTCTGAGTTTTGAGAATATTAAGAATTAGATGTTATACCCCGAAACCGTGTCTAACTTTCAAACCCTAATTAGATTAGATTCAACAGTTTTGTGTTTTAAATATATCATATGATTAGGAACAGGTATGCTATTATACAAAGCCCTTATCTTATCTCCTTAACTCATCCTCTCTGAGTCCTCACCTAGCCTATGAAATTATTCCCCATTATTCTTCTGTCTTGTTTTGTTCTGTTAACGGATCTTTTTTTTCTGTCTCTTTCTGATTGACTTCCTAATAATTTCTTTGGACTTTGTATTTCCTGTAATTTTCCTTTCCAGACTGATTGTCATAACTACATCCGGATCCTTCATAAAATGTCGAACGACACCATGTTTGTTTGTGGTACCAACGCTTTTAATCCAACCTGTGATATTATGGTGAGTAAAAATTCCTCCACATACAGTGGTGTGAAAAAGTGTTGGCCCCTTTCTGGATTTTATTTTTTTGCATGTTTGTCACACTTTAATGTTTCAGATCATTAAACAAATGTAAATATTAGTCAAAGATAACACAAGTAAACATAACATGCAGTTTTTAAATTAATGTTTTAATACTAAGGGAAATGCAAACCTACATGGCCCTGAGTGAAAAAGCTGTTAAAACATAACTGTGGTTTATCATACGTGAGATCAATTTCTCTAGCCACACCCAGGCTTGATTACTGCCACACGTGTTCGCATTCAAGAAATTACTTAAATGAAACCTGACTGACAAAGTATTGTATTTTACTGTAAAATGTCCTTGCTATGATATTGTAGACATTTGTTAACATGAGTTTCAGCCTGTGTGCATGTTTTGTTGTATTATATCACACAATGTAGACATTTCATGTAGCTGTGTTCTGTCTTCCAGTCTTATAAAGACGGCAAGCTGACTCTCGAAGGTAAACAACAAGATGGGAAAGGAAAGTGTCCATTTGATCCTTTCCTGAGATGCGCCTCTGAATTTGTCGGTAGGTGCTTCATCTCTCTTAAGGCAAACTGCTCCATGACGTAAAAGACAAAGCGAACAATGTGTAGTTAGTGATTGATTAAAAGTTCTATGTCACTTTAAGTTTTAAAGTTTTTACTATTATTATTCTTTTTCATTTCCAGTTTAGTTCATGCATTATATTATTTGTGAAGGTCAATTCTTTAGTCACAGGTGATACTTATGATATCTCATATGATATTCTGAATGCTTTAAAGGAAAGTAACCCAATGATACCATCATTATGTTTTAATAATATAATGCTGATTGTCGTTTAGATGGAAAGCTGTACTCTGCTACGTATAATAATTTCCTGGGCTTTGAACCAATTGTGATGCGCAGCTTAAATGGCACCATAAGAACTGAATACAAGACTTCATGGCTTAATGGTAAGAATGTAAATTTTATTAAGTAAGAGACTAAGATGAGTCTTCTTATATTGGATATAATTTAAAAGTCAACTTTACATCTCATACCTTTCTTTAATTCTTGGATCATGTGATTGAGTAGTTGAGAGTCACTGATTAGTTTTGTTATTTCAGAGCCCAATTTCATTGGCATAAAGCATGTAGCTGAGGGAGATGACAACCCAGAGGGGGATGATGACAAGATTTACCTTTTCTTTAATGAAAGAGCTGTGGAGTACGATGCCTACAGTAAGATGGAGGTGTCAAGGGTGGCCCGTGTTTGTAAGGTACTCTTCCTTATAAAAGGATGTTGCTGATATTACAGTACACCATTCTACATTTCTATGGTTTTATTCATCAGGACCTGGTTAAATAATAGTTGTGTGGTCCTCACCACTTCTTTGTTCAAACAAAGAACCTCAGGTGACGACAAAATATCTGGGTGGGGAAATATAAGCACACGCGTCCTACTTCCACATCAGTACTTAACAAACCAGATTTTACTAAAGAAATGCACAAGATTAACTAATCATAAAGATGAGAAACTATTATATATCAAATATTATAAGCTTTACCAGCCTGCTTTCGATGCTTTTATACATGAATAGAAAACTTTGCAACATTGTGCTCATACCCTCTGATCTCTCCTTGCTAGGGGGATGTGGGAGGACAGCGGACATTGCAGAAGAAGTGGACGTCATTTTTAAAGACTCACCTGGACTGTCCTGTCCTTCAAACCAGACTACCACTTCTCATACAGGATGTGTTCCTCTTCTGCCCAGACACCTGGAAAACCTGTATGTTCTACGGTGTCTTCACTCCTCAGGGGTGAGTAATGTTCAGTTCAAAAATGCCAGCAGAATATGTTTAAATAACTGCAGTGAATTTTTTTTACAAGTGATTTTGAACGTAATCAGGATTGTGGTTGAATACCAGACCAACAATACAGTCAAACCTTAAGGCAGAGGACTTAAACATTACCATTTTTGTTGGATTAGCCTCAGCTCAAAGGCATGTGAATATCAACATGGTTAGGTCAAATGGGAAACATAACAGGCTTTACGTTAACAATTCACTGGAATTTATAGTCAATAATTGTTTGCCATTAGAATTACACATTATGGTATTAGTTTGATTGTCACAGTGGTTTAGTGGTTAGCACCCTTGCCTCACACCTCAAATGTTTGTGGTAAGATTCTCTCCTCTGCCTTGTGTAAAGGGAATTTGCCTGTTCTCCTTGTGCTTTGGGGATATCCTCCAGGTACTCTCGTTTCCTCCTGCAGTCCAAAACATTGTAGGCTGAGGAATAGCATCTCTAAATTTTGCCCATCTCTAAATAGTATCTCTAAATGGATTGGCTCCAGGTTCCCCACAACCCTGTGTAGGGTAAGCGCTATAAACAATGGATGTATTTGCAATATGTTCTCATTATGAAGCATTTTAAATTGCACTAGCCTTTTATATCTGATTCAGACATTACATATGATTTGTTTGTCTGATTTGTTCATCCTAGTGCTGCATGTTTATGGATAGAAACAGGCACATAGAGAGAACATATGGAGAGAATCTCCACACAAATGCACAGGATCAACCTGGGGACCCTGGCAGTATGAGATGGCAATGCTGCACCACTTTGTGGTCTTTATATTGCATATACCAGTAACTTCATAATATGCATTATTATAATATGATAATTATTATTTAGCACTACACACTCATATGAAAACCTCAGTCAAATTTAATCATGCATACAGACACTACTTTATTTTTGAGTAAAATGTTTTTACTCTTATATGAAATGAATTAACTTTAGGAGGTTACATGATGCAATAAGGTGTACTCAAAAAGTACCTAAGAAAGTCAAATCCTGTAAATCAAGTTAATGCTTCTTCCTGTTTTTTCTTCCTATTTTCATATGAGTAAGGATGTGACATCCATTTAAAAAAAAATGTGTAAAAAATAATAATAATTATAGTATATTCAAACATTAATTAGACATTGTTTTATTAACCACCGACTTATGATGCTCGTTTCATAGCTGTGAACTTACTAAAAAGGACATGTCGGAGTACTCAGCAGTGTGCGCTTACAGGATACAGGACATTAGGGAAGTCTTCTCTAAAGGCAAATTCAAAACGCTACACGATGATACATCACTTAGAAAATGGGTGACATACTACGGACCTTTGCCTGACCCTCGCCCCGGAGCTGTGAGTTCAACATTTACCAACATATTTTACAACAATAATTTTTATTTGTTAGCTGATGAAAGAATAAGTGAATATAATAGACAACATTATACTGCAGCTGAATACTCAGAGGGTCTTGATTAATTTTTGACTGTAGTTCCAGGTGCAAGAAACTATGTTCCCAGTTACTATTGATGCTCTTGTTATCATTTCCTGAGTAATAACTCACATAGTGATGTGCATGGGGAATGACATTTTAATTTGTATATTTTGTCTCCAAATGCACCACCTATGCAGTAGTTATTATTTTCTTTGTGTTGCTCTCTCAATGTGTGCATGTGTGTAGTGTATTAACAGTAAAACAAGGGAGAAAGGGATTTCAAAGTCTTTGGACCTCCCTGATAAAACCCTCATGTTCATCCGAGACAACCCACTGATGGATCAGGCAGTGAAGCCTTCTGAGCAGCCCCTACTGGTGAAGAAAGGAGCTGCATTTACTTGTATAGTGGTGGCCAGCACTACTGCCCTGGATGGGAGCAGCCATCAGGTCATGTTTATTGGCACAGGTACGTAATTTATACAGACTTATGCATGTATGTGTTATAGTGTTCAATCAACTGTACAATCTTTGTAACAGCAAGCGGTTCAGTGCTGAAAGCAGTCAACTATGACGGAAAGATGGTGATAATAGAGGAGGTGCAGCTCTTTAAGCAGTCCGACCCAGTAAAGATATTGCGGCTCTCTATTTCCCTGGTAAGCCTCAGAACACATTTACATTAGATTTCCTTTCCTCCCTGAAGCTACACCAAATGTTTATAGGTTAGTTTTATCTTATTAGATTTTTTATTTATTTTTCTTTGAGTGCAGTTCCAGAAGTGAACCCTGGTCAAACTGGGAATGGTGGACTAAGGTTTGTTTCGGGGCCAGATGATGTTTAAAGTGATTTAATTCTCATCCTGTTTTAACGTTCATTGTGGCAGATATATATATATATATATATATATATATATATATATATATATATATATATATATATATATATATATATATATATATATATATATTGTAGATATTGTCAGAGTGCCTTCTGCTTGTATTGTGCAATGAAAGTGGCTCATATTACTTGTATATAAGTAAACAACTACTGTAGGACTTACCTTGCCGCAATCCTGTTAAAACAAACAAACAACAAAAAAAAAAGCCTTAAATCCCTCTAATGATAGGTAAGCTAGTTTAGCAGTTATCTCTAAGCTAATTCCAACAAACATTTTGCATTGCACCTAACTGCTACTGTTGTGTGAGTTTTATGTTTCCCAAGAGATTAAGAAATATGACTTGTTTCCAAACAAGCCTGAACTTTATTTTGCCCAGTGTGATAGCCAACAGTTTTAACCATTATTATTATAACCATTCTTTCACTCAGTTATTTTTCAGTAACTTTTCCAGCTAACAGCTGTGACTGATCAGCAAGGCACGTTCGAAGCATTCAACAATGTAATGCAAATTTGAACAGCAATATATTTGCATGTGGAAAGCCATTTATTGATGCTGATGTTTAGCCAATTTATTTAAATTCTGCTGATGTTTAGCCAATTTATTTAAATTCAGTTAGCAAATATTTGTCTTAGCTCTTGAAGTTGAAGATTTCCCTTCAACTTCAAGAGCTAAGACAAATATTTGCTTTGTAATATGTTGTTTGCAAGTTATTAGCTAGGCTGCTAATGCCTCTAATGTGTACTGTAGCTGCTCTTTTTATATTATAGTATGTAGTATATGGAGTATATGGAGCTGATGGGTACATTATGGACTTTAGCTGCTTCTGGCACAAGCAACAAACTAAAGCAAAATTTGACAGTCTATATACTTGCTCATTTTTATGACATTAGTGAAAATCAGTCAGAGACCGCTGTGTCTAAGAATCAAGGCAAGTTTTTTTTTTTTTTTAGCTCTGTGTGATTTTACACTAATTAATTGATTTATTAAGGGGGAAAATAGTTATCAATTTACTTAGGGAAATTAATAAAATGCATTTTCACTTGAGTGAATTGTTTTTATTTTTTTGATAATTTTAAAAAATATTTTAGAAATAAAATATTCCTACTGCTTTTAACACATTTTAGGGAACATGCAAATCTAACATTTTTTCCCCTTATCATTCACACTAATAAAACTTTCCTATCATGGCTATCCCAGTACCCATCTAATTTATTTAATTATTTCTACTTGTGATTCAGTTTTAGTTTGATTCTGTTATAGTTTGACCATCTTTTTAATAACTGCTGCACATATTGTTTCAGGGTCAGCTGTATGCAGGCTCAGAGGAAGCAACGGTGCAGATGCCACTTAGTACATGTGACCATTACGCTTCCTGTATGGACTGTGTGCTGGCCAGAGACCCTTACTGCGGCTGGGACCTCAGCGCTGACCGCTGCATTGCTATAAAAAACATTCATCCAGACACACACAGGTACTCAGCATATACTTCTCAGCTGCTGTAATATAGTGTTGTAAGGAAACAAGTCAAGATGTGGTGTGCTGTTGTAGGCAAACGGGCAAAAATACAATAGGTGTGATGTGACCTGAAGTTTATCTTTTAGTAATTATTAATAACTTTTAATTATTAACTTTGATTAATTATTAGATTTTTTTTTCAATTAAATAACAACACATTAACCTATTCATTCATCAGCATTTTACAGTATTATTTACCATTGGCGTGCCATGGGGTTTCAGTCAGGGCCTTCAGTAAGCATGTAAACCACATACATACTCATCTGTCACAGCTAGCGCAGCCATATGCAAATAATGCGCATATTCGGCTGCACATACAGGCGCTCAGCAACATGACAGCTGATCAACAATTAGCCTAAAACAGTATGCTAGGTAAGGGTGGGTTGAATTCAGACTAAATTTCCTTGCATGTATCAATAAATGTAATCCCCCTATGCACACTGTGTGCATAGTGTCACATTCACATCCACATGCCACAGTAGGCTACTATCAATGCAACACGAACCACTCAATAACAAAGTGCATAAGTCATTAATAATGCCTATTATCAGATGTGAGCCACAATCTGCATGATACAATACTCGTCAAATAGTAAAGCACTCACCCATCACCTTATAAATAAAATTCATGCGTCTGTCTTTTTTGAAAAAGCGTTCAATAACGTCATCGAGGAGTTGTCCTTTTTGCTTCAGCTGATTGAGCAATTCTTTCTCAATGGAGAGAGAAACCAAAGAAGACAGCCTTTATTGTCCAGTTGTGCTAAAAGTTTTTAAATGCACAACTTACAGTATATGGTGCTCGGAGTCATGGTGTTTAAGAGCTGCCTTCGTGAAGCTGTTCAGACTGTCAAAGCCAGAATAATTCCATGTCCCTTTACTCATATTAAAAAGTAAACATGACCAACAAAATAACTTGTTGATGGATGCTAGCTGATAGGCAATCATAGCGCTCATAATTGCAATCTTTAAAATGGCGCTGGGCACGTAGCTAGACCCAGAGGATGTGCTGTCAATAAATGTCAAAATTTGATTGGTGTATTTTTATGTTATTTTATTACTAATGCTTGTAACAAATCAGATGTGTTGTCCTTCAACAAAAACCTAGCAATATCTGTAGAGCTGGTCCCAGCAGTGTAAGCTGATTTTTAAGTGACTTTTTGAGAGTACTCCAGTTCAACCTTAACAAAACTAATGAATTTTACAATTTTACAGACATTACACCAATGGAAATAAATAAATAGCATACTAAAAAAACATTTAACAGTTTAATACATTTAAACTGTTTTAAATTTAATATTTTTAATATTTTTTTTATATTTTTTTAACATTTAATATTTTTTTTAAAAAATATTTTTATAGGGCATGAAAATTTCACTTAATCACCTTCTGACCAATCAGAATCAATATTCAAACGTCACTGTGGTCTAAAATATTGAATTGACTGCTCTAGAGACTCTAGACTCTGCCCTAGAGAGGGAATGTTAGATATTTTGAATTTTCAATCATGTCCATCTATTTTTGTCTCCTGCAGTGAGGTGGTTCAGAGTCTGAGAGATGGAAATGCTGCACGTTGTCCTGCAGTCAGTATGTAAACAGGTGGCCTTTTACGTCCACTGGTTCAGATTGTACAGTATTTACTGATATGTGTGGGTAAATACTGTATATGTGCAGAAATGGTTTATTCCATTGTGACTTGTCACTAAAAGCCAATAAGACTCTCAAGGTCTGTTGTTTTTGTGTTACAGAAAGTACTACGATCATTAAAACCTTCTATCCTGGTAACGAGGTCAGGTTGCTTTGCCAGCCAGGATCAAACCTGGCCCGAGTGCAGTGGAGCTTAAACAATCACACAATTCAAAACTCCAACACGTACCACATTCAGCACAACAACTTGTTGATCCTCAACGCCTTGGACAGATACGCCGGATTCTACACCTGCACCTCTGTAGAGTCCTCCAATGGTAAAGACTATGTCATCCAAACTGCTACATATGAGCTGAGGCTGGGGAACTTCATGGAGCATCCTTCAGTTCAGCTGCAAGTCCAGAAACTGCAGAACACTCTCTTGGCCCTCAAGATCCTGGTCATTATACCAACACTGATATTATTAGTTCTTGTGGTATGGAACTTCTACAAAGGGCATTTTGCTGTCCAGAGAAAGTCAAAAAAATCTGAGGAAAGTCCACAGAGTGTATCTGTCTGTCAGGAGCCACTGCAAATTGTTCAAGAAAGTTCAAGAAAAATAACATTTAAAAAAAAAAAATAATCCCCTGATATGACAAACCAGCATAATGGAGACAAATTGCTCCAGTGAAGTTTATTTTTTATTTTGCAGACACCTCAATGACGAATCCAACATAATCCAGTTTCATAGCTCAAGACACATAATCTGAACTGATTGGAGATTTAAAAACAGTTTTATTACACTTTATTATTTCATTTTATTTGTAAACTTCAGTATATGCTTAAAACCCAAAAACACTGAAACTGGTTTAAGCACAGTATATTGTTTTATACAACCAGTCATCCATGGGATGCCAGCATAATTCATATTTCCTTCATAAATCTGTATTATGGAGGAGACATTGAATGAGAATGACCACCGGTTTAGTTTTTTCTTTTTCTTTCTTTTTTAATTATTTATTGATCATTTGAGCTAGTGGTAAATGGTTTTGTGAAGGTCTCTGTGCACTAGAGCCTGTGTATGTCTTTCCAGACAGGATACACAAACACTTCTTTCAAAATCCATGTCAGATAACACATTTAGCACGTCTAGACATCTACACTGAGCTTTTGACATGTGTGCCTTTTTCAAACCTCTTGCTGTTGAAGCCTCCAGATTCAGTACTGTGTTTCCAGGGCAGTAGCCCAATGACATTTGCAGGACTTTTTTTTACCTCTCTCTTGATGTCTTCTTCTTCTTCTACTGCATATCCTATGTATTTTTTTAATTTATTCTAACATTTTGTGAGCATTTTTTACTGTAAAATAAACTGTGAATGTGTTTGTCTAATGTCTTCTGTGTACAAAACCATTATTTTCAGTCTACATGACTTCAATCAAATAAGTTAAAGTTGTTAAAAAAAGATTTGTATTGTTGTAAAATAATAGGACAAAAATCTAATCATTTGAGGAGAGTCAATTCAGTTATATAAAAATATTCAGAATTTGCTTTACTATCATTTTAATTACAGGATAACCTCATCCACATATCTTTCAAATTACTTTTGTTCCCATGAGACCTGGTGCAAAGATTATTGTTTACTCAACAATGAAATGCTTCACTGCAATGTGAAAGCATCTTAAATAACGTATGTATTCACGTAGAAGTTTATACTTAAAGACAAGATAACTGTTTATATAGATGTCTTGAGCATCAGCTTCTCATCTGTAGTGATAGCGCTTGAAATGAAACAACAGCTGAAAGATGCCTTTGGAGAACTGGCAGCAGAAGCCGTGTCGATGCGAGAACTCCCATTCATAGTTGACTGCAGGAGTACGGGACTGTAACAACACGAGTCATACTCGGCCTGGCTCTGCTGGATCAGATCCTCCTCTGTCCAAATGGACTCTACTGCTCTGCATTTCTCTCTCTCCTCACCCTCTTCTGCATCTCCTCCACCCTTCTCTGCAGAGGCTCTGGAGCTCAGCCCTGGCCTCTCATCTCACTCTTCCTGTTTGTCTTTACATTCCTCTGCCTGCTCTGACACTCAGTAGTGGCCTGTGAAGGAGAGTAAGAAGAAAAGATCATTAGGATAGATTTTTTACACTTAAAAAAAAAAAACAAACAACAACAAAAAAAACAATCATTAAAATAAAAAATGACCAAATAAATAATATAAATTATTCCATTAATGAATATAAAGAATTATACTGTAAATAAACCTACACATTATATACATACACAAATAAATAAACAGCTAAAGCGTAATTTAAATTAAGCATTATGGTTTAAAGGGCCTAACGAATCAAACAAGCCCTCATTTGAGCCAATCGGTGCTTGTATTGCAGAGATAGACGGCTGAGAACCCAATGATGTCATGACATCATTTTTGGGAACCCGTTTTTGACTGACAATTACTCCTTCCAATAGCAATGAAATGGGCCGGGACCTCTACAGCTGTTTAGCCAATAAGGAAACGATTCCAACGATATGCAGCATCCCCCCTCTCTGCTGCCTGGATCTGCGTGAAACAGCTGCGCACAAGATTATTGCGCAATCCTTGACCTTTTCACGCTCTCACAGCTCAGGGTGTCAAGTTACAAGTCTGGTGTGAAAACAGGCCTGTAACTTGACACCCTGAGCTGTGAGAGAAAAGGTCAAGGAAAAGGTCAAGGACCCAAGCCATTTTTGGGTCTTTTGACTTGAATTTTTTTTGGTGAAAGCCAAGACATGTGGCTATGACCCTCAGTTGTTATTTGGTCCTAACATGTTCCAGAGAAATAAGATTAATGAGATGTGTTTAAAAAGCATAGGTCTAAAAGAGAAAGCCAAAAAATATCAATAATAATAATATCAATAATAATGTTATTAATATATATCCCTCAAAGTTTCACATTCTAGACCATAGGCTTGGGCTGAATGTTCAGTTTTTAGACATACAATAACAATCATCATCATCATCATCATCATCATCATCATCATCATCATTATCATCATCAGCATCATCTAAGCAAATTCAACAGGTTCTCTTGGAATTTTTTGCCTAAACCCAGGTCATTATTTGCACAATAACAATAGAAAGCAGGCTATTGATTAAAAAAAAGAGAAAGATAGGAAAGACATTTAGGGTCCACAACCTCTGTCTCCTTTTCCTATCTCTGTCCCTGCTGTCTCTGTCTCTTACATGCCATCTCTCTGAACTGGAGCGTGTGCTAGAACAAGATGAACTCCTGCTCTGCCTGTGCTCTCATTTCTCCTTCCTTTGACTCTTTATTGTGTTTCTTTCTACAACGGTCATCAATCAGTGAGCCAAGTAGGCAGACTTGAGTGATTCTGTTGGTACTATTTTCACTAATTGTCAGACATAAAACAATTCATTGGAGAAGACATAAGAACTGAACATACAAAGTTGCACTATAAATGTGTTTGAACCTAATTTTAAGTGTGACAGATTTGTAAAAAAAATCTGAATGAAAGTCAGAAGTCGGGTCACTACTAACACCACCCACATATGTGTTAGTAAAATGTAGCATGGTTACTGTGTCAGGATTCCATATTTTGAATCACCCTCTATTTTCCTTTTACAGTTCAAGTCAATTCAGTTTTCTCCATATACAGTAGTGCATTTAACAGATTTACAGACAAGTGTAAAATTTAAGGTATAAAATTATCTACAGTTAGCAAGCTTAGCACAACATTGGTAAGGCCCCCCCCCCCCCCCCTTTTATAGATGATATACGGAAGTAACTGTGAGAGGAAACAACATAAAAAATGGAACCCATCCTCATCTGGGTAACACCTAATAGTGCAATTGTGTATAATTTCCTTATTTTTTAAAGAATTGTAATTGTGCAAACAGAAAAAAACATGATAGTTTTAATATGAAGGCTATTTTGTTGAAATTATCGGCCTCTCACTCTTTGTGGTAATGCAGTCTTAATGCTTTAAAAGCAATTATAGTCCTAAGTCATCATAGCCAAAGGGATTGTATTAATTACAGTCTAAGCGATCTTCATGGTTTCTCAGTGGTACCATCCACAGTAATCTCATGTATGCACAATCTGTTGTGTTTTAATCTTTACGTAATCAGAATCAGAATCAGGTTTATTGGCCAAGTGTGTTGACACACACAAGGAATTTGGTTCCAGCTGTTTGTGACTCTCAAATCCGGTCGTATGTCCCTGGGCAGTCATGGTGTTGTAGAATGTAGTGCAGTCCAATGTTGATTGTGATTGTAGTGGATCCAGCATCCATTCTGTTACAGCAAACTGTTAAAGCAGAGAAGCATACTAATCGATATTCTTTCTCCACAAAAGCCATAATGACTTTATTATGATCCTGGACTTTTTCAAAGAAGCTGCAGCTCAACTAAATTCTCTGCTTCTATTCTGAATCTGGATCTGCTATGAAAATTCCGGAATCTCCTGTCATATGTTTCTGTGTGAAAGAGCCATTACATTTTCATTTGAAGCATTTTGTCAGCAGCTGCAGCAGGTAAGTTCATCTTCAAAGTTTATACTTGTGTTAGTACAAAATAATAGCAGTGATGAAGTGTCTGATGTGTAAGTTACTGTTCAGAACAGTGTTCTCTGTGTTTCTGTACAATAGAGGGGTGTTTTTTTGTTTTGTTCTGGTGCTCCAGATATTTCTCGATATAGTTGATACACTGTATGGCTTATACTTTCCTGGCCTGCTAATACATTTATATTATGTGGAGTATTACAAAATGATTGCTTTATATTATATGGAGTATTACAAAATTATGGCTAAAATTGTGTAATTGGTTTTAAATGTGTTAAGTTTAAGTAACAGAAAATACTCAACAGTGGGCTGGTGAAGTGGATTAGTTTTGAACATCCTGAAGAATTTTTATTCCTCTTAAACCATCAATGGTTTGAATGATTTATTAATAAAAGTGCATCGTGTCATACCTTTAAGCATTTATTGACACATTCAATATTTAATGTCATCTGCTATCATTTAGATCATCTACACGTCCCGTACAATAGAGATGCGCTGATCAGCTCAAACCTCACCCGAATCTGATGCTTCAAATAAATAATCCGCCCGCCATCCACCAGCACCATAATTTTCTCTGTATAAAATCTCGATACCCGATCGTCCCATTACAATTATACAAATTTTTAGTTTTCAGCATGATGATATGGTCAATGGATGGTTCTTTATCAGCTCAGTCGGGGCAGAGCGATAAGCGCATAACATAATACACTGGATAGATGCTGCTTTTAATTGAACGTTTATTTATTTATTTATTTATTTATTTATTTATTTATTTATTTATTTATGAAACCAATGTTTGATCTTTGTTCAGATTAAGCTGCATTTAGATTATTAGCACAATAAACACAGGCTTAAGTCCCTTTAGATGGAATGTCACCGTTTCTATCAACTTGTATAGACTTTGTTTTCTATATTTATACTTCTCTATTATTACTATGCACCAACACACAAAGACAAATTCCTGTACATGTAGATAATACAGTAGCTGGAAATAAACCTCATTCTGATTCTGGAATTCCCGAACAGTCGAGTTATTTTTACAAGAACCCTGCCTGATGTCATACACTGCCCTCTTCTGGTCAAAACGTTTAATTACATTTTTTTTTTTACTTTCCAAACAGCTTTTATTTTTCAGCTTTTTCTAATGAGAAAGATTTTTGTACACAAACTATGTATTCTGTTCTTTTTTACTTGTTTATTTTTTTAAAAGACAAAGTCAGTTGACAGCCCCATTATATTTGGACCCAGCATAAGTAACTAACAATACAGTATGTCCTACTGACTCAGGATCAGAAGGAACTTTATTACCAAGTGCGCACGTTCAGCTCAGTACTTACTGGTCTCCGAGCAGCATTGCTCAATGACGTAGGATGGAACTCAACATTTACAGACAGAAAGCTTTTTGTTTTAATCACATGTTAAACGTGGACTGATCTCCGTCCCAGTCATAATATAAACACAGGCCTATACTAATAAAAACAATTCTGACTTTTATGTCTTTGTTGAATACATAAAGTGTATTTAGACACACTATAGATTTTTATCTGAACGGATGCCAAACAAAATTAGTTACTGCAAGATTATTATTTTTTTAAATGACAGTACATGCTGTATTACTCGAATTCCACATGTATTAACTACTTTTTAAGAAATTTTCCTTGTTTAAGAATGACATGTCATATGTTTTATCTGTTAATAGTTTGTTGGAATAACTGAAACAATTCAAACAAGTCAAACTATCATTCCTTCACCTTCCTGTTCTAAGAGGGAAAAAATGCATCTTGTTGTAGATAACAACAGAGCAACAGCTTTACATCTGATCATTAAAAAGAAAATTGCTAACACTGGGAAATTTGAATATTCCTAAATATTAAATACATATCTTAAACGAAGCACAATCAATAATTACAGTTTGTAAAAGAACATGTTTAAATCTGTTTATTATTGTTAGTAGTATTTAATCATGTGGAGCATCTTCCATAAAGGTCACTGTGACTTCTACTATAAAGTCTACTACAGACATGATAATATATTTAAACTTGCACGTTTGTACAATTGATAAAATCATCAACAATTGTTTTCCCTGTAGCTGCTGTTATAGACAATAAACAACACCAAGCACATTCAGGCCTGTAACAGCACTGTGTTATAAGTGTAATTAATGCAGAAATTCTGTTATGTTCTAAAGGTTCTCAAATATTGTTAAACTTCACTGCATGAGGTGCACATGCCCTGTGTTGTTAAATGTACAACATTTGCAAACATAAAAATAAACTAATGGAACTGGCATTTAATGACATGAAGCATGTGATAAATTTGCGACTCCACTGTATAATCGGTGGTCAATGCTGTTATGAGGAAGGATGTGGGTTTTGCTTCAGTTATTCTCAATGCTGCATCGATACAGATCTAAAAAAAAATGACAATTTGATCCATGACCTTTAAAATGAGATTCTGATATTATTATATTATATTTCATCTTCTTTGGAACCACTGGTATATGATATAAAGTGTCTTTTGTCTTTCATGAATATGTCTTCATAAGTTTTACTCTTTGATTTACAGTAATGTTAAGACAGGAAACTGTGACTTTGTTCTCTATAATAATGTAGAGTGTGAACTATGCTGTTCTTAATGACTTTATTGTCTTAAAATGAACAATTTTATTAACGTAGTCCAGTGTGAATGACAGATGTTTCTCAATATTTCTACAAGGTAATTGTAAGGAATGTAACTGTAAAAGGTTACAGTTGAAAATCCAGCTCATGTGCGTTATGCCGTATTTCACCCTGCTCTTCCGATGTACATCAATCGAAACATAATCTTTTATAATAAGTAAAATGTTACAATTTATTTTTCTTCATGCTGAAAAAATATATTTTTCAATATTTACAGTGTGACTGTTTGAGAGACTGAGACTGACATTGCTCTGTAGCAGAGACTTGAAGAACTTTAGGCCATGCTGTTCTTCCTTGTCCTGTCTTTTTGGGCTTCAGCTGTATTGACTTCAGGCCAGGTTTGGCCATTGAACAGCACACCACGGAAAACAGTCACTCTGAGTAAGTGAGCTGTCTTTGGTGGGTTTTTTGTTTGTTTGTTTGTTTGTTTGTTTTCTTGCTGATTTTTTTATTATTATTATTTATTTATTTATTTTTTTTCTTGAATGGATATTAGTTTGTGACTTGGCTGCACAACATTGCTGTTTAATGTTACTGTGATAAGCCTTGCAATATATTAAAAGCATGTTGATGTGTTGTAGCTGGATGGTTACAAAGTGCTGATATAAATTCTTACTTCTGTTAAAATTGCACACAGCTTAATATAAAAGATCCCCACAGTATGTAAAATAAATACATACATAAATAATAATAATAATAATCATTTTAGGGCATTGGAACATCGCAGCCTTTATAATATCAGTAATGTAAATACAAATAACACAAAGCATTATTGAGTTACTGAGGTCAAAAGTTACAGTTGTTTTAAGTCTTTCTTCTACTTCACTTCTTTGTACTTTTCTTTATTATGAGCACCAAAGATCTTATAATTACTCCAACACAGTGGACACTAAAAGCCTATTCTGCTGTTGCTAGGTAACAGAGGACATGTCTTTCAAGAGGAGGGAGTGTGGAATTACACCACCATGCTCCTGATGGAAGATGAGGGTGTGCTCATCCTGGGAGCTCGAGAGGCCATCTTTGCCCTGGACCTCAACAACATCACACACAAGAAGGCTATGGTCAGGAAAAATATTTCATTGTAATAATAATAATAATAATAATAATAATAATAATAATAATAATAATAATAATAATAATAATAATAACAATAATAATGCTTATAATAATAAAAATATGATGATGATAATAATAATAATAATAATAATAATAATAATAATAATAATAATAATTATTATTATTATTATTATTATTATTATTATTATTATTATTATTATTATTTAACATAAATGTTAAAATTCCTTGCTTTAGTAGTAAGTTTTCACTTGCACTGTACTTATTTAATTCTAGATAAGTAAAGAAATATATTCTCTTTTTTGTAGGTTAAATGGGCGGTGACTTCAGAGATGCAGCGCTATTGTATCTTCAACGGGAAAACACAGGTGAGAGGGTTTTTTTTATGTGTGACTGTTCTGTGTAAAATCAAGAGACTGTTATGTGTGTGACTCACAGGAGATCAGCAGTTTCATAAATAATCCAAGCTGCCCATCTAGTGCTAAACATCCTGCCACAACCCAAGAGACCACACCACCATCACCACCACTCTGAATATGGTGTATGATGATGAAGGAATGGAAGAAATACACAAAAGATCCAGTATATTAGGAACATCTGTACATCTGCACATTATTGATTATTGATCATTACTGATCATTGATAACAAAAACACTGAGTGAGTTACAGTTATGTGAAGACATTTTTCAGACCAGCTTTCTGATCAAGGAGATCATACTTTTTCTTTATATTTGATGCAAACATTAACTGAAACTATTGACCTGTGTCTGTAAAATCATGCCAGGGGTTGGACAACTAAACTGATTAATGCATTTTAAACAACTCAATGGATTACACAAAAGCTTGGTCCTTGGATGAATTTGAAGCTTTATCTTCAAACCCCCTAACAGTGTTGTTCTTGTAGAAACTCCAGTTTTGAGTTTAATGATGTTGATGTTGCTTTCAAGAGGAAATCAACTGGACGATGTTGTGACTGAATTCTGGCAAACAGCCAAAAATCAGAAACAAAATATTTTTATAACCAGTAAAATACTTTGTCATCTCTATTTTAAAAATGTAAAAAAAATATACAAAATAATTAAACAATGTTTTTATTTAGGCTTCATTTCTGACCTTGTCTGAGCTATCTAGTTACAAAGATAGAGTCTAACAAAACAGTAGGTCTGCCTGAAAATGAGCTTGAACGTGAACTTTATAAAGTTGATATTGATAATCAAGTTTCCTTCAAAAAGGCTTTAAACATAAAGAGAAGTGGGATAGCTTTCAGTGGAACTGAAATTAATTACTTAAACATGATTTCCTCCTTTGTTCTTTCACTTTGGTAGGAACCAGATAATAATACGATGAAGACTGTACGTACTTATGATTGGTGTACAAATAAGACACTAATTTCAGTACAGGAAAGTCTAAAGAGTAAAAATGGGTTTTCCAAAACATCCACAGAAATGTATCTGTATATCTTTGTCTTTATGTGTAAATATGTAAATTCTCAAATAAGGGTAAAAAAAATTATTTCCTAATATGAGAATATTAAGAACTAGATGTTATACCCCTAAGCCATGTCTGACTTTCAAACCCTGGTTAGGTTCAACAGATTTGTGCAGTAAATATATCATTTGATTAGGAACAGTTATGCTATTATACAAAGCCCTGATCTGCTACTCATCGTCTTTGAGTCCTCACCTAGCCTATGAAATTATTCCACATTATTCTTCTATCTTGTGTTGTTCTGTTAACAGATCTGTTTTCTGTCTCTTTCTGATTGGCTTCCTTGGACTTTGTATTACCTGTAATTTTTCCTTTCCAGACTGATTGTCATAACTACATCCGGGTCCTTCATAAAATGTCGAACGACACTATGTTCATTTGTGGTACCAACGCTTTTAATCCAACCTGTGATATTATGGTAAGTAAAAGTTCCTCACCATATTTTACTGTAAAATGTCCTTGCTATGATATTGTAGACATTTGTTAACATGAGTTTCAGCCTTTGTGCATGTTTTGTTGTATTATATCACACCATGTAGACATTTCATGTAGCTGTGTTCTGTCTTCCAGTCTTATAAAGACGGCAAGCTGACTCTCGAAGGTAAACAACAAGATGGGAAAGGAAAGTGTCCATTTGATCCTTTCCAGAGATGCGCCTCTGAATTTGTCGGTAGGTGCTTCATCTCTCTTAAGGCAAACTGCTGCATGACGTAACATGCCAAAGAGCACAATGTTTAGTTAGTGATTGATTAAAAGATTGATTTTAGTTCATGCATTATATTCTTTTCGAAGGTTAATACTTTAGTCACAGCTACTACTTATGTTAACTGTTATGATGTTCTGAATTATTTAAAGGAAAGTAACTCAATGATCCCATCATTGTGCTTTAATAATATAATTCTGATTGCCATTTAGATGGAAAGCTGTACTCTGCTACATCTTTGAATAAGTTTGACTTAGCTCCGGTTGTGATGCGAAGCTTAGATGACAGCATGCAAACTGAATTCCTGACTTCATGGCTTAATGGTAAGAATGGAAATGTTATTACACTAAGTAAGGGACTGAGATGAGTCCTCTGGTTTCATATATAAATTAAAACTCAACATTACATCTCAAAACAATCCTTCGAGATTGTGATTGAGTAGTTGAGAGTCACTGATTAGTTTTGTTATTTCAGAGCCCAATTTCATTGGCATGAAGCATGTGGCTGAGGGAGATGACAACCCAGAGGGGGATGATGACAAGATTTACCTTTTCTTTAATGAAAGAGCTGTGGAGTACGATGCCTACAGTAAGATGGAGGTGTCAAGGGTGGCCCGTGTTTGTAAGGTACTCTTCCTTATAAAAGGATGTTGCCGATATTACAGTACACCATTCTAGATTTCTATGTTTTTATTCATCAGAAATGTTGTGTGTTCCTCACAACTTCTTTGTTCAAACAAAGAACCTCAGGTGATGACAAAATACCTGGGTGGGAAAATATAAGCACATGTTTCCTATTTCTGCATCAGTACTTAACAAACCAGATGTTACTAAAGAAATGCACAAGATTAGCTAATCATCAAGATGTGAAACGATTATAAATCAAATATTTGTTTGTTTGTTTTTGCTTACATAATAAAGTCTTAAAATGAGAGATATTATCTGCTTATAGAACAATACTTTTACCAAAAAACCTTTGGTTGTATTTTATAATGTTGATTTGTAAATAAATATAATTATTGTCACTTGCTGTCATTTTCTGCAGCATTGTTCTCATACCCTCTGATCTCTCCTTGCTAGGGGGATGTAGGAGGACAGCAGATATTGCAGAAGAAGTGGACGTCATTTCTAAAGACTCACCTGGACTGTCCTGTGCTTCAAACCAGACTACCACTTCTCATACAGGATGTGTTCCTCTTCTGCCCAGACACCTGGAAAACCTGTATGTTCTACGGCGTCTTCACTCCTCAGGGGTGAGTAATGTTCAATTGAAAAATGCCAGCAGAATATGTTTAAATAACTGCAGTGAAGAAGACAATTTGTGATTTTGAATGTAATCAGGATTGTGGTTGAATATCAGACCAACAATACAGTCAAACCTTAAGGCAGAGGACTTAAACATTACCATTTTTGTTGGATTAGCCAGAGCTCAAGTGCATGCAATGATCAACATTGTTAGGTCAAATGGGAAACCTAGCAGGCTTTAGGCTAACAACTCACTGGTATTTATAGTCAATAATGGGTTGCCATTAACATCAGAAATAAACATTATGGTATTAGTTTGGATGGTACAGTGGTTTAGTGGTTAGCACACTTGCCTCACACCTGACCTCAAGTGGAGGAGTTTAAGTATCTTGGGGTCCTGTTCACGAGTGAGGGAAGGATGGAGCGGGAGATCGACAGGCGGATCGGTGTATCTTCTGCAGTGATGCGGTCGATATACAGATCTGTTGTGGTGAAGAAAGGGCTGAGCCGTAAGTTGAAGCTCTCTATTTACCAGTTGATTTACCTACCCTCACCTATGGTGATGAGCTTTGGGTCATGACCGAAAGGACAAGATCCCGGATACAGGCGGCCGAAATGAGTTTCCTCCGCAGGGTGGCTGGGCGCTCCCTTAGAGATAGGGTGAGGAGCTCAGTCACTCGGGAGGAGCTCAGAGTAGACTCGCTGCTCCTCCACATCGAGAGGAGTCAGCTGAGGTGTTCCAGGCATGTCCAACCGGGAGGAGGCCCCGGGGAAGACCTAGGACACACTGGAGGGACTATGTCTCTCGGCTGGCCTGGGAACGCCTCGGTATTCTCCCGGAAGAGCTGGAGGAAGTGTCTGGGGAGAGGGAAGTCTGGGTGTCCCTGCTTAGACTTCTGCCCCCGGGACCCGGCCCCAGATAAGCGGTAGAAAATGGATGGATGGATGGATGGATGGATGGATGGATGGATGGATGGATGGATGGATGGATGTTTTTATTTCTGTTTTTTCTTCCTATTAGCATATGAGTAAGACTGTGACATCCAGTTAAAAACAAAAAAAAAATGTAGAAATGAATTACAATGGTACCAGATTCAAACATTAATTAGACATAATTTTTAACCACTGACTTATGACACGTGTTTCATAGCTGTGATTTTACTGACAGGGAAATGCCGGAGTACTCAGCAGTGTGTGCGTACAGGATACAGGACATCAGGGATGTGTTCTCTAAAGGCCAATTCAAAGTTCTAAACAGTGATGCTTTACTTCGAAAGAGTGTGACATACGACGGGCCTCTGCCTGACCCTCGTCCCGGAGCTGTGAGTTCAACATTTACCAACATATCCTACAACAATCATTTTTACTTGTTAGCTACAGTGGTGGATAAATGACTTAATTAAGTCAGAATAATAGACAGAATTATACTGCAGCTGAATACTCAATTTTTATTGGCCATAAGGTCTTGAATAATTTTTGTCTGTAGTTCCAGATCCAAGAAACTATGGTCCCAGTTATTATTAATGCTCTTGTTATCATTTCCTGAGTAATACCTTACGTAGTGATGTGCATAGGGTTTGACATCTGAATTGGTATATTTTGTCTCCAAAAACACTATGCAGTAGTTAATCAATCGTTTTGTGTTGCTGTGTGTGTGTGTGTGTGTGTGTGTGTGTGTGTGTGTGTGTGTGTGTGTGTGTGTGTGTGTGTGTGTGTGTGTGTGTGTGTGTGTGTGTATGTGTGTGTGTGTGTGTGTGTATGTGTGTGTGTGTGTGTGTGTGTGTGTGTGTGTGTGTGTGTGTGTGTGTGTGTGTGTGTGTGTAGTGTATTAACAGTAAAATAAGGGAGAAAGGTTTTTCAAAGTCTTTGGACCTCCCTTATAAAACCCTCATGTTCATCCGAGAGCACCCACTGATGGATCAGGCAGTGAAGCCTTCTGAGCAGCCCCTACTGGTGAAGAAAGGAGCTGCATTTACTCGTATAGTGGTGACCAGCACTACTGCCCTGGATGGGAGCAGCCATCAGGTCATGTTTATTGGCACAGGTACATAAATATTTAGTGTACAGTTTACATATTTTATACAGACTTATGCATGTATGTGTTACAGTGTTCAATCAACTTTACAATCTTTGTAACAGCAAGCGGTTCGGTGCTGAAAGCAGTCAACTATGACGGAAAGATGGTGATAATAGAGGAGGTGCAGCTTTTTAAGCAGTCCGAGCCAGTAAAGATATTGCGGCTCTCCGTCACCCTGGTAAGCCTCAGAGCACATTTACATTTGATTTTTTTTCCTCACTCATGCTACACCAAAAGATTATTGTTAATTTTATTAATTTATTTGTTTTTGGGTGCAGTTCCAGAATTGAACCCTGGTCAAACTGGGAATGGTGGACTGAGCTTTGCTTCAGGGCCGATGAAGTTTAAAGTGGTTTCGTTCATTATGGCAGACAGATAGATATAGATATTGATATAGATATTATAGATATTGTCAGGTTGCCTTCTGCTTGTATTGTAAAAAGAAAGAGGCCCAAATAATGTGTACAGTACAGTATATAAGTGAGCAACTAGGACTCACCTTGTCTCAGTAATTAACAGAATATTTTCCCTAAACGTTGATCTAGTGATAGGTAAGCTAGTTTAGCAGTTATCTCGAAACTTCTTTTGTCAAACATTTTGCAGATAACTCCAAGAGATTTAGAAATATGGCTTGTGTTTCAAAACAAGCCTGACCTTTATTTTGCCCAATATAATAGCAAGTCTGCTAATGCCTGTGCTATAAAAAATGTGTAACTGCTTTTATTTTTGTATTATAATATGTAGTATATGGAGCTGGTGGGTTAGTTATTGACTTTTGTCACAAGATAAAAGTAAAGCAAAATGTTACAGTCAATACTTGCCATTAGTATTAGTGTCTTTAGTGACAATCATTCAGAGACTGCCATGTATAAGAATCAAGGAAAGGTTTTGGATTTTTTATTGGAATGTTGTGTGTGACATTACACTATTTAATTGATTTATAAAAGGGAAGAAATAGTTATCTATTTAGTTTGGGAGAATGATAAAATGCATTCTCATTGAGTGTTTTTATTCTTCTGATAATTTTACAAAATAATTTTATCCCAGTACTCATCTGATTAATTTAATTATTTCTACTTGTGATTCAGTTTTAGTTTGATTCTGTTATAGTTTGACCATCTTTTTAATAACTGCTGCACATATTGTTTCAGGGTCAGCTGTATGCAGGCTCAGAGGAAGCAATGGTGCAGATGCCGCTTAGTACATGTGACCATTACGCTTCCTGTATGGACTGTGTGCTGGCCAGAGACCCGTACTGCGGCTGGGACCTCAGTGCTGAACGCTGCATTGCTATAAAAAACATTCATCCAGATAAACACAGGTACTCAGCATATACTTCTCAGCTGCTGTAATATAGTGCTGTAAGGAAAAAAATCATGATGTGGTGTGCTGTTGTAGGAAAATGGGCAAAAAGGAACAATGGGTGTGATGTGACATGAAGTTTACCTTTTAGTAATTATTAATTACTTTTAATTGTGCACATGTGGGAATGTTAGATATATTGAATTTCCAATCATCCAGTCCATTTATTTTTTCTTCTGCAGTGAGGTGGTTCAGAGTCTGAGAGATGGAAATGCTGCACATTGCCCTGCAGTTGGTATGCAAACAGGTGGCTTTTTATGCCCAATGGTTCAGATAGTACAGTATTTACTGATAAAAGTGTCTTGTATGGGTCAATATACATGCAGCAGAAATGGTTTAGTCCATTGTGACTTGTCACTGAAAATAAATAAGTCTCTCAAGGACTGTTGTTTTTGTGTTACAGACGTACATAGTACTACGATCATTAAAACCTTCTATCCTGGTAACGAGGTCAGGTTGCTTTGCCAGCCAGGATCAAACCTGGCCCGAGGGCAGTGGAGCGTAAACAATCACACAATTCAAAACTCCAACAAGTACCACATTCATCACAACAACCTGTTGATCCTCAATGCCTCGGGCAGCGACGCCGGATTCTACACCTGCACCTCTGTAGAGTCCTCCAATGGTAACGACTATGTCATCCAAACTGCTTCATATGAGCTGAGGCTGGGGAACTTCATGGAGCGTCCTTCGGTTCAGCCGCAGGCACAGGAACAGCAGAAATGTCTCTTTTTCCTCAATATCCTGGTCATTATACCAACACTGATATTAATAGTTCTTGTGGTATGGAACTTTTACAAAGGGCATTTTGCTGTCCAGAGATGCTTGAAAAAAGCTGAGGAAAGTCCACAGAGTGTGTCTGTCTGTCAGGAGCCACTGCAAATTGTTCAAGAAAGTTCAACAGAAATAACAACAGAATAGCTGAATCCCCTGATATGACAAACCAACATAATTGAGACAAATTGCTCCAGTGAAGTTTATTTTTTATTTTGCAGACACCTCAATGACATAATCCAGTTTCATAGCTCAAACCACATAATCTGAACTGATCTGAGATTTAAAAACAGGAGATTTGAGATTTTTTTTATTACACTTTATTATTTCGTTATTTTTAGACTCTGGTATTGCTTAAAACCATAAAGCACCGAAACTGGTTTAAGCACAGTATATCGTTTGCCAATTAAAAACAAAGGCTAAAATAGATGTGAAGATGTATTGAAGATTGTATATGGTCTACTGAAGAGGATTATACAACCAGTCATCCATGGGATGCCAGCATAATTCATATTTCCTTCATAAATCTCTATTCTGGAGGAGACATTGAATGAGAATGACCATCAGTTTTGTTTTTTCTTTTTATTTTATTATTAAAATTATTTATTTGATCATTCGAGCTAGTGGTAAATGGTTTTGTGAAAGTCTCTGTGCACTAGAGCCTCTGTATGTATTTCCAAACAGGATACACAAACGCTTCTTTCAAAATACATGTCAGAAAACACGTTTAGCACGTCTAGACATCTACACTGAGCTTTTGGCATGTGTGGCATTTTTTTAAACCTCTTGCTGTTGAAGCCTCCAGATTCAGTACTGTGTTTCCAGGGCAGTAGCTCACTGAAATTTGCAGGACTTTTTTACCTCTTTCTTAATGTATTTTTTTTTATTCTAACATTTTGTGAGCATTTTTACTGTAAAATAAACTGAATGTGTTTGTGTAATGTCTTCTGTGTACAGAACCATTATTTTCAGTCTATATGACTTCAATCAAATAAGTTTAAGTTGTTAAAAAAAGATTTGTATTGTTGCAAATTATATGACGACAACCATTAAAATCTAATCATTTGAGGAGAGTCAATTCAGTTATACAAAAATATCCAGAATTTTCTTTACTATCATTTTAATTACAGGGTAACCTCATCCACATATCTTTCAAATTACTTTTGTTCCCATGAGGCCTGGTGCAGAGATTATTGTTTACTCAACAATGAAATGCTTCACTGCAAGTGAAAGCATCTTAAGTAAATCCACATATATGTTTATACTTAAAAACAAAATAACTGTTTGTACAGATGTCTTGAGCATCAGCTTCTCATCTCCTGTAGTGATAGCGCTTGAAATGAAACCACAGCTAAAAGATGCCTTTGGAGAAAATGTTTTAAACTCATGGTATCTTAAGTATGTAACCTAGTGAACCAGCATTAATGTATTCAGTGTTAGAGATTTAAGCACTTATGTACGTCGCTCTGGATAAGGGCGTCTGCCAAATGCTGTAAATGTAAATGTAAATGTAAATGTAAATGAGAACTGGCAGCAGAAGCCGTGTCGATGCGAGAACTCCCATTCATAGTTGACTGCAGGAGTACGGGACTGTAACAACACGAGTCATACTTGGCCTGGCTCTGCTGGATCAGATCCTCCTCTGTCTGCATGGACTCTACTGCTCTGCATTTCTCTTTCTCCTCACCCTCTTCTGCATCTCCTCACCTCCCTCCTCTGCAGAGGCTCTGGAGCTCAGCCCTGGCCTCTCATCTCCACTCTCTTCCTCTTTGTTTTTACTTTCCTCTGCCTGCTTTGACAATTCAGCAGCAGCCTGTGCAGGAGAGTAAGAAGAAACGGTCATGGAAAAAAAGGTAATAAAATCAATTATATCTACCATTAGGATAGATTTTTTTACACTTCTTTCGGCTTTTCTCTTCAGGGGTCACCACAGCGAATCATCTCTCTCCACCTATCCCTATCTTCTGCATCCCCAACACTTGCACCCACTAGCTTCAAATCCTCATTAATTACATCCATATACCTCCTCTTTGGCCTTCCTCTTTGCCTCCTGCCTGGCAGCTCCATGTCCAACATTCTCCTACCAATATACTCACTCTCCCTCCTCTGAACATGTCCAAACTATCTTAATCTGGCCTCCCAAACTTTGTCTCCCAAACGTCCAACATGAGCTGTCCCTCTCATGTACTTGTTCCTAATCCTATCGAACCTTGTCACTCCCAAAGAGAACCTCAACATCTTCAGTTCGGCTACCTCTAGCTCTGACTCCTGTCTCTTCAGTGACACTGTCTCTAAACCATACAGCATGGCCAGTCTCACCACTGTCCTGTACACCTTCCCCTTGATTCTCGCTGATATTTTCCTATCACACAGAACTCCTGACACCCCTCTTCACCCACTCCAACCTGCCTGCACTCGCTTCTTTACTTCTTTCCCACTCTCTCCATTACTCTGAACTGTTGACCCCAAGTACTTAAACTCCTGTACCTTCTTCACCTTTCACCCTGTAACCTTACTGTGCCAATTCCCTCCCTTTCATTCACACACATGTACTCAGTCTTACTACAACTGACTTTCATTCCTCTTCTCTCCAGTGCAATCCTCCACCTCTCCAGGTTTTCCTCCACCTGCTCCCTGCTCTCACTACAGATCACATTGTCATCTGCAAACATCATCGTCCAAGGAGACTCCTGTCTGACCTCCTCTGACAAATGGTCCATCACTATAGCAAACAGTAAGGGGCTCAGAGCCGATCCCTGATGCAGTCCCACCTCCACTTCGAACTCCTCTGTCTGACCTACGGCACACCTCACCACTGTCCTGCTCCTCTCATACATGTCCTGCACCACTCTGACATACTTCTCTGCTACTCCTGATTTCCTCATACAGTACCACAGATCTTCTCTTGGCACCCTGTCATACGCTTTCTCCAAGTCTACAAACACACAGTGCAACTCCCACTGACCATCCCTATACTTCTCCATCAACATTCTCAGAGCAAAAATTGCATATGTTGTCACAAGAGCACTTCTCTTTCATGAAGCCATACTGCTGCTCACAAATTTCCACTACCTTCCTTAACCTAGCTTCCACTACTCTTTCCCACAGCTTCATTGTATGGCTCATCAACTTTATCACCCTTATTCTTAAAGATCAGCACTAACACACTCCTTCTCCATTCCTCAGGCATCCTCTCACATTCTAAAACCCTGTTGAACAAACTAGTTAAAAATTCCACTGCTGCTTCTCCTAGACACTTCCAGACCTCTACCGGGATGCTGGCAGGACCAACTGCCTTTCCACTTTTCATCCTCTTCAAAGCCTTCCTGACTTCATCCTTTCTAATCTTATCTACTTCCTGTTCCACAGAGTTCATCCTTTTTACTCTTTTTTCCCTCTCATTTTCCTCATTCATCAGCTCCTCAAAGTATTCCTTCCATCTCCTCTGTACACTCTCCACACTTGTGAGCACCCTTCCATCTCTATCCTTAATAATTCTAACTTGCTGCACATCCTTCCCATCTCGATACCTCTGCCTAGCTAACCTGTACAAGTCCTTCTCTCCTTCTCTAGTGTCTAACCTAGTGTACAACTCGTCATATGCCTTCTGCTTGGCCTTAGACACCTTCCTCTTCACTCTGCACTGTAACTCCTTGTATTCCTGTCTATTCTCTTCGGTCCTGTCCATATCCCACTTCTTCTTGGCTAATCTCTTCCTCTGGACACTATCCTGAACTTCCTCATTCCACCACCAAGTCTCCTTATCTCCTTTCCTCCTTCCAGATGACACACCCAGCACCTTTCTCCCTGTCTCCCTGATCACTTCTGCTGTAGTTTCCCAGTCATCTGGCAGCACTACCTGACCACCCAGAGCCTGCCTCAACTTCCTCACAACATTCCTCCTTTTTCAGCTTCCACCACTTAGTTTTCTTCTCTGTCTTTGACCTCTTCCTCTTACAGACCATCAGAGTCATCCTACACACCACCATCCTATGCTGTCTGGCTACACTCTCTCCCACTACCACTTTACAGTCACTAATCTCATTTAGATTGCCTCTTCTATATAGGATGTAGTCTACCTGTGTTCTCCTACCTCCACTCTTGTAAGTCACTCTATGTTCCTCCCTCTTCTGAAAATAAGTGTTAACCACAGCCATGTCCATCCTCTTAGCAAAATCCACTACCATCTGTCCTTCAAGGTTTCTTTCCTTAACTCCAAACTTGCCCATCACCTCCTCATCACCTGTGTTCCCCTCACCAACATGTCCATTAAAATCCACTCCTATCACCACTCTCTCACCCATTGGAATACTCTCCATCACCTCATCTAATTCACTCCAGAATCTCTCTTTCTCCTCTAACTCACAACCTACCTGTGGGGCATAACCACTAACAACATTCAACATCACCCCTTCAATCTCTAACTTCAGACTTATCATCCTGTCTGACACTCTCTTCACCTCCAGAACATTCCTCACAAACTCCTCATACAGGACCACAGCTACAGTACCCCATTTTTTCTCTTACTATCCACACCATAATAAAATAGCTTGAATCCTGCTCCTATACTACAAGCCTTGCTACCCTTCCACTTGGTCTCCTGTACACACAGTATATCCACCTTCCTTCTCTCCATCATATCAGCCAGCTCTCTACCTTTCCCTGTCATAGTACCAACATTCAGAGTTCCTATTCTCAGTCCTATACTCTTACCTTTCCTCTTCTCTCTCTGTCTGTGCACTCTCCTCCCTCCTGTACTTCTTCGACCCTGAAGGTCAACGGCGCCGATGGAGGTCGTTGTTAACCTGGGCCTCGACCGATCCTGTATGAAATGAAGTTTGGCAACCCTCTCTATTTATCCGGGCTTGGGACCAGCACAGAAGTCACTGGACTGTGACCCCCATGGCTAGATTATCACTGAATATCCCATTAAGTTTTTTTTTTATTATAATTACGCTACGTTTATAATGATATTATATTGTAGACTATTGAGTAGATAAAATATAGTAATTATATATATATATATATATATTACACGTGTGTGTGTGTGTGTGTGTGTGTGTGTGTGTGTGTGTGTGTGTGTGTGTGTGTTTGTGTGTGCGCTCTGTTTAATATCATAGGAGACAATATTGTCCCGCTGTTGTTGGCGTGGGCTGTCTGCTATCTCAGTGTGGGTTGGCATCTAGTTTGTGAACCAGAAAAGTCAATCTAGTGAAGGTGATTGTGTTTAGTGGGAGTTATAACTGCTAATCGCTGGTACGTATTATTTTGGTCCCTGTGTGCGGCTATTTACTTATTTTTAATAACATACTGTTAAATGCTCAGAGGGTTGATCTGGTTGTCCAACCACTTTCTGAGGGATGAAAGGGTCAAGTCCATGGGTATGACTGCACTGCTGTTTTGTCTCTGAGAATAACCTTGTGGGTCGCTCTGACTCCAACTCAGTACAACGTGGCTTCACGCCGTGTACCGGTATTTTAGTCGACAACTCTGTTTGTTTTACGTCAACTCTTCCCTCTACTGAGGCGTTTACGGCGAGTCACTTAGTCGATGTCTTAGTTTTGTTGTTTTTATTTATTTGATAATTGTTTTAGCACTCCTCTCGGTGTATTTTGTTTGTTTGAAGGATGCACTATTAAATTTGTGTAGAAAATCTGTATTAGTGATAGTAAATCTAGTAAATCTGTATGAACTAACTATCGTCAATCGAAACCATCTCATACTGTCAATAAGTAGGTATTTTGCCCCCTCTGAATCGGGGCTATTAAGGTTTCATTATTGATTAGTTTTATTTTGTTTGATTTATATTGTAAGTATTTTATGTAAATTGAGAAGAATATCTGTTTTGGAATGTTGATTTGTTTTTGCATTTAATTTGTGTTTTGAGTTTACTTTTGATATACTGGTGTTGGGTGGGTCGTCTTACCTATTGGGGTGGCTTTTACACTGTGTGCTGTGTTTGATGTGTACCTTCCACACGTGTGAGTTGTGTGGCTTGACACTGTGTTGTAGCTGGGTCATGTGTTATCTCCTCTTGCTCTGGAAAGGCCTGGTCATTTAAAGTATGTTTTGTCTATTTGATTTTGTGTTTAGTGACTGAAGATTTTACATTTTCTTTTGAGAATCTTAATCCTGCACAACTGTAAAAATAAAGATTTGTTTTGTTATTCTCATGCCCTCGTCTCTTGCTCACCCTTAGGTAACGAACTTGTGTCCTTTTGGGACTGTTCCCCTCATAAGCGGTGGTGTAGTCAAATGTTGTTCCCCTAGGGGCCTTTTGTGGCGTTTTATAAATCTCAAACATAGAATTGTTGCATTCTTTCCCTGACTGCTCTGCTACACCACCAACAACAAAGTCAACAATAATATATTTTTTTCACATATTGAGTCTAGAATTCAGCATTTTACTGTCATATATCCTTTTGCCAAAATTGTATGGGGAGGGGATTTTAATACCATGTGTGATGAAACACGATCGATGGACTCCTAAAAGATATCCTGGCCCTGGATTTGAATTGGTTAATGTATGTTCTAGATTGGGTATCATAGATGTATGGTGATATAAAAATCCAAACAGGGAGGAATATACATGGAGTAATAAGGATGCGTCACGGTGCTCACGTATTGATTATTGGTTAGTGTCTAACAATATAATTAATAATGTGACTTTAGTCCTGATTGAACCATTTATAATGACAGATCATTAAGGAATATTTATTGAAATAGGTTTGCTGCAGGGTAAGTCAGATAAAAGAAATAGTAATTATTGGAAATTAAATAGTAAATTGCTAGAAAATTAAGGCTTCAAGATACAAATTAAACAAATTATTGGAAAATATAAAGTACAGAAAACTTTGACTACTTTCAGTATTGATCGTTTTTTAAAAAAAATTATGAATGACATTAAAAAAAGATCAGACGGGCAAAGATGGGCTAAGGGGAATTCTACAAGACTTTTTCCAAAGAACTTTCACCATTTTTATTATTAGTTTTTATAGAAGCGATAAATAAAGGTGAATTGCAAGCTTCATTAAAACAAGGCGTCATAACTTTGATTCCCAAACCTAACAAAGAAGTTATTTATCGATAATTGGTGACCAATTAGTTTGCTCAATAATGACAGTAAATTGTTTGCAATGATTTTTGCCAGAAGATTGAAACAAGGTTTAAACAAACTCATAGATGAAGAATAGTCTGGTTTTATGCAAGGCCATCATATTAGGAATAATATTAGGCTGGTCTTGGATGTGATTGATTACAGTATAATCACCTTATAAATGATGACAGTATTATTTTATTTCTTGACTTCTATAAAGCTTTTGATACAGTAAATCATGATTTTATTTTCAAAGTTATTAACTTGTTGGGTTTTGGTGATTTGTTTTTAAAAGCAGTAAAAAAAAAATTACTGTATAAAACGGATGTACAGTAATAGGTCGGTTAAACTTGCTGGTGGGACTTCACAAAGGTTTGATATCAATTGTGGTATTAGGCAAGGATGCTGTAATGAGTCTGTCTGTGGTTTGCCTGTTGTTAATTGATTGCCCCGCCCACTTGTTTGTTGCTATGGACACTCATTGAACTCATTCATTCCGGGTGTGTTGTCTTAGTTACTGATTGTCTCTGCTTTGTGATTGGTTAATGTCTGTTATATCTACACTGTTTGTTCACGTCCCTGGTGCTAGTCGTTGTTTAATGTTTCCTGTTAGCTCTGTGTACTGCCTTGTTTTGCCTGCCTGTCTGTTTACCTGTTTTTTGATTAATAAATGTTGAAACTGCAATTGGATCCTCACTCACCCTTGCTGCACCGTGACAAATGCCCTCTTTCTCCTTTTTATTTTTGTTAGTCACTCAAGTTTTGGCAGTACATATGAATATTCAATTTAATGGTATCAGTGCTTTGGTGCAGAATTTAAACTTAGTCAGTTTGCTGATGACACAGCTAATTTATTTTAAGAACAAAATTGAGGTTCCAGTTATAATTAGAGTTATTGAGGCATTCACTAATGCTTTGGGTCTTAAAATGAATCTAGATAAATCTGCATTGTTTCCCTTAAAAGCTTGCTCCCTTATATAGAAGGTATTCCAGTTAAACACCAGTTAACTTATCTGGTATAGCCATTTGCAAAAAAGAAGCCAGTTTACAAAGAAGCCAGTTAAATTTTGAACCAATTATTGAGAAAACAAAAAAGAAATTTAATTTGTGGTTATCAATTTTTGGGAGGGTGTTATTGTATAAGGCAGAAGGTATTTCCAGAAGGTATACACTTAATCATTAGATAAATCATTGTGATAAAAGACTTGGATAAGATATTGTATGACTATCTGGAGGAAAAAAAACATTATTTAAAGAGAGAGGTCATATGTAATACTAAAGAACAAGGGCTACAGTTTCTGGATTATAGTACACTCAATAATACTTTCAAGATTAGATGGTTAATAGAATTTATGAAAAATAAAGTCAGTGTTTGGAATGTATTTCCTAAATATATATTTAACTCTATTGGGGCATACATTTTTTGTTGAAATGCAATTTTTCTGTTGATAAAATTCTGGTTAAACTGACTGGTTTCCATAGACACAATTTTTCACCACACAGTTATTGCATTTGGAATAACAAAGACATATAATTTAAAAACAAATCACTTTTCTATCGAAACTGGCTTAATGAAGGAATTTTTTGGTAAAATAGTTATTAAATTCTGATGGATATTTGTTGTCTTACAAAGAGTTCCTTGAAAAATTCCAATTACCAAAAACAGAATGTTGGCTTCTACTAAGCCAATATAATTAAACCAAGAGATTTTGCAATTGTTCTTGATGCAATTCCAAAGAGTGTTGTATTTCTTTTAAAGAATTCTGGTTCATTGAAAATTTATATAAATGACTTTTTTTTGTAGTTTATACATTGGCATCTTTAATATCTTGAAACAAAAGTGTACCAATAATATAAGAAATACCCTTTGTTTTGTTTCTTTTCCTGCAGCAATTTTGTGGTCAGGAAAAAGACAATTTTGCATCTATTTTATCATTGCATCTACTCAAGACTTTTGGAAAGATGTGGAAAATTATATTAGTAGAAAATTGGGTTTTGTGGTAGAAATTGGTGTATTTCATGTGTTTTTTTATTTTATTTTGAGAGAGATAATTTGGAAAGTACAACAATATATTATACAGCTATTTATTGTATTAGGAAAGTAACATATACACAAAACAAAGTAGGCCCATTGTAAACCAAATCAGTCCCATTTTATGAATGGTTTCAAGTTATACAGTACTCCTTTGAAAAAGTAAAAAACAAAAAAGTTCAGAAAACATGTAATATTTTAAAAGAATTCACTTTTTCCTGGTAACCTATGTGACTGATACCTCTTGTTCATGTGGCATTGAACAAAATGTGTATTTTGTTTGATGTCATTATGCAATAAAAAAATAAGTGAAAATAAAATACTGAGGCGACCGCATTTACAAATTAATTTCCCAAGCAAACAACTCAAAATAATATTTATGTTTGTTTGTTTATTGCAGCACCAATAAAAACCTGTGTTTAATTAAACCAATAGATTCCTAGTTTACATTATTTCTACAGATAAGTTTCCCAACACTGGGTTGTTGTTGTTTCTAGCAATTTCTACATTTTTCGATTTCCCAAACTGAGAATAATAAACCTAGATCACTTCGTTACTTAACGTTTTAATTCTGTCTGTTTAATAATAAAAAGTCTGCATACGTGATGATATTTTAAACAAATCTGCAGTGAGACATAGAGTTAGATCTAAAAACCTATCATGCTAACGTTAGCTACATTAGCTAACCTTAGCCACTTTAAATGCAGGTTAAAAATCTACACAAAACATGTTAACCCTAATGACAAACTTCTCACCGCATGAGACACCGCACACCGAAGTGCTGACAATGCATCACGCACACTAAAGTACAGCACAGCGATTAGTAACGTGACGTGACATACGGCTAAGTATAGTGACCCATACATAGAATTCGTTCTCTGCATTTAACCCATCCAAAGTGCGCACACACACTCGGAGCAGTGGGCAGTCATTTATGCTGCAGTTCCCAGAGAGCAGTTGGGGGATTCGGTGCCTTGCTCAAGGGCATCTCAAGCCGCCTTCACACTGCACACGACAAACGACCGCCGATAAACCGGAAGTCATTCATTTCCTATGGAGAGTCGCAAGGTCGCTGCGTGAGGTGCCGACCATCTGCGGATCCGTTCTGAGCGTTGGATCCGTCAAAAAATTTGAACTTTTGCGACTACACCGCATCCGATATGCCGACCGGATGTGATGTATTCCAATGTTGTCCAATCAGGATCGTGTGCGCGAGGTGATAAGAATTATTAAAAAGTATTAACATAAACGTTAGTAATTTTTAAACTTTATCCGAAACAATCTTTTTGTTTTAAATACAGTTTTATTGATAGAGTAATAAATTATTAATATTTATATTGTGTTATGATATGATATGTGTTATTATATGTTTTATTTTTAATGTTGTTCCCATGTTTCCTCAAAAATTATTCGCGGTCTTTCTGGATTGCATTGATTGTTTGTACTCCTAACTTCATTCACCATGATAAATGCTAATTAAGTTTGCAAGCATTTAGCCCATTTCGGTAACACGCTTCCATGCTTCATTTTTCCTGTAAGCATCTTTGTATGATTCAAGAGTTGGATCATAAAGTAACGGGTGTTCGGAGACCGCGAGAATCACGCTTCTCTCCCATGTTGACGTCTGCACGATCATATTGCACATTACGTGCGACTGTCACAAGGGGGCCAAATCCGACAGTCGTGTCCGTTTGTCGTGTGCAGTGTGAAGGCCGCTTCATTCGGAATCGTCCTGTATTTACAGGCAAAATGGCGCGTCCCGTATCAAATCAATACGGGACGCGATTTGTCCCGTATTTTACATAGGCCCACATTATACAGCATCCATGCAAATCACCCCATCCGCATTGTGTGGAGACGCGTCCTATTCTTCCCCTGATTTTGAGGGTAATACTCGTTGCCATCATTGGTTTGATTTGTTTGTTTTAGGGTTACGGTATGTATGGTTACAATCAGAGTAAGATGAGGGCGGGACGCCGCCTCACCGGTTCTTTTGACAGTCAGAGTGACAGAAAATCCATATGAACGAGGCATAACCTAACCTGCCTAACATGCTGTCCATCATCAGCCACATCTTAAGCATCCCAGCATCCACTGGTTATGTGGAAAGGATCTTTTCTAGAATGGCCAACAAATGGAGTGACAGAAGGAACAGGTGCTCTGTATAGCTCATTACTAGTGAGCCCTTGATCACTTTGAGCCGTCCTGTTCAGAGTTTTACTGTAACTGTTTGAAAGACAAACAGCTTCTCACTGCTGCACGGAGTGACAAGAAGTACACTTATAAAAGAAAGTAGGCCTGACATGCTCCAATACTACACACTACTACTTCTGGTCCGCTGATATTCACTGATACACTGATATACATCCACTGATGTTATTATGTTCATTATGTTCATGGAAGATCTTTTGCAAGTTATAATTACTAAGTTATGGATCTGTTCATTTAATAATAAGTTAATAAAATATGGTTCAAATCTCACAAGTTCCTCCAAAAGCTTATTTTTTGTGTTCTCAGTCACACTTTGTTGGCGTATATTTATTATTGTCATAGCTGTGTATTCAATATGACCACTTAAGCTGTGATGGTGAGAGACTGAGTGCATGAGTGCTGAGTGCTGTGTTCACATTGATTTCAATGGCAGATATCTTATTATAATGTCCATTGGTATCAATCTCAATATTTTTATGAATACATGTTTTAAGTTATGATATACCACCACTGGCACGCCATGGGACTGTGGTCATCGTAGCCCCGAGGGGTGTGGCCCCCGCTGCGGCAGGCATCCCTTATTTTTCTGTATTGAAGGTGGCAACCCTACTGAGACTCGAACCCACAACCTTCGGGTTACGAGTCAGACTCTTTAACCATTAGGCCACGATTGATTAATTAATCAAATACAATACAATTTACAGTGTGGATATATTTATACTCCCAGCTTAAACATCTTATACAGTACACTCTAATAAGGTAAAGTGCAGCAGAGCACAGCAAATTCAGAACAAACAAAGAGGTATTTTAACATGTACATATGTTACCATAACACTGTTTCCAAATACTATACAATTTACAGTGTCGATATATTTTCCTAAACATTTGTTTCTTATTTCACATATTGTCTTTATTGAGGAGATAAACAGTTTTGAACATGCAAAGCAGCATTAACATACTGTAGGAGCCACAACTTGCACCTCCCAGCTTAAACATCTCTCTCTCTTTATCTTTCTCTCACTCAATTTCATTCACTTGCTTATTCACACATACACACACCCATACACACATACACCCCAAAAAAGAAGAATTCTCCGATTGCTATGCTTGGAGCTGAAACGCCTGACAAATTCATCCAAATATAATGACCTGGCCCGTCAGTATTCAACGCTTAGGACACCCAAGTGACTCAAAAGGGCATCACCCATGGTTGTCCTCAAGTGGTTTTAAATAAGTGCTAGAGCAGCTGAAAAGCTTCTCTCTAATAATAATATAAAGCCAAGACCTCTGCTTCTTCTCCCAGGTTGCATCAACACATTACTGCTGCGAGTGCCGCCAATTGTTTGGGGGTGGAATTGCATCTGTGATCGTTATGAAACATTCTCCTGGTTGCTCTTCTCAACGATGAGAAATGAGAGCACAGGCAGAGCAGGAGTTCATCTTGTTCTAGCACACGTTCCAGTTCAGAGAGACGGCATGTAAGAGACAGAGACAGCAGGGACAGAGATAGGAGAAGGAGACAGAAGAATGCTGAGCACAGGAGCAAGAGCCGAGAGAGATGGTGGGAGCGAGATGAGGAGGGAAAGGAACGGTGAGGACGGGAAGAGGAATGATCGTGATGACAGCAAGGAGAGACGGAGGTCATCCTCGGGCTCGTCAGTGTCCTCCACATCTTCTGCTTCTGAGCAGGGCTACAATAAAAAGAACAAGTTGTTTTGTCAGCCAAAGAAGCGCGGAAGAAGCAGAAGGAGATGACGAAGGCTTTGGAGACTCCAGAAGAGAAGAAAGCTCATCAACTGGCTAAGAAAGAAGTCAAGAAGAAGAAGAAGAAGCGTGAGAAAATGGGCTGGAGTGAAGAGTACATGGGATACACTAATGAAGACAACCTCTATGGAGAAAATAACCTGCAGTGCACCTTCAAATAGCAGAAGGTAGGAAAATGTCTTATAACGTCAGATAATGACAGATATTACATTAAATTATGTTAAAATGAATGGCATTAAAACATTAAAGGTGGGGTGCACAATCTCTGAAAGCCAATGTTGACATTTGAAATCACCAAAACAAACACGCCCCTAACTGAAATGGGGGTCACCCCTGTTTTGATAGCTCCACCCCACACATACATACGTAACCCTGGCAACTACTATTAACCAGCTGGGGCAGCTGGCCGAGGGGATATTTTTATCAATAAATGAACTCAATGAGTAATACTATGGTATAAAGGTCAAGTGTGTTTTTGTAGTACTGTTGTGTGATGTACCGTGAAAGGTTTAGGTCCGCTTCACGCGGAAGACGTTCAGTTCTCTCCAGAGCTGGAAAGCTGATCCTTTATACAAAGCCTTTTTTTCACTGTCAATCTTTCAATTGCTTTCGGCTAATTTCAGACAATGGCGAAAGTTTGATTTTGACATTGGTGGGGACATAATTTATTTGACATTGGTGGGGACAACATTCCCCGTATTTTGTGCATAAGACTGTTGTTATGGTAACCTGCATAATCACGTTGCATATTTCTTCATACAACGGAATATAGCTGCAGCCGACCTAAACACATTAGCGAGAAAGACAAAGCCAATCAAACAGCGACGTGGGTTAGAGAGGCAGGACTTAAAAAAAGGCAAAGGCCAATCATTTTAGAGAGTTGATTTACAGAAGCGGGATTCATTACAGGGGGTAAATCTGTTAACCGTTTGTGTTCCACTGGTTGCGCTATTTTTCCAGAACGCCGTTGTAAAATATTTTCATCTTATTTAATGCTTCCTGGATAAATGTTAAATGAAATAAGTAAAAAAGCACAAGACACAGACGGATATCAGTGGTTATGTATAAATATACATTGGCTTGGTCGAATTATTGCTAGGGACAATTGAGTGTTCCCTGGATATTGGTAGGGACATGTCCCTACCGTCCCTACCCAAATCGACGCCCTTGATTTCAGACATGCGCACTGAACACTTTCTCCGCCGCATATTGAGAAGACACGCCCATTTCTTTTTCAGCCTGGACAAAGCTCAGCAGCATCCAGAATGAGGGACAATCTGAAAGATTTGCATAAAGACCATTAACCTTAGCCAAATAATCTCTGCTTTACCTCCACGCTGTTGCTGAGCCTAGCTCTCCGCTGTGTTCTCTTGCCACATGGTGAGTGCCACAGCGGCGCTACTGATTGGCTACCGTCTTTGTGGAGGGAATTTCGCCGCCCCACCCTGCACTAACGGTCTTCTCGGGACTAAAGAATTGTACACGACCCGAAGTGTCCCGAATCACTTTTTACCCGAACCCGACGTGCATATTTTTTTTATTGCCTCCATGCTTATCAGATTCTGACATGACAATAACACTAAAGTGAGAAACTGAGACAGGTTAGCTTACTGCCAACCGCGCAATTGTCGCAAGCAGTCTTGGCAAACAAAGGAGAGGTTGGAAAAGGACTCGAGTCGATGCACACAGATACAGTAGTTCGGGTCTTCTCGGGACCGTTCTGTAAAAAGACACTCATTTTAAATTACCCGAGACCCGATGCCGTTATTATTACACCCGACCCTTCTGAGGCACACGTGAAACTTTTAGACCCGAACCCGCTCCGGTCTCGGGACGGACCTTGGGTTTTCGGATCTAACTGGACCTGTGAAGAACTCTACTTTGCACTCCGAATCAGCGGTGCTGACCTTGGTGCTGCACGCTTTCCTCTGCTCGTCACCAGCGCTGTTCATGTTGCTGCACCGCCGCTGCTTTCCTCTCCCAGCATGATTTTCTCGGCGAAGAGCACAATTTCCTACGTTACGTGCCACAGTATATACTGTAATGTGTAGGTTTATTTTTTGTATTTAACATGCACATATGCAGTGTACTTCCTTTAATTCATTAATGTAGTAATGAATATTAAATATTAATATAACCTTTTCTTACTTTTTTTTGTAATACAAATGAGGAGAATCCTTCTATACCGTCTTCTTCACAGGCCGCTGCTGAGTTGCCAAAGCTGGCAGAGGAGAGTAAAGACAAAGAGGAAGAGAGTGGAGATGAGATCCCAGGGCCGAGCTCCAGAGCCCCTACAAAGAAGGAAAGAGATGAGGGATGAGGAGAAGCAGAAGAGAGTGAGGATGGAGACAAAAGAGGAGCAGTGGAGTCCTTGCTGACGGAGGAGGATCTGATCAAGCAGAGCCAGGCCGAGTACAGTTCCGTGCTTCTACAGCTTTCCAAGCTTGCAGACAGCTGCAGGTCACAGGTGTGTTCATGCAACCTCTGCTTTGGGAACTGAAAGTTAGTATAGAAATAGAAAGCTGAAATAGAGCTGGAAATAGAGCTGTTTTTCACATCCTCTGTTGTCACCTCATTGCAGCATTTGTGTCATTGTTTCCAAAGTCTTCCCGAACTTTACAAACATTTACATATGGCATTTGGCAGATGTCTTTATACTGAGCAACTTACAGAAATGCTTTTCAAGTCTATCAATAAGTACATCCTGATACTAGTTCATTAGTTCACGTACTAAGATTACCATCATCTGTTTCTGTTACCATTTACATTTTACTGGTTTCATGTAATGGTTTTAATATTTTCCAATAATTTGTTAGAGAGTATGTCAAAATAAGTAGTTTGTTAATAAAATCTTTTTTTTAATTTAAGCTTAAGCTATTTAAAAAAAAACAACAACACTTGGACATGGACTTGCTTAATTTACTTAGAAGACAGGATTCTTTATTAATAAAATTTTACTTGTTTTATTTAGCGTTGTTAATTATTTTAAGTTAAATAAAATGAGTCACTGTTACAATATGACAGATTAGTCCTGTGACAGTAAATGTGCAATCAAGAGTATTTATTAAGAGGTTCAATGTAAGAAATTACAAAAATTTTGAGAATCTTGCTTAAGATCAATTCTTAAAAATAAGAATAAGAATTTAAACAGCTCAAGCAGAAGTAAAGTGCAATGACATTTTTGATTATAAATGATTTTGATTATAAATCTTTTGCTTATTCAAGCCATGTAAACTTGTCTATGCAAAGACTGGACAGAATCAACAAAGTGATATTAACAGACTGCTGTTACAAATAATACAATTTTACTTAATTATATCAATTAATTACATAAGATCAGTATGTTATGTGAACTTATTTACTTTGTTCATTTTGCTCAACTTCATAAATTCATAAATTTTACATAATATCACAAGTGTACATTTTATTTGAAAGATTTGAGTGCAAAAACTTAAAAAAAAATTTTTTTGTGAATTTCACTTGTTATTTTTATCAGTGTGGATTATGTTGGATTTGTCATTGAGGTGTCTGCAAAATAAAAAATAAAATTCACTAGAACAATTTGTCTCGATTATGCTGTCGTATCAGGGGATCCAGCTATTCTGTTGATTGTTGTATCTGTTGAACTCTCTTGAAATATTAGAGCTGTATCTCCTGACATCCAGACACACTCTGTGGACTTTCCTCAGCTTTCTCCAAGCATCTCAGGATGGCAAAATGTCCTTTGTAGACATTCCATACCACTAGAGCTAATAATATCAGTGTTGGTATAATGACAAGGATTTTGAGGGCCAAGAGAGATTTCTGCTGGTCCTGGGCCAGTGGCTGAACCGAAGGATGCTCCATGAAGTTCCCCAGCCTCAGCTCATATGTAGCATTTTGGATGACATCCTCTTTACCATTGGAGGACTCTACAGCGGTGCAGGTGTAGAATCCGTTGTCACTGTCCGAGGCATTGAGGATCAACAGGTTGTTGTGAAGATTGTGGTACTTGTTGGAGTTTTGAATTGTGTGATTGTTTAAGCTCCACTGCACTCGGGCCAGGTTTGATCCTGGCTGGCACAGCAACCTGACCACGTTACCAAGATAGAAGTTTTGAATGATCGTAGTACTTTCTGTAACACAAAAACAACAGTCCTTGAGAGTCTTATTGACTTTCAGTGACAAGTCACAATGATATTAAACCATTTTTGCACATATATTTACAAGATACATATCAGTAAATACTGTACTATCTGAACCAGTGAACATAAAATGCCACCTGTTTGCATACCGACTGCAGGACAACGTGCAGCATTTCCATCTCTCAGACTCTGAACCACCTCACTGCAGGAGAAAAAAATAAATGGACATGACTGGAAATTCAATATATCTAACATTCCCACATGTGCACAGTCTATAGTCTCTAGAGCAGTCAATTCAATATTTTAGACCACAGTGATGTTTGATTCTTGTTTCTGATTGGTCAGAAGGTGATTAAATGAATTTTTTATAACAAAGACTTACAGTAGATCTAGCTGGAAGGCACATCAGGTTTATATTAATGTGTTCATTTTAAAAGGCTACTGTTAGCTCCAGATAATATAGGTCTATAAAGAGTAAAACATACTCTAAAGTACTGTGATGAAAAAACATTTAATGTGTTGCTATTTAATAAAAAAAAGTCAAAGTTAATAATTAAAATTAAATAATAATTACTAAAAGGTAAACTTCAGTTCACGTCACACCTATTTTTCCTTTGTGCTTGTCCTACAACAGCACACCACATCATGATTTTTTTCTTTACAGCACTATTTACAGCAGCTGAGAAGTATATGCTGAGTACCTGTGTGTATCTGGATGAATGTTTTTTATAGCAATGCAGCGTTCAGCGCTGAGGTCCCAGCCACAGTATGGGTCTCTGGCCAGCACACAGTCCATACAGGAAGCGTAATGGTCACATGTACTAAGAGGCATCTGCACCATTGCTTCCTCTGAGCCTGCATACAGCTGACCCTGAAACAATATGTGCAGCAGTTATTAAAAAGATTGGCAAGCTATAACAGAATCAAACTAAAACTGAATCACAAGTAGAAATAATGAAATGAATCAGATGAGTACTGGGATAGCCATGATGAGAAAGTCATTAAGTATTATTTTATTTTACTTCTACTAGTGTGAATGATGGGGGGGGGGGGGGGGGGGGGGGGGGGGGTTATAATACATGTTACCTAAAATGTGTTTATTTCTAAAATATTTTGTTAAATTATCGGAGGAATAAAAACAATTAACTCAATGAAAATGCATTTTATCATTCTCCCAGACTAAATAGATAACTATTTCGTCCACTTAATAAATCAATTAGTTCGTGTAATATAACACAAAAAAAAACCTATAATCTTTTGGTGTAGCTTCATGGAGGAAAAAATGAAAATGTGCTCTGAGGCTTACCAGGGTGACAGAGAGCCGCAATATCTTCACTGGGTCGGACTGCTTAAAGAGCTGCATCTCCTCTATTATCACCATCTTTCCGTCATAGTTGACTGCTTTCAGCACTGAACCGCTTGCTGTTACAAAGATTGTACAGTTGATTGAACACTGTAACACATACATGCATAAGTCTGTATAAATTATGTAAACTGTACACTAAATATTTATGTACCTGTGCCAATAAACATGACCTGATGGCTGCTCCCATCCAGGGCAGTAGTGCTGGCCACCACTATACGAATAAACACAGGTCCTTTCTTCACCAGTAGGGGCTGCTCAGAAGGCTTCACTGCCTGATCCATCAGTGGGTTGTATAGGATGAACTGAAGGGTTTCATCAGGGAGGTCCAAAGACGTTGAAAACCCTTTCTCCCTTGTCTTACTGTTAATACACTACACACAAACACATAGAGAGAGCAACACAAAATGAATAATTAACTACTGCATAGATGGTGGTTTTGGAGACAAAAGATACAAATTAAAACGTTATACCCCATGCACATCACTATGTACATTATTACTCAGTAAATTATAATAATTCTGTCTATTATATTCTGACTTAATTAAAATAGGGCACAGTCAAACCTTAAGTCCTCTGCCTTAAAGTTTGACTGTATTGTTGGTCTGATATTCAACCACAATCCTGATTACATTCAAAATCACAAATTGTCTTCTTCACTGCAGTTATTTAAACATATTCTGCTGGCATTTTTCAACTGAACATTACTCACCCCTGAGGAGTGAAGACACCGTAGAACATACAGGTTTTCCAGGTGTCTGGCCAGAAGAGGAACACATCCTGTATGAGAAGTGGTAGTCTGGTTTGAAGAACAGGACAGTCCAGGTGAGTCTTTAGAAATGATGTCCACTTCTTCTGCAGTGTCCGCTGTCCTCCCACATCCCCCTAGCAAGGAGAGATCAGAGGGTATGAGAACAATGCTGCAGAAAATTACATCATAGCAAGTGACAATAGTTATTAGTTATTTACTAATTAAAATGATAAAATACAACCAAATATTTTTGTAAAAGTATTGTTCTGTAAGCAGATAATATCTTTCATTTTAAGCATTTATTACTTAAGAAAAAAAAACTAGAAGAAGGAAAAAAGTTTTCTATTGATGTATAAAAGCATCAAAAGCAGGGTGATTATTATTATAATATTTGATTTATAATCGTTTCACATCTTGAGGATTAGCTAATCTTTTGCAATTCTTTGGTTTGTTAAGTACTGATGCAGAAGTTCCACCTCGTTATTTTGTCATCACCTGAGGTTCTTTGTTTGAACAAAGAAGTTGGTGAAGACCACACAACCATTATTTAGGCTCTGCAGAATGGTGTACTGTATTATCAGCAACATCCTTTTATAAGGAAGAGTACCTTACAAACACGGGCCACCCTTGACACCTCCATCTTACTGTAGGCATCGTACTCCACAGCTCTTTCATTAAAGAAAAGGTAAATCTTGTCATCATCCCCCTCTGGGTTGTCATCTCCCTCAGTCACATGCTTCATGCCAATGAAATTGGGCTCTGAAATAACAAAACTATTACCTTGTAGAAATATTGAGAAACATGTCGGGTGATTAAACTGGACTCGATGATTAAATTGATCATTTTAAGATAATAAGTCATTAAGAACAGCATAGATCACACTCTACATTATTATAGAGAACAAAGTCACAGTTTCCTGTCTTAACATTACAACACAAAGAGTAAAAGTTTTAGACTTATAAAACACTTTATATCATATACCAGTTGTTCAAAAGAAGAACGGAATATAATATAATAATATCAGAACCTCATTTTAAAGGTCATGGATGGAATTGTCATTTATTTTAGATCTGTATATGATGCATCACTGAGAATAACTGAAGCAAAACCCACATCCTTCCTCTAAACAGCATCGAACGCCGATTATCCATTGGAGTCGCAAATTTATCACACATCATGTCATTAAATGCCATTTCCATTAGTTTGTTTTTTGTTTGCAAATGTACAAGCCGCAACACATAACAACACAGGGCATGTGCACCTCATGCAGAAAAGTTTCAAAATATTTGAGAACTTTTTAAACATAACAGAATTTATTAAAAGTTATTATCATTTATAGCACAGTGCTGTTACAGGACTGAATGTGCCTGGTGTTGTTTATTGTCTATAACAGCAGCTACATGGAAAACAACTGTTGATGATTTTATTGTACAAACGTGCAAGTTTAAATATGTTATCATGTCTGTAGTAGACGCAGAGTCGATCGGCCATATGCGCTCACTACGCAAGTTGCGTATGGCCCCGCAAATTACACAAGGCCCCGCCTCCCCCTGCCTCATTTTACAGCGCGACAATATGAACAATATGACAATATGAAGCGGAGCATGGGCGAGGCTAGCCCATTCTTAGGGGTGCTTCAGCACAGGACCTGAGTGACTCGTCCATAGTCATAAACGGAGAGAAGTAGCGCCGGTTACAATGTTCTTCCGCAAGACGCATGCACTGCCATGCATGCCATGCAGTTCTGTTTATTAACTGCTAGAGCGTGAAACAAAAACAGCAGCGCGACAAATAAACTGCGTACCTGTGTACGTGTGTCTCTGTTGTTAAAGTTTATCGTTAATTTGATACTCATTTTAACAATCGGGAGTCATGTAAACATGACGTCACGTGCGTCTTTTCTGGTCAGTCGACATGGAAACATGAAGCCCTGGCGTTTGGACCAGAGTGAAAACAAACGCCATATCACTATATACCACAAGTATGTGTGAAAACACTCACTGTGGCTTTTTAAATTAATTGTTATTCATTCCTAGATTTAGATCTGTTATTTTTCACTTGTGGCTGACTATCAAACTAGACAATAAAAGAAAGTTTAATGTTTTTCTTTTCTTGTATTTACTCATTCCTCACACACAGAGGATCAGGCTGAACTCCTAGCATTACTCTCTCTCTCTCTCTCTCTCTCTCTCTCTCTCTCTCTCTCTCTCTCTCTCTCTCTCTCTCTCTCTCTCTCTCTCTCTCTCTCTCTCTCTCTCTCTCTCTCTGTGTGTGTGTGTGTGTGTGTGTGTGTGTGTGTGTGTGTGTGTGTGTGTGTGTGTGTGTGTGTGGCCTGCCAGTGAGCAATGGACATACAACAGTTTTAAAAGAAAAAAGACAGATTCAGGTGACACGCCTCTGTGTGCCTTTTGATCATATCCTTAGCTTCAGCACCCCTAAAAAGGAGCTCAGCACCCCTAAAGCTCTGACCCTAGAATTGCCCCTGAAGCGGAGCTATCCATCTGGCCATGAAAAGTGAAAAAAGAAACAAAATGAGAGTGAAATGTGAAAACAGCAATCAGGTAAACTTGTGTTCTCTTCAAATTTGATGTCAGCAAGAGCAAATAACAGTAAAGTTGATGTGATTCTGTCTCTAGTCTCTATCTGACTAACTAAATTAGCTGCCAGTGCATCTCTTGTCCTGTCTGTCACACAACAATTTATTGTGTGAACATTCGTGTCATATGCGTGTGCAATCGTGCACGAAATGACACGCGTGCTCAAAATTCCAAAATCCAAAGCTTTGTTCTATTTCTTTATATTAATATATATTAATATAAAGAAATAGAACATGAATATTAACATTATCTTAACATGATAAAATTGTTATATTTTATTATTTTCTGCTTATGTAAGATAAAGTTAATATTCACTTTAAATTCAATTGCTAATATTCAACTAAAAATTCTAAAAATATTCCGTTCAATAAAGATTTGTTTATTCATTCATTCATTTTCTACCGCTTATCCGAACTTCTCGAGTCACGGGGAGCCTGTGCCTATCTCAGACGTCATCTGGCATCAAGGCAGGATACACCCTGTACGGAGTGCCAATCCATCGCAGGGCACACACACACTCTCATTCACTCACACACTAAAAAAAAAAAAAATTGTATAATTGTAATGGGACGATCGGGTGTGGAGATCTTATACAGAGAAAATTATGGTGCTGGTGGATTGCGGGGGGATGATTTATTTGAAGCAGCAGATTAGGGTGACGTTTGAGCTGTTCAGCGCGTCTATTTGTAGGTCTTCTAAATGATACCAGATGACATTAAATATTGAATGTGTCAATAAATGCTTAAAAGTATGCCACGATGCACTATTTTATAGTCTGTATTATCCTGTTTTATACTATAGTGTTATTTATGTCTGTACTTTTGAGTCACAACCAGCTGGAACCAAATTCCTTGTGTGTGTCAACACACTTGGCCAATAAACCTGATTCTGATTCTGATCAAATCAAATATTGAATCAATATAATTACATTTCTTAACTTGAATACAAGCTTCATTATTATTATTATTATTATTATTATTATTATTATTATTATTATTATTATTATTATTATTATTAGGGGTCAAGCCCCGAAGGGGATTAGACACCAATTGTTATCGTTAGTGTTCTTATTATTCTTCATCTTCTGCCATTGAAGTCAATGGCAGCCAATAGAACCGTACGTAGAAAAACACACACACACACACACACACACACACACACACACACACACACACACACACACACACACACACACACACACACACACACACACACACTAGGGTTTCCACTCGTCATGTGAAATACGGGATCGTCCCGTATTTACAGGCAAAATGACTTGTCCCATGACGATTTGTCCCATATTTTACATAGGTCCACATTATACAACATCCCATGCAAATCACCCCACCCGCATTGTGTGGAGACGCGTCCTATTCTTCCCCTGATTGGGTAATACTCGTCGCCATCGTTGGTTTGATTGGTTTGTTTTAGGGTTACGGGCCGTGAATCACGGCCAATCAGAGTCAGAGGAGGGCGGGACGCCGCCTCGCCGGTTCTTTTGACAGTCAGAGTGACAGAAAATCCATATGGCATCTGATACACTGATATACATCCACTGATGTTATTATGTTCATGATGTTCATGGAAGATCTTTTGCAAGTTTGCAAGTTATAATTACTAAGTTATGGATCTGGTCATTTAATAATAAGTTAATAAAATGTGGTTCACATCTCACAAGTTCCTCCAAAAGCTTATTTTTTGTGTTCTCAGTCACACTTTGTTGGCGTATATTTATTATTGTCATAGCTGTGTATTCAATATGACCACTTAAGTTGTGATAGTGAGAGACTGAGTGCATCTGTTCACACTGATTTCAATGGCAGATATCTTATTATAATGTCCATTGGTATCAATCTTAATATTTTTATGAATACATGTTTTAAGTTATGATATACCACCACTGGCACGCCATCGGGACTGTGGTCATCGTGGCCCCGAGGGGTGTGGGCCCCGCTGCGGCAGGCGTACCTTATTTTTCTGTATTGAAGGTGGCAACCCTAACACACACACACACACACACACACACACACACACACACACACACACACACACACACACACACACACACACACACACACACAAACACACACACACACACACTTACTCACACACTTACACACACAGACATTTCGCAACGTTTCGTGACAGCGCCACCTAGTGGCCTCGAGATGTTCACGTTAAGTCCAGTATTTTACGAATACAATGCCATATCGCTACGAAACTTGGTATGGTTCATCGGCGACATTTTCTGAGCGCATCTGATCGGCTTGACCCCGGAATCGCTTCTTGCAGCTATATTTATTATTATTATTATTATTATTATTATTATTATTATTATTATTATTATTATTATTATTATCATCAAATGAACAACAACATTGACTGACAACAAACAAAAAATAATAAATTGCTTATTCATGGTGTTTTAAAAAAGGCCCTAAGATTGTGGCGTCCTAAGCTTTGCCTGCTCAGAAATTAACTCAGAAATCCAACACGGGCTTGTAATTTTCAAGCACATATATTTTTGTCTGAATGAAGACTACAAACGATGTTCCTTCATTTACAAGCGTACGTTTATAGTTTATTTACTTTAAAGCTCTGACGAGCTATTTACGCGACTCGCTCCTTCCAGGACCCCAACGTAAGCACGAACTGATATGGAAGCCAAGAAACATGAGCGATTTAGTTCCCGTTCAAGGGAAAGAATTAAGAGTAGAGAAGTCAGATCTCGATCTCCGGAGGATACAGAAAGGAATCGACATGTAGAAGGTGCACGAAGAAGAACTCGGTCAGAGAGCAGCGGGTCGAGAAGCAGTGATGATTCTAGAGAGAGACGACAAAAACAAACCGCCTAGCTCCTGGTTCTTGGGGCTTGCTAGTTTTCCTCGTGTTTGACTGACTGATCATTGTAAACAATGCGTTTTTGTTGAGTAGTAAAACCCCAAAAGATACATCCGAGTTGTTCCAACAAACGTTTTCCCAGAGAAAGAGCAAACCAAAATTGTTTCGTTACTCGATTGACATAAAAGCGTTAACCTCATAATTTTCCTCTAATTTTAAATCTAGATATTCGCATGTTCTCTATGTATAAGTAAGAAAGTTCACCATGAAAAGTCTTGCATGTTGGCAAGTTAAAAACAATATGTGTGGGTGGTGTTAGTAGTGACCCGTAGCTTTATTGTCTAGTCAAGTAGATTTTATTGTCATTTCAAACATATGTAGCTGTTGCAGTACACAGTGAAATGGTCAGGTACTACTTTCGAGAGCGAAGGTTATTCCCATTCTAAAGAAACCTGCTCTGGATCCATCAGACATCAGTAACTACAGACCGGTATCACTTCTCATTTCTTTCAAAAATTCTTGAACGCATTGTCTATAATCAACTGTCTGTCTATCTCTCACAGAACAACCTCCAAGATCCCAACCAGTCTGGCTTTAAAGCAGCACACTCCACAGAGACAGCCATTTTGGATGTCACTGAGAAGCTACATGCTGCTAGATCAGCCAAACTGTCATCCGTCCTTATCCTCCTTGACCTTTCAGCAGCATTTGATACGGTCAACCACAAGACTCTAATATCCACCCTCAAGAGTATTGAGATTTGCGGATCAGCTTGGGAATGGTTTGCCTCCTACCTGGAAGGAAGCTCATATCAGATATCATGGAGGGGAGTGACATCTGCTCCACGCAGACTCTCCACTGGTGTCCCACAGGGCTCAGTACTTGGTCCTCTTCTTTTCTCCCTGTATACTCACTCTCTCGGTGAAGTTATTTCATCACATGGGTTCTCTTACCACTGCTATACTGATGATACACAACTTATCTTCTCTTTCCCACCCTCAGATGCCACAGCTTCTGACCGGATCTCAGCATGTCTGGCAGAAATTTCATCATGGATGACTGCTCATCAGTTAAAGCTCAATCCTAGCAAAACTGAACTGCTGTTCATCCCAGGTGATTCATCCCCAGGTCATGATCTTGCTATATCCTTGCAGAACGATCTGATCTCCCCTTCAGCCACAGCTCGCAACCTTGGGGTAACCATGGACAATCAACTGTCCTTTTCCTCTCATGTTGCTAACGTGACTCGCTCATGTCGGTTTCTTCTCTACAACATTAGAAGGATTCGGCCATTTTTGTCCACACAGACTGCTCAGGTACTTGTTCAGTCTCTTGTCATTTCTAGACTGGATTACTGCAATGCACTGCTGGCAGGTCTACCTATGAACGCAATCCGTCCTCTGCAAATGATCCAAAATGCAGCTGCCCGGCTTGTTTTCAGCCTGCCAAAGTTCTCGCATACCACCCTGCAGCTGCGATCCCTCCACTTGCTTCCGGTAGCTGCACGCATCCGATTCAAAACACTGATGCTGGCCTACAAAGCCAAAAATGGACCAGCTCCCTCTTACCTCAAAGCCCTCATCATTCCTCGCACTGCACCCCGCACCCTCCGATGTACCAGCACTGCTCGACTGGTTCCACCATCTCTCAGGGTAAGAGGCAAGTATACTACAAGACTCTTCTCTGTTCTGGCACCAAGGTGGTGGAATGAACTTCCCATAGAGGTCCGGACAGCTGAGTCACTGGCTATTTTCAAGCGGCGGTTGAAGACCTACTTATTCAGGAAACACTTCAAATAGCACTTCTTTCCTTATCTTTTGCATTTATTTTTTTTTAAAAAAATCCTTTGACACTTTTTCATTGTAACTTTGAACAAATGTTTTAAACTCATGGTATCTTAAGTGTGTAACCTAGTGAACCAGCATTAGTGTATTCAATGTTAGAGATTTAAGCACTTATGTACGTCGCTCTGGATAAGGGCGTCTGCCAAATGCTGTAAATGAAATGAAACAATGTTTAACCAGGATCATGGTGCTACATAGGACAAAGATCGAGCTAAGGACTTAAGCAAGTAAGTGCTTCTGTGTAACCTGGTGTAAACAGTGCAGGACCAAAGACAGTGCAAACAAAAAATACTAGACTATAAACAAAAGTAGCACCGAGCAGTGTAAATACTTTGTTTTATATTGTATGTTTTATATTGTGTTAGCAGAAATACTGGAATTGTTATGTATTGGGCAAAACAGCAATCGACTGAAATGTGAAAGACAGCATGTGCAAAGAGCTAAAACAGTGTGCAAAACAGCATGTAAACAGTTTGATATGGTGGTGGTGTAGACATGGATGTATACTGGAAGAGTGTGTATTTGGTGTAAGTCAGTGCAGAAATTTTTTATATCGGTCACACCTGTATTACATAAAATTAGTTTCAAAGAGATTTACAGCACAGCTTTGCATGTACAGTTCTCATGTCTTCACCAATGAATTGTTTTATGTCTGACATTTAGTGAAAATAGTACCAACAGAATCACCTTTGTCTGTGCACTTAGCTCACCGCTTGATGACAGTGATGGAGAGAAACACAATAAGAAGTGTCAAAGGAAGGAGAGACAGCGTGTGAGAGACAGAGACAGGGGGGGGCAGAGGAGTGCTGAGCACAGGAGCAAGGCCTCCAGCCGAGAGAGACGTTGGGCCTGAGATGAAGAGAGAAGGAGGAGCAGAGGGAGAGAAAGGAAGAGCGAGGACAGGGGCCTGGACAGGAAGAGGAACGATTGCGATGACACCAAGGAGAGATGGCAGAAGAGGAGGTCATCCTCGGGCTCGTCAGTGTCCTCCGCATCTTCTGCTTCTTAGCAGGGTGACAATAAAGAAGGAAAAGTTGCTTTATCAGCCAAAGAAGAGCGGAAGAAGCAGAAGGAGATGATGAAGGCTTTGGAGACTCCAGAAGAGAAGAAAGCTTGTCGACTAGCTAAGAAAGAAGCCAAGGAGTGGAAGAAGCGTGAGAAAATTGGCTGGAGTGAAGAGTACATGGTATACACTAATGCAGACAACCCGTTTGGAGACAACAACCTGCTGGGCACCTTCCAATGGCAGAAAGTAGGAAAATGTCTTATGACGTCAGGTAATGAAGGATATTACATTGTTAAAGATGCCCTGCCACATGTATTTCATTACTTTAGTGGTCTGAAGTTTACCATGGACTCTAACATTTTTTGTGGAAGAAATGCTTTGGGTACCTTGTTTCAAGCCATTCCAGTGTGGTATAGAAAGCCTGAAGGAAGACTCAGCTCAATTTGTGCCAGTTCTCATTAATATTCAATGAGCTATGCTGCTTGGCTCCAATTGGCTAACCGCTAGGGTATGAGAGCATGACTATTCATTCAACTTTGTTTACAATCACCTGGAATTGTGGCAGAATGGCTTCTTCAGGTATATTGCCATATATATATATATATGACCCTGAATCTGAAGAGGAGACAGAAGAACCACAACCAGCTTGTTTAGCCATGGATGTATCTGGATGGTAATTTAACCATTCAAGTAAACCATCAAGCATTTTGAGACATAATAAAATGAATTCTTTGAAATTGACTTCTGACATTTTCTCTTTTAAACCATTACACTTTGGCTAGTGGCCAAATGTGTGTAGATGACAAGAAGGGTGATGTCTGCATTTTCTTCAGAGTGCTGCTGCATAAAGTTTCATTCACATGAATGGGCCTTCCGTTAAATCTATATAATTAAGCCATATAATAACCGCAGTGAATGGCAATGGATTTTGTGCTTTTAATTCATGTCTTTCATATCATTCTGCGAGAGATCCGTTCAATTATTGCAATAGAATTCCATTGAAGGTGAAAGTCAGCTAATACGTTGCCTCACAAATACCCACGGACAATACCCCTATTATTATCAATTTACAATTATCCCTTACATAAGCAGCTGAATTTATAGCAATGTATTAGCCTAATAAGTTTTGGCTTGCGAAAAACCTGAGAACTCCCTGAGCTACACGAATTCTGTGGGCGCGGTCTCAAGTGGGAGAGCTCATGAATAGTAATGAGCTCGATCAATTCCACGTCACACTGAGCAGCTTTTCTAATTGACCTGATTTCTCCACTTATTTCTTTTCAGTGGCTAGAGCTGCCAGGGGAGGTAGCAGTTCATTTTCACATTCCCGACACAACACAAACACATATGGACCTAACACGTATCAAAAAATTCTAGTAAAAACGGTTTTGTGTGGAAGGGCACCTTTAAGATTAATGGCATTAAAACATTAAGTAAATGATACAAGATGAGGCATGTTGTTAAAGGCATCTCATCACACTGTGCATTTATTGTCCAACAACAGCACAGTGTATTGTGATTAAATGATTAACTATTAGAATAGCAGAGGAGAGTACAGTTTCTGTACTGTTTGTTCATTTTGCAGTTAATTGTGTTGCCATTATGTTCATATTTATTTATGTATATCAGCAAACGTCTGTGCATGCTTCTTACCCCATGAAAACCAAAAAATATCTTGATAGTCAGTAAGCTAATTAACTGGCTAATGTGTCATGGTGTCAAAATTATTGATCCTGGCATCGCCTATGGTCCATGTTCTTTCCAACAACAAAGCATGAGAACACAACATACTTGTAATTACCACTAGAAGCACATGCAGGCAGCATTAATCTCCAGAGCAATTTGGATGAAATTTTTTACTTTTTATCCTTTTCTAGTAACATTTAATGTTGTAGAACATCTGTGAAATTTTTGACTTCTTATGAATAGAAAAATACTGTTTCATAATAATGGGCCACATTATCTTTGCCAGTCTTGGTGTATGTGGTTACTATAGAAACAATAAGGTATTAGATCATTACAGCTGGCACTAGTGTAATGACGGAGCTATTCTTATAGAAAATTAATTAACAGCATTTGACCAATCAGAATCAAGCATTCTGTCAAAATCAAATAGAACTCTCAATTCTGTGAAATAAACCTGTTTCCATTTTAAACCTGTCCATGATGTGTTTCCTCTGTAGGCTCTTGAGTTGAAGGGAATTGGGCACTTGGGTGAAAAAGAGCTGAAGGAGAGGAACAAGCTTATCCAGGAGGAGAATCGCAGGGAGCTGCAGAAGGTAAATGCCAGAAAGGTCATTGTGTTTGTAAGCATTAAAAAAAAAAAAGACTGAATATATTTAAGAGGCAGGGACGGGAACATGTTTTAGGTGAAGCAGTTACGTCTGGAGCGAGAACGGGAGAAGTCCATGCGGGAGCAGGAGTTGGAGATGCTGCAGAGAGAGAAGGAAGCAGAGCATTTTAAAACCTGGGCAGAGCAAGAGGACAACTTTCATCTGCATCAGGCCAAGCTCAGGTATAACACACATACACACACATACTCGATATATTTATATACAGAAGTGAGAACACCACTCACATTGTTGTAAATATTTTATTATATCTTTTCATGTGACAACACTGAAGAATTGACACTGCTACAATGTAAAGTAGTGAGTGTACAGCTTGTATAAAAGTGTAAATGTGCTGTCCCCTCAAAATAACTCAACACACACTAAGGGCACTGGGGAGCTACAGTACAGTTTATTGAGGGAACCAACACAGGGTTTTTCCTGGGTCAAAATTGGTCTTCGGTGGTGACTGACTGACATGGTCATCCACACGCAGTAAAGAATACCCTAGTACCCACATGATCCGCAAGCAGCAATATTGACAATAAATGTTACATTTAAAATAAATACAAAGAAACAGTTTGTGATTTTTTTCTTATTCTATTTATTCATGAAAAAACGATCACTATCAGGCTAGATAGTAAAAGAAAGCGATTACAACTTATTTTACATGTAAACATCATCAATACCAAAGTATATTTGAAATGTCAATGGTATCACAATTTATCTATTTACAAATATCACAGCATGCAGATGAACATTTAACTCATCTCTTTTTATTAACACTGTAAAACCTTTTTTCAAGATCTCTGTAGTCGATTTCATCCTGATGGGGCCCATCCACAGCCACGTTGCAGCATACATCTAAATGTTGGTCCATTTTCATTTTAGTATAATCATATCAATTAAAAAGTAGCATTAACAACGTAGTGTTAAAAGGTGTAATAGTGTAATTTTTTACTTGTGCTGCACGATAAATCATATCGCAATCGCCTGTGCGATTATATGACGCAAAATGCTTTTATGAAATAAATAAATAATAAATTCATGCATGTGTGGACATGACAACCCATTCGCTCTGAAAGCTGTTTGCCTATTTCATACACTACACCGCCATCCGCTAATAAAAAAAAAGACCAGTGAGTTTCAGTTTAGGCAGTGGCACGTGTGGCACGCATGATCATGGCATGACTTTTTCCGGTGTGCAACGCGGAATGGGTGAAGATGGATGCCGAGCAGACGGACACTGAACTGGTGGCCAAAAAAAAATGCTACCTCTCTTATATGGCGATATTTTGGCTATAAGATATCCGACACTGAGCAGCAGTGTTGTAAGAGTTACTGTACTTAAGTAGAAATTTTGCGTATCTGTACTTCGCTTCTACTTTCACTTTTACTCCACTACATTTCCTAGATAAAATGTATACTTTTACTCCCATACTTTTGCTATATTTCCAATAAGCATCTTCGTTACTCGTTACTACAGAATAAAATCAGAAGAAATGTGTGCGACTGCAATAAGGGAGGTTTGGCGAATCACTGCTCCTAGAGTGTCACTGCACGTCCGCACGCTCTACGGAGAAGCACAGACACGTGCAGCGTGCCCTCAATAATCGCAATATGACATTTTCCCTAAATCGTGCAGCCCTATTTTTTACCATATAAAATGTAATAAAATTAGCAGCTAGCTAGCAACATCTTGCTTTGTGCTTTGATCTCGTTTCATCCCACTCCAGTCTAACTTTAAACGAAAAGATTTTATAGGTAATTTACTACACATTGTCATAGGCCTATACATACTGTGGTTTATTAAGGCTAAATTTTACTAAACACTCTTGCTGAATGGGGTAAGCACACTTACTTTCTCAGTTCAGATGTTTATGTTCTTCTAAAAAGTAATGATTTGTTATACACCGATTCAGACACTGACGGGCAGACCAATTGCTTGAACCATTCATTATAATGAATCGGCTCAAATTTGGTCGAATCACAGCACGTATCTCAAAAAATGCATATGTCAAAGCACTCGTATCTCGAGGTATCACCGTAATCGAGATTCCTGAGTCGATAACTCCTGAGCTAAATGCTGCTACTACACAAATAACACCTCTTTTCTATCATAGATAGATGTAGACAGGCGGCTACAACCCAAATTATTATTTTTTTGTTTCCTGCCAGGAGTGTGGACAAAGCTCAGTGGTATACAGCGACTCCGAGTCAGCGGTGCTGACCTTTTGTGCTGCGCTCTTTCCTCTACCCGTCTCTCCTAGTCTTCTAGGTTAACATCTTCCTAGTCTTCCGTCTTCTAGTTTAACATCTTCTACCCGGACCTGATCAACAAACGTTCCATGCCTCAGTACTTCCTTGAGCCGAGCCCGGATAACAAGGACATTGGCATCCTTTCGTTTTCACGCCAGGCCGCCCTACGAGGACGTCGTGTTTAAGATGGTCAACCATGAATGGGAGTGATTGCATCGACACGACTTCTGCTGCCAGTTTGCTAATGGCATCTTCAACTGTGGTTTTGTATCAAGCGCTATCGCTACAGGAGATGAGAAGCTGATGCTCAAGACATCTATACAAACAGTTATCTTGTCTTTAAGTTTAAACTTCTACGTGAATAATCTTTTACACCAGGTCTCATGGGAACAAAAGTAAGTTGACAGATATGTGGATGATAATTAAAATGATAGTAAAGCAAATTCTGGATATTGTTGACTCTTCTCAAATGATTAGATTTGAATGGTTGTCTTCCTATTATTTTGTAACAATACAAATCTTTTTTTAACAACTTAAACGTATTTGATTTTCCTTACAAGTCACACAGACTGAAAATAATGGTTCTGTACACAGAAGATTTTACAGTAAAAAATGTCTCACAAAATTCTCAAAATTCAAAATACATCTTCACATCTATTTTGGCCTTTGTTTTTAATATACTGTGCTTAAACCCGTTTCAGTGCTTTAGGGCTTTAAGCAATACTGAAGTCTAAAAATAACAAAGTGTTTTTAATTCTCCAATTAGTTCAGATTGTGTGGTTTGAGCTTTGAAACTGGATTATGTTGCATTCATCATTGAGGTGTCTGCAAAATAAACAATAAACTTCACTGGAGCAATTTGTCTCCATTATGCTGGTTTGTCATATCGGGGGATTTAGCTATTCTGTTGATTGTTATTTCTGTTGAACTTTCTTGAACAATTTGCAGTGGCTCCTGACAGACAGACACTCTAGGGATTTTCCTCAGCTTTTTTCGAACTTCTCTGGTCAGCAAAATGCCCTTTGTAGAAGTTCCATACCACAAGAACTAAAAACATCAGTGTTGGTATAATGGCCAGGATACTGAGGAAAGCCAGGATACCGTTGTCGCTGTCCGAGGCATTGAGGATCAACAGGTTGTTGTGAAGATTGTGGTACTTGTTGGAGTTTTGAATTGTGTGATTGTTTATGCTCCACTGCACTCGGGCCAGGTTTGGTCCTGGCTGGCAAAGCAACCTGACCTCGTTACCAGGATAGAAGGTTTTAATGACCGTAGTACTTTCTGTAACACAAAAACAACAATCCTCGAGAGTCTTATTGGCTTTCAGTGACAAGTCACAATGGAATAAACCATTTCTGCTGCATGTATATTGACCCATACAAGACACTTTTATCAGTAAATACTGTACAGTCTGAACCAGTGGACATAAAATGCCACCTGTTTGCATACCGACTGCAGGACAACATGCAGCATTTCCATCTCTCAGACACTGAACCACCTCACTGCAGGAGAAAAAAATAAACGGTCATGACTGAAAATTCAATATATCTAACATTCCCGCATGTGCACAGTCTATAGTACAGTCTCTAGAGCAGTCAATTCAATATTTTAGACCACAGATATGTTTGATTCTTGATTCTAATTGGTCAGAAGATGATAATGTGAATTTTTTATAGCGAAGACTTACAGTAGATCTATCTGGAAGGTAATGTGTTCATTTTAATACGTTACTATTAACTCCAGATAATCTAGGTCAATAAAGAGTAAAAAGATACTCAAAAGTACTTGATGAATAGATTTATTGTGTTGTATTTTAATAAAAATTAAAAGTAAATAATAATTGCTAAAAGGTAAACTTTAGGTCACATCACACACATTGTTCCTTTTTGCCCGTTTTCCTACAACAGCACACCACATCATGATTTTCCTTACAGCACTATATTACAGCAGCTGAGAAGTATATGCTGAGTACCTGTGTTTATCTGGATGAATGTTTTTTATAGCAATGCAGCGTTCAGCGCTGAGGTCCCAGCTGCAGTAAGGGTCTCTGGCCAGCACACAGTCCATACAGGAAGCGTAATGGTCACATGTACTAAGTGGCATCTGCACCGTTGCTTCCTCTGAGCCTGCATACAGCTGACCCTGAAACAATATGTGCAGCAGTTATTAAAAAGATTGTCAAGCTATAACAGAATCAAACTAAAACTGAATCACAAGCAGAAATTATGGAATGAATCAGATGAGTACTGGGATAGCCATGATAGGAAAGTCATAAGTATTACTTTATTTTAGTTCTACTAGTGTGAATGATGAGGGGGGAAAATGTTAGATTTGCATGTTACCTAAAATGAAAGCTAAAAGCAGTAGGAAAATTTTATTTCTAAAATATTTTGAAAAGTATCAGAAGACTAAAAACAATTCACTGAATGAAAATGTATTTTTATCGTTCTCCCGAACTAAATAGATAACGATTTCTTCCCTTTTATAAATCAATTAAATAGTGTAATGTCACACACAAAGTTCCAATAAAAAAACAAAACATTTCCTTGATTCTTAGACACGGCAGTCTCTGAAAGATTTTCACTAATGCTAATGGTAAGTATTGAGACTGTCACAATTTGCTTTAGTTTTTTTTTTTCTTGTGACAAAAAGTCAATAACTAACCCATCAGCTCCATATACTGCATACTATATAATACAAAAAGAAAAGCAGTTACACATTTTTCCTAGCACAGGCATAAGCAGCCTAGCTAATAACTTGCTATCATACTGGGCAAAATAAATTCAGGCGCCATATTTCTAAATTTCTTGGGAAACATAAATCTCGAACAACAGTAGCAGTTATCTGCAAAAGGTTTGACCAAATTAGCTTAGAGATAACTGCTAAACTAACTTATCTATCACTAGAAGAAAATATCCCGACAGATATAGAATAGAAATAGTTAGGAAATGTTAGAGAAAAGTCACAACTAATGCAACTAGTTAATGACAGAGGCAAGGTGAGTCCTAGTTGCTCACTTATGTACAAATAACCCTAACCCTATCCCTGGGCCTCTGTCTTTGTACAATACAAGCAGAAGGCATACTGACAATACATATAATATCTATATCTATATATCTATCTGCCATAATGAACTAAACCACTTTAAACAACATCCGGCCCTGAAGCAAAGCTCAGTCCACCATTCCCCGTTTGACCAGGGTTCAATTCTGAAACAGCACCCAAAAACAAATAAATAAAATAAAATAACTTATAATCTTTTGGTGTAGCTTCAGGGAGGAAAAAAAATTAATGTAAATGTGCTCTGAGGCTTACCAGGGTGACGAAGAGCCGCAATATCTTTACTGGCTCAGACTGCTTAAAAAGCTGCACCTCCTCTATTATCACCATCTTTCCGTCATAGTTGACTGCTTTCAGCACTGAACCACTTGCTGTTACAAAGATTGTACAGTTGATTGAACACTATAACACATGCATGGATAAGTCTGTATAAATTATGTAAACTGTACACTAAATATTTATGTACCTGTGCCAATAAACATGACCTGATGGCTGCTCCCATTCAGGGCAGTAGTGCTGGCCACCACTATACGAGTAAACGCAGCTCCTTTCTTCACCAGTAGGGGCTGCTCAGAACCTTTTTAACAGGGAGGTCCAAAGACTCCCTTGTTTTACTGTTACTACACTACATACACGCACGCAGAGAGAGAGAGAGAGAGAGAGAGAGAGAGAGAGAGAGAGAGAGAGAGAGAGAGAGAGAGAGAGAGAGAGAGAGAGAATAAGTAACTACTGCATAGATGGTGGTTTTGGAGACAAAATATACAAATTAAAACGTTATACCCCATGCATGTCACTATGTACATTATTACTCAGTAAATGATAATAATTCTGTCTTATTATATTCTGACTTAGTCATTTTTCCACCACTGTAGCTAACAAATAAAAAGGATTGTTGTAGAATATGTTGGTAAATGTGGAACTAACAGCTCCGGGATGAGGGTCAGGCAGAGGCCCGTCGTATATCACCCATTTTTCAAATGAAGAACCTCTGTTTAGAGTTTTGAATTGGCCTTTAGAGAACACATCCCTGATGTCCTGTATCCTGTACGCACACTGCTGAGTACTTCGGCATTTCCCTGTCAGAAAAATAACAGCTACGAAACAAGTGTCATAAGTCTGTGGTTAAAAAACTATGTCTAATTAATGTTTTAATATGCTACAATTGTGATTCATTTCTATACTTTTTGTTTTTAACTGGATGTCACAGCCTTACACATATGCAAATAGGAAGAAGAAAAAAAACAGAAATAAAAAAACATATTTTTATATATATTTATATATTTACATATTTTATAGCTGCAAGCAGCGATTCCGGGGTCAAGCCGATCAGATGCGCTCAGAACATGTCGCTGATGAACCATACCAAGATTCGTAGCGATATGGCATTGTATTCGTAAAATACTGGACTTAACGTGAACATCTCGAGGCCACTAGGTGGCGTTGTCACGAAACGTTGCGAAATGTATGTCTGTCTGTGTGTGTGTGTGTGTGTGTGTGTGTGTGTGTGTGTGTGTGTGTGTGTGTGTGTGTGTGTGTGAGTAAGTGCGCGCGTGTGTGTGTGTTAGGGTTGCCACGTTCAATACAGAAAAATAAGGGACGCCTGCCGCAGCGGGGGCCACACCCCTCGGGGCCACGATGACCACAGTCCCGATGGCGTGCCAGTGGTGGTATATCATAACTTAAAACATGTATTCATAAAAATATTAAGATTGATACCAATGGACATTATAATAAGATATCTGCTATTGAAATCAGTGTGAACAGATGCACTCAGTCTCTCACTATCACAACTTAAGTGGTCATATTGAATACACAGCTATGACAATAATAAATATACGCCAAACAAAGTGTGACTGAGTGTTCTCAGTCACACTTTGTTGGCGTATATTTATTATAAAAAAAAAAAAAAAAAGCTTTTGGAGGAACTTGTGAAAAAACTAAGATTTTGGAGGAACTTGTGAGATGTGAACCACATTTTATTAACTTATTATTAAATGAACAGATCCATAACTTAGTAATTATAACTTGCAAAAGATCTTCCATGAACATCATGAACATAATAACATCAGTGGATGTATATCAGTGTATCAGATGCCATATGGATTTTCTGTCACTCTGACTGTCAAAAGAACCGGCGAGGCGGCGTCCCGCCCTCCTCTGACTCTGATTGGCCGTGATTCACGGCCCGTAACCCTAAAACAAACCAATCAAACCAACGATGGCGACGAGTATTACCCAATCAGGGGAAGAATAGGACGCGTCTCCACAGAATGCGGGTGGGGGTGATTTGCATGGGATGTTGTATAATGTGGACCTATCGCGTCCCGTATTGATTTGATGCGTCATTTTGCCTGTAAATGCGGGACGATTCCGTATTTCACATGACGAGTGGCAACCCTAGTGTGTGTGTGTGTGTGTGTGTGTGTGTGTGTGTGTGCGTGTGTGTGCGTGTGTGTGCGTGTGTGTGCGTGTGTGTGTGTCACTGTGTGTGTATAACTTTCCTACGTACGGTTCTATTGGCTGCCATTGACTTCAATGGCAGAAGATGAAGAATAATAATAAGAACACTAACGATAACAATAGGTGTCTAATCCCCTTCGGGATCCCCTTGACCCCTAATAATAATAATAATAATAATAATAATAATAATAATAATAATAATAATAATAATAATAATAATAATAATGAAGCTTGTATTCAAGTTAAGAAATGTAATTATATTGATTAAATATTTGATTTGATCAGAATCAGGTTTATTGGCCAAGTGTGTTGACACACACAAGGAATTTGGTTCCAGCTGGTTGTGACTCAAAAGTACAGACATAAATAACACTATAGTATAAAACAGAATAATACAGACTATAAAATAGTGCATCGTGGCATACTTTTAAGCATTTATTGACACATTCAATATTTATTGTCATCTGGTATCATTTAGATGACCTACAAATAGAGACGCGCTGAACAGCTCAAACGTCACCCTAATCTGCTGCTTCAAATAAATCATCCCCCCGCAATCCACCAGCACCATAATTTTCTCTGTATAAGATCTCCACACCCGATCGTCCCATTACAATTATACAATTTTTTTTTTTAGTGTGTGAGTGAATGAGAGTGTGTGTGTGCCCTGCGATGGATTGGCACTCCGTACAGGGTGTATCCTGCCTTGATGCCAGATGACGTCTGAGATAGGCACAGGCTCCCCGTGACTCGAGAAGTTCGGATAAGCGGTAGAAAATGAATGAATGAATAAACAAATCTTTATTGAACGGAATATTTTTAGAATTTTTAGTTGAATATTAGCAATTGAATTTAAAGTGAATATTAACTTTATCTTACATAAGCAGAAAATAATAAAATATAACAATTTTATCATGTTAAGATAATGTTAATATTCATGTTCTATTTCTTTATATTAATATATATTAATATAAAGAAATAGATCAAAGCTTTGGATTTTGGAATTTTGAGCACGCGTGTCATTTCGTGCACGATTGCACACGCATATGACACGAATGTTCACACAATAAATTGTTGTGTGACAGACAGGACAAGAGATGCACTGGCAGCTAATTTAGTTAGTCAGATAGAGACTAGAGACAGAATCACATCAACTTTACTGTTATTTGCTCTTGCTGACATCAAATTTGAAGAGAACACAAGTTTACCTGATTGCTGTTTTCACATTTCACTCTCATTTTGTTTCTTTTTTCACTTTTCATGGCCAGATGGATAGCTCCGCTTCAGGGGCAATTCTAGGGTCAGAGCTTTAGGGGTGCTGAGCTCCTTTTTAGGGGTGCTGAAGCTAAGGATATGATCAAAAGGCACACAGAGGCGTGTCACCTGAATCTGTCTTTTTTCTTTTAAAACTGTTGTATGTCCATTGCTCACTGGCAGGCCACACACACACACACACACACACACACACACACACACACACACACACAGAGAGAGAGAGAGAGAGAGAGAGAGAGAGAGAGAGAGAGAGAGAGAGAGAGAGAGAGAGAGAGAGAGAGAGAGAGAGAGAGAGAGAGAGAGAGTAATGCTAGGAGTTCAGCCTGATCCTCTGTGTGTGAGGAATGAGTAAATACAAGAAAAGAAAAACATTAAACTTTCTTTTATTGTCTAGTTTGATAGTCAGCCACAAGTGAAAAATAACAGATCTAAATCTAGGAATGAATAACAATTAATTTAAAAAGCCACAGTGAGTGTTTTCACACATACTTGTGGTATATAGTGATATGGCGTTTGTTTTCACTCTGGTCCAAACGCCAGGGCTTCATGTTTCTATGTCGACTGACCAGAAAAGACGCACGTGACGTCATGTTTACATGACTCCCGATTGTTAAAATGAGTATCAAATTAACGATAAACTTTAACAACAGAGACACACGTACACAGGTACGCAGTTTATTTGTCGCGCTGCTGTTTTTGTTTCACGCTCTAGCAGTTAATAAACAGAACTGCATGGCATGCATGGCAGTGCATGCGTCTTGCGGAAGAACATTGTAACCGGCGCTACTTCTCTCCGTTTATGACTATGGACGAGTCACTCAGGTCCTGTGCTGAAGCACCCCTAAGAATGGGCTAGCCTCGCCCATGCTCCGCTTCATATTGTCATATTGTTCATATTGTCGCGCTGTAAAATGAGGCAGGGGGAGGCGGGGCCTTGTGTAATTTGCGGGGCCATACGCAACTTGCGTAGTGAGCGCATATGGCCGATCGACTCTGCGTCTACTACAGACATGATAACATATTTAAACTTGCACGTTTGTACAATAAAATCATCAACAGTTCTTTTCCATGTAGCTGCTGTTATAGACAATAAACAACACCAGGCACATTCAGTCCTGTAACAGCACTGTGCTATAAATGATAATAACTTATAATAAATTCTGTTATGTTTAAAAAGTTCTCAAATATTTTGAAACTTTTCTGCATGAGGTGCACATGCCCTGTGTTGTTATGTGTTGCGGCTCGTACATTTGCAAACAAAAAACAAACTAATGGAAATGGCATTTAATGACATGATGTGTGATAAATTTGCGACTCCACTGGATAATCGGCGTTCGATGCTGTTTGGAGGAAGGATGTGGGATTTGCTTCAGTTATTCTCAGTGATGCATCATATACAGATCTAAAATAAATGACAATTCCATCCATGACCTTTAAAATGAGGTTCTGATATTATTATATTATATTCCGTTCTTCTTTTGAACAACTGGTATATGATATAAAGTGTTTTATAAGTCTATAACTTTTACTCTTTGTTTTACTGTAATGTTAAGACAGGAAACTGCTTGTTCTCTATAATAATGTAGAGTGTGATCTATGCTGTTCTTAATGACTTTATTATCTTAAAATAATCAATTTAATCAGCGAGTCCAGTTTAATCACCAGACATGTTTCTCAATATTTCTACAAGGTAATTGTAAGGAATTTAACTGTAAAATGTTACAAATAAAAATCCAGCTCATGTGTATGTCTAATTTCACCCTGCTCTTCTGGAGTAAAGTAATCTAAACATAATCTGTTATTATAAGTAAAATGTTACGATTTTGTATCTTCATGCTGAAAAAATATATTTTCAATAGTTACAGTGTGACTGTTTGAGAGGCTGAGACTGACATTGCTCTGTAGCAGAGACTTGAAGAGCTTTAGGACATGCTGTTCTTCCTTGTCCTGTTTTTTTGGGCTTCAGTATTGACCTCGGGCCAGGTTTGGTCATTGAACAGCACACCACGGAAAACAGTTACTCTGAGCTTTTTTTTTTTTTTTTTTTTTTTGTAGTTTTTTTCTTGAGGAGATATGCTTGTGGCTTGGCTGCACAGCATTGCTGTGTAATGTTACTGTGATAAGGGTTGATTTAAATTCTTATTTCTGTTAAAATTGCTCACAGGGTAATATAAAAGTTCCCTTTGAATATAAAATAATCATTTCGGGCATTGGAACATTGCAGCCTTTATAATATCAGTATTGCAAATACAAATAACACAAAGCATTATTGAGTTACTGAGGTCAAAAGTTATAGTTGTTTTAAGTCTTTCTTCTACTTCACTTCTTTGTACATTTCTTTATTATGAGCACCACAGGCCTTATAACTACTCTAACACAGTGGACACTAAAAGCCTATTCTGCTGTTGCTAGGTAACAGAGGACATGTCTTTCAAGAGGAGGGAGTGTGGAATTACACCACCATGCTCCTGATGGAAGACGAGGGTGTGCTCATCCTGGGGGCTCAAGAGGCCATCTTTGCCCTGGACCTCAACAACATCACAAGAAGGCTATGGTCAGGAAAAAGATTTATTTTCAACAACAACAACAACAACAATAGATGCATTTATTTATTTATTTATTTATTTATTTATTTATTTATTTATTTATTTATTTATTTATTATTTCATTTATAATTTTTTGTTGTTTTTTGTTTCAATTTAACTTATAACTATGATATATTTGCTTATATTCTATCATTTTTACATTCTACATGCTTATATTATTTTACTGATTGTACTTTTATTCTAGTTTCAAACATTCTTTCTATTTCTGTATATTAGATTGTTTAAATTTCAGATATCGTCTCTTTATGTCACTGTAATTTCACAATTTTATTTTGACTGCATTTTTTAAACTTGTACACTGTAAAGTACTTTAATTAAAATTAAATAATAATAATAATAATAATAATAATAATAATAATAATAATAATAATAATAATAATAATAATAATAATAATAATAATAATTGTTAAAATAAATGTTGAAATTCCCGACTTTAGTAGTAATTTTTCACCGGCACTGTACTAATTTAATTCTAGATAAGTAAAGAAATATATTCTCTTTTTTTGGTTAAATGGGAGGTGGCTTCAGAGATGCAGCGCACTTGTATTTTTAAAAGAAAAACACAGGTGAGGGTTTTTTGTGTGTGACCGTTCTGTGTAAAATCGAGAGACTGTTATGTGTGTGACTCACAGGAGATCAGCAGTTTCATAAATACTCTACTGTAAGCTGCCCATCCAGTACTAAAAATCCTGCCATAACCCAAGAGACCTCACCACCATCACCACCACTCTGAAAGTGGTTTATTATGATGAAGGAATGAATAACTGCATGGAAGAAATACACTAAAAATCTTATAAAATTATGTTGCTGATATTACAGTACACCATTCTACTATGTTTTTATTCATCAGGACCTAAATAACGGTTGTGTGGTCCTCACTATTATAAATCAAATATTATAAGATTAATCACCTTGCTTTTGATGTTTTTATACATGAATAGAAAACTTTTTTTCCTATTTGCTGTTTTTTTGTTTGTTTGTTTAATAAATAATAATAAATGCTTAAAATCAAAGATATTATCTGCTTATAGAATAATACTTTTGCCAAAAAAAAATTTGGTTGGATTTTATAATGTTCATAAGTTCATAAATATAATGTCACTTGCTAAGATGTCATTTTTTGCGCATCGTTCTCATACACTCAAATCTCTCCTTGCTAGGGGGATGTGGGAGGACAGCAGATATTGCAGATGTCATTTCAAAAGACCAGACTATCACTTCTCATACTGGCATGGGCGTAAGGGGGGGGGGGGGGGGGGTGGTATTAAATTTCTTATGAGCAATTTTTGAAGGGGGGGGACACAAATAATAGTCAAATACTTATAAAGATATGTCCCCACAGTGAAAACCTTTGCTTTTATCATTATTATTGTAGCATTATGGTTATTTTCAAAGTTTTTCTCAGGTTCAAATTTTCCATTTTTCCGTCATTTTATCTGGTCTATTACACTGCAAGGCAAGGCAAGTTTATTTATACTGTAGCTTATTTCATACACAATGGTAATTCAAAGTGCTTTACATAAAGAAAGTAAAACTATCATAAAAAATAATCACAAGAATAAAAACAAGTAATTAAAAAAGGTTTAAAATTTTATTTAAAATTAATTAAGAGACTTAAGAACAGAATAGAAATTGATTACAAAAAAATACAGTGAGGTCGGTTCGGACGTAGCACAGTGCTCATTTAGTAAATGCACGGCTAAACAATATGCTTATTGTGGCCGTTAATGTTAAGTTAACATTTTGCCAAGTCGTCCCAAATAAATTAATGCATGGGAAAACGGCTTTGGCGTGTTAGTTGCAGTGCACTATGCAACAAGCTATTGTAAACAAGCTAACCTTAACTAGAGAAGTAATATTTTAATCGCTAATATAGCAGATTCATGTAAAATTACATCGGTAATCAGCATTTTTTCCGCAACTAAATTATGAATGAGTCTGCATCAACTACATTAAAGAGAATCGCTTTATTTAAAGTGAATAAAATCCCCTACTGGAGTTTAACTGAGCCGCAGCCAAACACCTGACTCGTGTGTGCAGAGTAGGTGAGATGAACTGGGAAAGCAGGCAGTGGGTCAAACCACTGTGAGGAAGGGGAGGGGGAACTCAACTGTTTCTAAGTGCAGTTTTTGCGGGGTTTTTTCTATTTACACAATTATTTAGGTATACATACATATATTTTTCATAATAGAGAGTGCGATATTTAAAAATCCCCCCCCTCCCCCGCCCCCCCGGGATTTACGCCCATGCATACAGGACGTGTTTTTCTTCTGCCCAGACAATTGGAAAACCTGTATGTTCTAAGGTGTCTTCACTCCTCAGGGGTGAGTAATGTTCAGTTCAAAAATGCCAGCAGAATATGTTTAAGTAACTGCAGTGAAGGAGACCAGTGGTGATTTTGAACGTACTCAGGATTGTGGTTGAATACCAGACCAACAATACAGTCAAACCTTAAGGCAGAGAACTTAAACATTACCATTTGTGATAGATCAGCCTGAGTTCAAGGCAGGCCCGGCTCCACGGGGGCCTGGCCCACCCAATCAGAGGCTTGGCCCACCCTGGCCCCACACCACATAACAGCCAATCACAAAATTGGTGCGATATTCAATTTAGCTCAAGATACTTTATTTTCTAATTTCTGCCCAACCACCTTTTCCCCCTCCTAGACAGACAGACAGACTTAGCTCATTCATTCACATTCACGCAACCTTTGAGGTAAACGGATGTGCTTATAAAGCAATAAACGACAGTCACAGTAACTTTATTAGAACTGTTGTGAACTTAATTATCACACTATATATAGCTTGTACAGATTTCTTGTTCCGAAAGGACAAAAGAAAACCACTTTAGCTCTCCAGGACACAGCTACCACCTCCTCATCCATTTGCGGCAATGAGGTCGGAGAAACGGATGAGTCGAGTTCATCTGCAGCTTCCGATAGTGTCAAAAGCACAAATACAGCCACTCAAAGATGCAGCAATTCTGTCCCGAATGATTTAAACAGGGCAAATCCTTACTAGCCAGTTCTGAAATCATACCCCCGAACTCTGTTTGGAGGGAGAGAGATGTTGTTTGGCCGCTTGGTATCAGTCACGGCCGTGGCTTGAATATTCTGTAGATCGCGATGCTTTTGTTTTCCGTGTCGAGTGTTCGGTGTTGCTTTCTCTGAAAATGACACGTTCGTTTTTACAGGTTTTCGAAACTGGAAAGCAGCATTAGAACATGACCGCGGTCTTCAAAAACATGCGTGCAGCCAAGCTCATTTACAATCCTCGATCTCATGGACAGAGTTTTGCCACCGATCAGTGTCGGGGAGACCGTAGCATGTTTGCTCGGCCCCCAACAGATAGAAAAGAATCACTATTACATAAAAAGCATGGCAGGTGTTGTTAAGTTTTTAGCAGTCAATGAGCTTCCACTATGCAGGGATTGTGAAACACATGACAGTAAGGAAGATTGCGTAGCTGCTGGGCTTTTTGCCAAGTTGTTTAAATACACGTTGGAAAAAGATAAATACGTGGCTGACATTACATCAGGTATCCCACAAAATGCAAAGTACACTTCCAAAACCATCCAGAATGAAGTGATTGAAATTTTGGCATCCATGGTTCTGAAAAAAATAAAACAGAAATATGACACTGCTGATTCAGCTGCATTCTGTTTGAAAAGTGATGGCACAGGGGATCGATGCAACAATGAAAATTTGTCCATTATAATTCGTTTTGTGTGCAATGTTGTGCCAGAGGAACATCTCATTGGCTTGTTAGAACTCCAGCAGCTTGATGCAGATTACATCACTACTGAAATATTACAACACTTGTCTGAAACAGGATACAGTGCTGATAATATAATGAACCAGTGTTATGATGGAGCATCAGTGATGAGTGGGGTACGAGGTGGTGTTCAGGCTTTATTACAACAAAGGTTGGGCAGGCATATACACAACATCCACTGCTATAACCACCAGCTTCACCTCACTGTCATACATGCGATTCAAAGTGAACCTTGTGTTAAAAGATTCTTTGACTTGTCAGGCTCCCTGCACTCTTTTTTCAGGCATGATTTTGTCTCTCAGAGATACATTTGCCCGTATCTCAGGAGACTGTTGGAAATCCGCTGGACAAGTCATTATGAAGTCACAAAATGTGTAGTGGATAACAAGGAAGTCATTCTTAACATTCTTTTTAAGGTTTCCAATGATGACAATGCATCAGTTGACCTTGCAAAAGAATCATCCAGGCTTCTCTATCAGCTGAAGCTACACCATTTTTTTTTTAAATTGGCAAATTTCTGATACATCTTCTCGCCATTTTAAAACCAGCTAATGCCATCCTACAGTCTCACCATGTTGACTTGTGCAGTGCAGCTGAAGTCGCGCTGTGCAGTGCAGCTGAAGTCGCGCAGTGCAGGGATGTCTCAGAGAAATCTCAGAGAAAATGACAGTGAATTTCAGCAGTACAGTGCTGACATGTCTACTGTTGAGCCCTCACCAAAACGTCTAAGGACTGTGAATCCCTCCTGTGGTGACTCTGTCATTTTTTCACCTTTAGGGCAAGAAGGGCAGTCAGGTTCTGAATGTGCCACTGCAGCTCTAAGATGACAAATGTTGAACATACTAGATACAGCTGTATCAGAGATAGAAAACAGGTTTTCCACAAATAATTTACAGCTGATGCAAGCCCTCTCAGGTTTAATGCCAAAATTACAATACAAATTTCTTGACATCCAGTTGCTTGAACCTCTCTGTAGTCTTGCAGGAGTTGCAAAAACTGAACTACAGAATGAAATTCTTGTTGAAAGACCAATGCTGTCCAAAAAACTTCCATCTGATGCTGAATGTTCTGCTGTTTGCAAACTCTTGCAGGAATACAAATATGCATTTGCAGGTCTTCATAAATTGTATGTATCTGCTATGGTCATGGGTGCCTCTACTGCTTCATGTGAAAGCTCATTCTCTACTTTGCCAAGAATTTTGACACCATTCCGCCAAACAATGCTTCATGAGAGAAAAAAAAAACTCGTGCTTTTATCTCATGAAAAAGCAATAACACATGAACTGGACATGGATGAGTTTGTAACAGAATTCTATAAAATGAGTAGAAAGCTAATGCTGTAAATATTATAGTGTTAGAAGTAGATCCTTTTCAAGACTTGCCATGTTTTCCTCAAATCTACAAGTCACTAAACTGATTCAAGATCTATTGTGTGGTTAAAAAAAATCCTAAATATAGGCCTACATCAGATTGTAAATAAAAACTAGATTTGTAAAGTTCGTCGCAACAAACTTTGATGTTGGCTTGGACGGTGCAAGTATTCACAAAGGCAGGGTGCATTTTGGAGGCGAGTGGACAGAAAGATTGTGAAAGCTACTGGACCGCTATGGTGGCAATACTTTTGGAGGTGATCGGCCATGAGCATGTGATGTGATCCGAATACCCGTGGGGAAGTTCCGTTCATTGTGCTGAGTGTTTTGATATGTCACATGTCCATGTAGTGCAAATTTTTAATTTAGCTTGTTTTGGGGGCGGGGCGACACGTGACGTCACGTGACGTGACCAGAATACCCGTGGGGCAGTTCCCCTCATTGTGCTGAGTGTTTTCATATGTCACATGTCCATGTTGTGCAAATTTTTGATTTCGCTTGTTTTGCGGGCCGGGCTACACGTGACCTCACGTGATGTCACGTGACGTGACCAGAATACCCATTGGGCAGTTCCCCTCATTGTGCTGAGGGTTTTGATATGTCACATGTCCATGTTGTGCAAATTTTTAATTTTGCTTGTTTTTGGGGCGGGGCTACATGTGATATCACGTGACGTCACGTGACGTGACCATAATACCCGTGGGGCAGTTCCCCTCATTGTGCTGAGTGTTTTGATATGTCACATGTCCATGTTGTGCAATTTTTTGATTTCGCTTGTTTTTGGGGGCGGGGCTACATGTGACGTCACGCGACGTGACCATAATACCCGTGGGGCAGTTCCCCTCAATGTGCTGAGTGTTTTGATATGTCACATGTCCATGTTGTGCAAATTTTTGATTTCGCTTGTTTTGGGGGCGGGGCTACACGTGACCTGACGTGACGTCATGTGACGTGACCAGAATACCCGTGGGGCAGTTCCCCTCATTGTGCTGAGTGTTTTGATATGTCACATGTCCATGTTGTGCAAATTTTAAATTTTGCTTGTTTTGGGGCGGGACTACATTTGACATCACGTGACGTCACGTGACGTGACCATAATACCCGTGGGGCAGTTCCCCTCAATGTGCTGAGTGTTTTGATATGTCACATGTCCATGTTGTGCAAATTTTTTATTTTGCTTGTTTTTGGGGCGGGGCTACATGTGACATCACGTGACGTCACGTGACGTGACCATAATACCCGTGGGGCAGTTCCCCTCATTGTGCTGAGTGTTTTGATATGTCACATGTCCATGTTGTACAAATTTTTGATTTCGCTTGTTTTGGGGGTGAGGCTACACGTGACATCACGTGATGTTACCAAAATACCCATGGGGCAGTTCCCCTCATTGTGCTGAGTGTTTTGATATGTCACATGTCCTTGTTGTGCAAATTTTTAATTTTCACGTGATGTCACCTGACCTCACGTGACGTGACGTGACGTGACCAGAATACCCGTGGGGCAGTTCCCCTCATTGTGCTGAGTTTTTGATGTGTCACATGTCTATGTTGTGCAAATTTTTTATTTCGCTTGTTTTGGGGGCGGGGCTACACGTGACGTCACGTGACGTGACCAGAATACCCGTGGGGCAATTCCCCTCATTGTGCTGAGTGTTTTGATATGTCACATGTCCATGTTGTGCAAAGTTTTTGATTTCGCTTGTTTTGGGGGCGGGGCTACACGTGACGTCACGTGGTGTCGAGTGACGTCACCAGAATACCCGGTTGGGTGCCAATACTTTTGGCAAAAAGTGGCTACTTAGGGTTTGGACATTTCATGTCAATACTGCAGTCATTATGGGATTCTACTTATTATACTGCATAGAACAATACATGCAATTCTTAATGTTGGATGTATTGTGTGTGAGAGCTTAGAGGACTTTTCGGAATTCCCTATTCAAATCTATGGGATGTTCGATCGTCGACTACGGGAAAACCGAAAATTCCATCGGAACTCCGAAATAAAAATTTGGTCCGGAGTAAGGTCCTAAAGAACCTGTCCGAGTTCGGTGTAAATCGCTCGAAAACTTGCCGAATTACAAACCTCAGAAGTTTATGATGGAAGTCTATGGGAAAAAAGGCCACTTTGAGCTTGCGAACCGGGAATGCCGGAATTCCGATCGCTTAGAAAAATAGAAGCAACAAACTTCAGACCAGGGTCTACGACATATCCGAATTTGGTGCATGTGGCTCGAACGCCCTAGGCCGCATTTTTTTTAATACATTTTTGTCTAAGAATAATAATAATAATAATAATAATAATAACTAGATTTGTAAAGTTCGTCACGACAAACTTTGATGTTGGCTTTGATGAGGCAAGTATTTGCAAAGGCCGGTGCTTTTTGGAGGCGAGTGGACATAAGGGTCAGTGTTACTTTTGGAGGCAAGTGGACAGAAAGATAGGGTGCCAAAACATTTGGGGGGCAAGTTGAGACGAGCATGTGATGTCATCCGAATACTCCTGAGGAAGTTCCCCTCATTGGGCTGAGTTTTTGATATGTCACATGTTCATGTTGTGCTAATTTTTTATTTTTACGTGACATCATGTGACGTCATCAGAATACACGTGAGGAAGTCCCCCTCATTGTTCTGAGTGTTTTTATATGTCACATGTCCATGTTGTAAAAAGTTTTTTGATTTTGCATGTTTTGGGGGTGGGGCTGCGGCACAACCGAAAGGCCAGTCGGTGAACCAATTTAAAACTTTGTATCACCCTAAAGGAGCTGGCCGAGTTTGGTTTAAATAGTTCAAAAGCTTGCCGAGTTATAAACCTCCAAAGTTTATAATGGGAGTCTATGGGAAAAAAGGCCAATTTGAGACCCGGTACCGGAAGTACCGGTACTCAGATCGCTTAGAAAAGTAATAGCAACAAACTTCAGACCAGGGTCTACAACATATCCGAATTTGGTGCATGTGGCTCGAAAGCCCTAGGCCGCATTAAATTTTATAAATTTTTGTCTACGCTGAAATAGGAAAACAGAATGTTGGCTTCTACAAAGCCAACATAATAATAATAATAATAATAATAATAATAATAATAATAATAATAATAATAATAATAATAATAATAATAATAAGCTCATAACGGAAATCAGAATGTTGGCTTCTACAAAGCCAACATAATAAATAAATAAATACATAAATAAATAAATAAATAAATAAATAAATAAATAAATAAATAAATATACACTATAACAATGTTATACTATATTAACATATGTGAGAATAGTTCTTAAGAAAAACAGAATTTCAGATAAAATTAACATTTTTAGTTTGTAACAAATTTGTTCTAGTTGATGTAAATAGTTGGTGAACTGCCAATTTTTTAACAAAACCCAATTCTTACAGTTCATGCTTCACTCAAGTGAAAGGTTTGTTCTAGTTGATGTAAATAGTTATTTTAAAAGAACTGTCCAACCCAATTCTTACAGTTCATGCATCACTCAAGTAACAAGTTTGTTTTACTTGATGCAAAAGAATTGCCCCTATTTATCAAATCTAAAGTTACTTAATTGATACAAGATCTGTTAAGGGGTCAAAAAAATTACAAATGCAAACAGAGAGAATGTAAAAATAAACATGTTAACCCTTTTTATATATATATAAAGTTATTAAATAGTTCCAAAATATGTACAAAAAAATACAAACACAACAATAACAAACAACCCTAACAATTGTCTTAAATATATGGTATTAAAACTATAGACATGAGAGTTTAAAGCATTAACGAAACCCCCCCACCCCACCCCACCCCAATCCGACCGGCCCACCTGGAATATCACTTGGCCCCCACCTTTCATCTCATATCTGGAGCCGGGCTTGGTTGTGGTGTGTCGTCTGTGTCCTTGTTTCATGTTTTATTTAATAAATCCTGTATATTGGCAGCATTGTGTATATATATATTTATATACAGTACAGACCAAAAGTTTGGACACACCTTCTCATTCAAAAAGAACATTTAGTTCATAACAAAAAAGTGTGAAACAACTGAAAATATGTCATATTCTAGGTTCTTCAAAGTAGCCACCTTTTGCTTTGATTACTGCTTTGCACACTCTTGGCATTCTCTTGATGAGCTTCAAGAGGTAGTCACCTGAAATGGTCTTCCAACAGTCTTGAAGGAGTTCCCAGAGATGCTTTGCACTTGTTGGACCTTTTGCCTTCACTCTGCGGTCCAGCTCACCCCAAACCATCTCGATTGGGTTCAGGTCCGGTGACTGTGGATGCCACGTCATCTGGCGCAGCACCCCATCTCTCTCCTTCATGGACAGATAGCCCTTACACAGCCTGGAGGTGTGTTTGGGGTCATTTTCTTTCACACTATTTTGTTATGTATATAATTCCACATGTGTTAATTCATAGTTTTGATGCCTTCAGTGTGAATCTACAATTTTCATAAAAACTCTTTGAATGAGAAGGTGTGTCCAAACTTTTGGTCTGACACGGTCGTAACTATATATATATATAGTAACTATATATATATATATATATATATATAGTATATAGTCGTAACTATATATATATATATATATATATATATATATATATATATATATATATATATATATATAAACAGAAGGCCTGATTCTGTTAATTAATTTTCTATAAGAACAGCTCCTTCATTACACTAGTGCCAGCTGTAAGGATCTAATACCTTATTGTTTCTATATTATCAACTTACACTAAGACAGGCAAGGATAATGTGGCCCATTATTATGAAACAGTATATTTAAATGGATATTTTCTATTCATGTTGTTATTTATTTTATTTATTTATTTTTTTGAAGGACTCTCCATTGTCAGAAATTTTACAGATGTTCTACAACATTAAATATTAGAAAAGTTTAAAAAGTACATACTGCCTGCATGTGCTTCAACCTTCTAAAATGGTAATTACGAGTATTTTGTGTTCTCATGTTTTGTTGGAAAAAACATGAATCATGGACAATACCAGGTTCATTAATTTTGACTCCATGACACATTAGCCAGTTAATAAGCTTACTTATATCAAGAATTTTTTTGGTTTTCATGGGGTAAGAAACATGCACAGAGGTTTGCTTTTAATTGCATTTTAAATTCCCTCTTCATCTCAGTCCTGCCATCTCTCTTGGCTAGAGCTCTTGCTCCTGTTCTCAGCACTTTTTGTCTCCTCCTATCTCTGTCCCTGCTGTCTGTCTCTTACATGCCATCTCTCTACACTGGAGCGTGTGCTAGAACAAGATGAACTCCTGCTCTGCCTGCGCTCTTGTTTCTCCTTCCTTTGATTCTTCTTATTGTGTTTCTTTCTATAACGGTCATTAAGCATTGAGCCAAGTAAGCAGACATGAGTGATTCTGTTGGTACTATTTTCACTAATTGTCAGACATAAAACAATTCATTTTTTTATTACTAACACCACCCACACATATGTGTTAGAAAAATGTAGCGTAGTTACTATGTCAGGTTTCCCTATTTTGAATCACTTTCTATTTTGCAAGTCTATTTTACAGCTCAAGTCAATTCAGTCTTCTCCGTATAGTGCCTTTAACAGCTTTACAAACAATTGTAAATTTTAAATGTATAAAATTATCTACAGTTAGCAAGCTTGGCACAACAGTGGTAAGGAAAAACTCCCTGAGATGATATAAGGAAGTAACTGTAAGAGGAACCAGGATCAAAAATGGAACCCATCCTCATCTGGGTAACACCTAATAGTGCAGTTATAAGTACTTCCCATTTTTAAAGAATTCTACTTTTGCAACCAGAAAAAAAAACTATTTTAGTTTTAACATGAAGTGTATTTTGTTGAAGTTATCAGCCTCTCACTCTTGTGGTAATTGCAGTCTTAATGCTATTATAGCAATTATAGTTTTAAGCCACCATAGCCAAAGGGATTGTATTAATTACAGTCCAAGCAATCTTCAGGGATTCTCAGTGGTACCATCCACAGTAATCTCATGTATGCACAATCTGTTGTGTTTTAGTGTTTACACAATCACAGTGTTAAAGCAGAGACCCTTCCATACTAATTGATTGTCTTTCTCCACAAAAGCCATAATGACTTTATCACGATCCTGGACTTTTTCAAAGAAGCTGCAGCTCCACTAAATATTTTCTATGTTAAATATTTTCTGTTTCTACTCTTAATCTGGTAATCTGAAGATTGTGTGTGTGTGTGTGTGTGTGTGTGTGTGTGTGTGTGTGTGTGTGTGTGTGTGTGTGTGTGTGTGTGTGTGTGTGTGTGTGTGTGTGTGTGTGTGTGTGTGTGTATGTGTGTGTGTGTGTGTGTGTGTGTGTGTGTATGTCTTTAGCCATCCCTCTTCACAGACCTGTTTGAACTCTGCCTGATGTCATACACTTCCCTCTTCCACGTCAAAATGTTTCATTACAACATTTTCTTTTGCTACTTTCCAAACAGCTTTTTCTCTTTCAGCTTTTTCGGTTTTCTGTTTTGCTCTACAAAATGTACCGGAAATTTTCTCACAAAACTAATGATAAAGATTTTTGTGCTCAAACTATGCATCCTGTTCTTTTTTACTTGTTTATTTTTTTAAAAGACAAAGTCAGTTGACAGCCCCATTATATTTGGGCCCAGCATAAGTAACTACAGTAACAATACAGTACTGTATGTCCAACTGACTCAGGATCAGAAAGAGCTTTATTACCATGTGCGCTTGCGCACGTTCAGCTCAGTACTTACTGGTCTCCGAGCAGCATTTCTCAATGGCATAGGATGGAACTCAAAATTTGCAGAGAGAAAGCTTTTTGTTTTAATCACATATTAAATGTGGATCTCCATCCCAGTCATAATATAAATACAGGCCTATACTAATAAAAACAATTCTGACTTTTATGTCTTTATTGAATACATAAAGCGTCTTTAGACGCACTATAGATTTTTTCTGAACAGATGTCAAACAAAATTAGTTACTGCAAGATTTTTTTTAAATGATAGTACATGCTGTATTACTTGAATTCCACATGTATTTTTTAACTATTTTTTAACAAATTTTCCATGTTTAAGAATGAAATGTCACGTTTTATCTGTTAATATGTTGTTGGAATAAGTGAAACAAGCCAAACTTAGCACGTACCTTGTAACTATCATTCCTTCACTTTCCTGTTACTAAATGGGAGAAAATGCATCTTGTTGTAGATAACAACAAAGTAACAACTTTACATCTGATTATTAAAAACAGCTGGGAACTTTTAATATTCCTAAATATTAAATACATATCTTAAACAAAGCACAATTTACAATTCTACTTTGTAAAAGAACATGTTTAAATCTGTTTATTATTGTTGGTATTAGTATTTAATCTTGTGGAGCATCTTTCATAAAGGTCACTGTGACTTCTACTATAATGTCTACTACAGACATGATAACATATTTAAACTTGCACGTTTGTACAATTAATAAAATCATCAACAATTGTTTTCCCTGTAGCTGCTTTTATAGACAATAAACAACACCAAGCACATTCAGACCTGTAACAGCACTGTGTTATAAGTGTAAGTAATGCAGAAATTCTGTTATGTTCAATAAGTTCTCAAATATTTTTAAACTTCACTGCATGAGGTGCACATGCCCTGTGTTGTTATGTGTTGCGGCTCGTACAACATTTCCAAATGGAAAAATAAACTAATGGAACTGACATTTAATGACATAATGCATGTGATAAACTTTGTGATAAACTAGAGGCCATCTTTGCCCTCGACCTCAAAGCTACTTTGCTGGAAATTCGGCAGTCGATGCAGTGTAGTGGAAATTTTAAATGAGTGTTTTTATATAATTGTTATGTGCTTTTACAGTATTCTGTGTATCAGACTAGGGAAAAAGGACAAGAGGCCCTTGTTCCAACTTTTAACATTGTACGAGCTAGAATGATGGGAACTTTAGAGAAGTATGTGCTCATGTGTTTAATAAGAACTAAAATGGAATGTGGCCTTGTTGATGTGATAATTTAAATGGGATACATTTTCAGTAACCACGGAGGGTGCATGAAAACACACACACGCACACACGCACGCACACACACACACCAAACACACCAAACACACACACACACACACACACACCACACCACACACACACACACACACACACACACACACACACACACACACACACACACACACACACACACACACACACACACACACACTTATACCTGTGGTACAAGGAGGAGAGCTAAAACACTTGAATTAGGCTCTTCACTGTGAACTTTAGGACATGCTGTTCTTCCTTGTCCTGTCTTTTTGGGCTCCGGCTGTATTGATTTCGGGCCAGGTTTGTCCATTGAACAGCACACCATGGAAAACAGTTACTCTGAGTAAGTGAGCTGTTTTTTTGTTTGTTTTTGTTTTTTTGCTGTTTTTTTTTTTTTTTGTAGTTTTTTCTTGAATAGATATTAGTTTGTGACTTGGCTGCACAGCATTGCTGTTTATTGTTACTGTGATAAGCCTTGCAATATATAAAATCATGTTGATGTGTTATTGCAGATGGATGGTTGAATTGGAAGTGTTGATTTAAATTCTTATTTCTGTTAAAATTGTTCACAAAAGATATCCACAGTATGTAAAATAAATACATACATTATTAATAATAATCTTTTTAGGGCATTGGAACATTGCAGCCTTTATAATATCAGTAATGCAAATACAAATAACACAAAGCATTATTTAGTTACTGAGGTCAAAAGTTATAGTTGTGTTAAGTCTTTCTTCTACTTCACTTCTTTCAAAGGCCTTATAACTACTCCAACACAGTGGACACTAAAAGCCTATTCTGCTGTTGCTAGGTAACAGAGGACATGTCTTTCAAGAGGATGGAGTGTGGAATTACACCACCATGCTCCTGATGGAAGATGAGGGTGTGCTCATCCTGGGAGCTCGAGATGCCATCTTTGCCCTGGACCTTAACAACATCACACACAAGAAGGCTATGGTCAGGAAAACGATTTGTTTTAATTTAACTAATAAACCAGCCTTATAGGTCAAAAGCATTATTGATCTATTTCTATATATTAGATTGTTTCCGGTATTCAGATATTGTCTCTTTTTGCCACTGTGATTTAAAATTTTATTTTTGAAAGCATTTTTAAAACTTGCACACTGTATATTAATAATAATAATAATAATAATAATAATAATAATAATAATAATAATAATAATAATAATAATAATATATTTTTGTTGTTAAAATTCCTTGCTTTAGTAGTAAATTGTCACTTGTACTGTACTTAATTCTAGATCAGTGAAGAAATATATTCTCTTTTATTGTAGGTTAAGTGGTCGGTGACTTCAGAGATGCAGCGCAATTGTATCTTCAACGGGAAAACACAGGTCATCCTGCCACAACCCAAGAGATCACACCACCATCACCACCACTCTGACTAGGATTAAGTTATTTATAATGATGAATGAATGAAGGAATGGAATTAAAAATCCAGTATATTAGGAACATCAGTACACCTGCACATTACTAATGTTAAATAATAATGTGGCAACTAAACAATGCAGAAAACTAATCTAAAAGATTAGTAAAAACTAAATTAGGTAAAACTGCTGTTCTCCTGGGATTGATGTTTATTTGTGTGTGTGTGTGTGTGTGTGTGTGTGTGTGTGTGTGTGTGTGTGTGTGTGTGTGTGTGTGTGTGTGTGTGTGTGTGTGCGCGCGTGCGTGCATGTGTGTGTTTGTGTGTGTGTTTGTGCATATCTTTGTATTTATGTGTATATATGTAAATGCTCAAATGAGTGTAAAAAAGAATACATTTTCTAATAATACATTAAAGAACAAAACATAGTCTGAGTTTTGAGAATATTAAGAACTAGACTTTACACCCCTAAGCCATGTCTCTTTCAAACCCTGGTTAGATTTAACAGTGTTGTGCAGTAAATATATCATATGATATGAAACAGGTATTCTATTATACAAAGCCGTGGTCTGCAACTCATCCTCCTTGAGTCCTCACCTAGTCCCCATTATTCTTCTGTCTTGTGTTGTTCTGTTAACGGATCTTTTTTCTGTCTCTTTCTGAGTGACTTCCTAATAATTTCCTTGGACTCTGTATTCCCTGTAATTTTCCTTTCTAGACTGAGTGTCATAACTACATCCGGATCCTTCATAAAATGTCGAGCAACACCATGTTCGTTTGTGGTACCAACGCTTTTAATCCGACCTGTGATATTATGGTAAGTAAAAAGTTTTACTGTAAAATGTCCTTGCTATGATATTGTATACATTTGTTAACATGAGTTTCAGCCTGTGTGCATGTTTTGTTGTATTATATCACACCATGTAGACATTTCATATAGCTGCATTCTGTCTTCCAGTCTTATAAAGACGGCAAGCTGACTCTCGAAGGTAAACAACAAGATGGTGAAGGAAAGTGTCCATTTGATCCTTTCCAGAGATGCGTCTCTGAATTTGTCGGTAGGTGCTTCATCTCTCTTAAGGCAAACTGCTTCATGATGTAACAGACAAAGCGAACAATGTTTAGTTAGTGAGTGATTCAAAGTTTTTAGTTCATGCATTATATTCTTTTTGAAGGTCAATTCTTTAGTCACAGCTTCTACTTATGATAACTGATATGATATTCTGAATGCTTTAAAGGAAAGTAACCCAATGATCCCATCATTATACTTTAATAATATAATTCTGATTGCCGTTTAGATGGACAGCTGTACTCTGCTATGTTTAACAATATCCTGAGCTCAGAACCGGTTGTGATGCGCAGCTTCAGAGGCACCATAAGAACTGAATACATGACTGCATGGCTTAATGGTAAGAATGGAAATGTTATTACACTAAGTAAGGGACAGGAGATGAGTCTTCTGGTTTCCTATTTATTTTAAAACTCAACTTCACATCTCGTAAAAATTCTTTGAGATTGTGATTGAGTAGTTGAGAGTCACTGATTAGTTTTGTTATTTCAGAGCCCAATTTCATTGGCATGAAGCATGTGGCTGAGGGAGATGACAACCCAGAGGGGGATGATGACAAGATTTACCTTTTCTTTAATGAAAGAGCTGTGGAGTATGATGCCTACAGTAAGATGGAGGTGTCAAGGGTGGCTCGCGTTTGTAAGGTACTCTTCCTTATAAAAGGATATTGCTGATAATACAGTACACCATTCTGCAGAGCCTAAATAATGGTTGTGTGGTCTTCACCAACTTCTTTGTTCAAACAAAGAACCTCAGGTGATGACAAAATAACGAGGTGGAACTTCTGCATCAGTACTTAACAAACCAAAGAATTGCAAAAATCACCCTGCTTTTGATGCTTTTATACATCAATAGAAAACTTTTTTCCTTTTTCTACCTTTTTTTTTCTTAAGTAATAAATGCTTAAAATGAAAGATATTATCTGCTTACAGAACAATACTTTTACAAAAATATTTGGTTGTATTTTATCATTTTAATTAGTAAATAACTAATAACTATTGTCACTTGCTATGATGTAATTTTCTGCAGCATTGTTCTCATACCCTCTGATCTCTCCTTGCTAGGGGGATGTGGGAGGACAGCGGACACTGCAGAAGAAGTGGACATCATTTCTAAAGACTCACCTGGACTGTCCTGTTCTTCAAACCAGACTACCACTTCTCATACAGGATGTGTTCCTCTTCTGCCCAGACACCTGGAAAACCTGTATGTTCTACGGTGTCTTCACTCCTCAGGGGTGAGTAATGTTCAGTTCAAAAATGCCAGCAGAATATGTGTAAATAACTGCATTGAAGATGACAATTTGTGATTTTGAATGTACTCAGGATTGAGTTTGAATTCCAGACCTACAATACAGTCAGTATGAGATGGCAATGCTGCACCACCTTGATGTCTTTATATTTCATACACCAGTATCTTCATTATATGCATTATTATAATATGAGAATTTTTATTTAGTACTACACACTCATTTGTAAACCTCAGGCAAATTATAACATACATACAATTGCCCCTGAAACTACTTTATTTTTGTGTGAAATATTTTTACTCTGATATGAAATGAATACATTTTAGGAGGTCACATGCTGCAATAAGGTGTACTCAAAAAATATCTAAGGGTGTCAAATCAAAGAAATGCTTAAAAAGATAATATGTTTCTTCCTGTTTTTTCTTCCTATTTGCATATGTGTAAGGCTGTGACATCCATTTAAAAACAAAAAAATATTGAAAATATTCATAAATGTTGCAGATTCAAACATTAATTAGACATAGTTTTATTAACCACCGACCTATGACATTTGTTTCATCTGACAGTGAAATGCCAGTGTACTCAGCAGTGTGCGTGTACAGCATACAGGACATCGGGGATGTGTTCTCTAAAGGCCGATTCAAAACTCTATACAGACATAATTTAGTTGAAAAATGGGTGACATTCTACGGACCTGTGCCTGACCCTCGTCCCGGAGCTGTGAGTTCAACATTTACGAACATATTCTACAACAATCATTTTTATTTGTTATCTACAGTGGTGGAAAAATGACTTAATTAAGTCAGAATATAATAGACAGAATTATTATAATTTACTGCGTAATAATGTACATAGTGATGTGCATGGGGTATAATGTTTTAATTTGTATCTTTTGTCTCCAAAACCACCATCTATGCAGTAGTTAATTATTCACTTTGTGTTGCTCTCTCTATGTGTTTGTGTGTGTGTAGTGTATTAACAGTAAGACAAGGGAGAAAGGGTTTTCAACGTCTTTGGACCTCCCTGATGAAACCCTTCAGTTCATCCTGTACAACCCACTGATGGATCAGGCAGTGAAGCCTTCTGAGCAGCCCCTACTGGTGAAGAAAGGACCTGTGTTTACTCGTATAGTGGTGGCCAGCACTACTGCCCTGGATGGGAGCAGCCATCAGGTCATGTTTATTGGCACAGGTACATAAATATTTAGTGTACAGTTTACATAATTTATACAGACTTATGCATGTATGTGTTATAGTGTTCAATCAACTGTACAATCTTTGTAACAGCAAGCGGTTCAGTGCTGAAAGCAGTCAACTATGACGGAAAGATGGTGATAATAGAGGAGGTGCAGCTCTTTAAGCAGTCCGACCCAGTGAAGATATTGCGGCTCTCTGTCACCCTGGTAAGCCTCAGAGCACATTTTCATTTTTTCCTCCATGAAGCTACACCAAAAGATTATAGGGGTTTTTTTGTGTTATATTACACGAACTAATTGATTTATTAAGTGGACGAAATAGTTATCTATTTAGTCTGGGAGAATGATAAAATGCATTTTCATTGAGTTAATTGTTTTTATTCCTCCGATAATTTTACAAAATATTTTAGAAATAAACACATTTTAGGTAACATGTAATATAACCCCCCCCCCCCCCCCACACACACACACACACACACACACACACATTCACACTATTAAAACTAAAATAAAATAATACTTAATGACTTTCCCATCATGGCTATCCCAGTACTCATCTGATTCATTTCATTATTTCTACTTGTGATTCCGTTTTAGTTTGATTCTGTTATAGCTTGACAATCTTTTTAATAACTGCTGCACATATTGTTTCAGGGTCAGCTGTATGCAGGCTCAGAGGAAGCAACGGTGCAGATGCCGCTTAGTACATGTGACCATTACGCTTCCTGTATGGACTGTGTGCTGGCCAGAGACCCTTACTGCGGCTGGGACCTCAGCGCTGAACGCTGCATTGCTATAATAAACATTCATCCAGATAAACACAGGTACTCAGCATATACTTCTCAGCTGCTGTAACATAGTGTTGTAAGGAAAAAAATCATGATGTGGTGTGCTGTTGTAGGAAAACAAGCACAAAGGAAAAATGGGTGTGACGTGAACTGAAGTTTACCTTTTAGTAATTATTATTTAATTTTATTTATCAACTTTGACTTTTTTTTATTAAATAGCAACACATAAAATGTTTTTTCCTCACAGTACTTTAGAGTATGTTTTACTCTTTATAGACCTATATTATCTGGAGCTAACAGTAGCCTATTAAAATGAACACATTAATATAAACCTGATGTGCCTTCCAGCTAGATCTACTCTAAGTCTTTGTTATAAAAAAATTCACTTAATCACCTTCTGACCAATCAGAAACAAGAATCAAACATCACTGTGGTCTAAAATATTGAATTGACTGCTCTAGAGACTATAGACTGTGCACATGTGGGAATGTTAGATATATTGACTTTCCAGTCATGTCCATTTTTTTTTTTCTCCTGCAGTGAAGTGGTTCAGAGTCTGAGAGATGGAAATGCTGCACGTTGTCCTGCAGTCGGTATGCAAACAGGTGGCATTTTATGTTCACTGGTTCAGATAGTACAGTATTTACTGATATGTATCTTGTAAATATATGTGCAAAAATGGTTTAATATCATTGTGACTTGTCACTGAAAGTCAATAAGACTCTCAAGGACTGTTGTTTTTGTGTTACAGAAAGTACTACGATCATTCAAAACTTCTATCTTGGTAACGTGGTCAGGTTGCTGTGCCAGCCAGGATCAAACCTGGCCCGAGTGCAGTGGAGCGTAAACAATCACACAATTCAAAACTCCAACAAGTACCACAATCTTCACAACAACCTGTTGATCCTCAATGCCTCGGACAGCGACAACGGATTCTACACCTGCACCGCTGTAGAGTCCTCCAATGGTAAAGACGATGTCATCCAAAATGCTACATATGAGCTGAGGCTGGGGAACTTCATGGAGCATCCTTCGGTTCAGCCACTGGCCCAGGACCAGCAGAAATCTCTCTTGGCCCTCAAGATCCTTGTCATTATACCAACACTGATATTATTAGCTCTAGTGGTATGGAACGTCCACAAAGGGCATTTTGCCATCCTGAGATGCTTGGAGAAAGCTGAGGAAAGTCCACAGAGTGTGTCTGGATTTCAGGAGATACAGCTCTAATATTTCAAGAGAGTTCAACAGATACAACAATCAACAGAATAGCTGGATCCCCTGATACGACAGCATAATGGAGACAAATTGTTCTAGTGAAGTTTATTTTTTATTTTGCAGACACCTCAATGACAAATCCAACATAATCCACACTGATAAAAATAACAAGTAAAATTTACAAAAAATTTTTTTTTAAAGTTTTTGCACTCAAATCTTTCAAATAAAATGTACACTTGTGATATTATGTAAAATTTATGAACTTATGAAGTTGAGCAAAATGAACAAAGTAAATAAGTTCACATAACATACTGATCTTATGTAATTAATTGATATAATTAAGTAAAATTGTATTATTTGTAACAGCAGTCTGTTAATATCACTTTGTTGATTCTGTCCAGTCTTTGCATAGACAAGTTTACATGGCTTGAATAAGCAAAAGATTTATAATCATTTATAATCAAAAATGTCATTGCACTTTACTTCTGCTTGAGCTGTTTAAATTCTTATTCTTACTTTTAAGCATTGATCTTAAGCAAGATTCTCAAAATTTTTGTAATTTCTTACATTGAACCTCTTAATAAATACTCTTGATTGCACATTTACTGTTACAGGACTAATCTGTCATATTGTAACAGTGACTCATTTTATTTAACTTAAAATAATTAACAACGCTAAATAAAACAAGTAAAATTTTATTAATAAAGAAGAATCCTGTCTTCTAAGTAAATTAAGCAAGTCCATGTCCTAGTGTTGTTGTTTTTTTTAAATAGCTTAAGCTTAAATTAAAAAAAAGATTTTATTAACAAACTACTTATTTTGAAATACTCTCTAACAAATTATTGGAAAATATTAAAACCATTACATGAAACCAGTAAAATGTAAATGGTAACAGAAACAGATGATGGTATTCTTAGTACGTGAACTAATGAACTAGTATCAGGATGTACTTATTGATAGACTTGAAAAGCATTTCTGTAAGTTGCTCAGTATAAAGACATCTGCCAAATGCCATATGTAAATGTTTGTAAAGTTCGGGAAGACTTTGGAAACAATGACACAAATGCTGCAATGAGGTGACAACAGAGGATGTGAAAAACAGCTCTATTTCCAGCTCTATTTCAGCTTTCTATTTCTATACTAACTTTCAGTTCCCAAAGCAGAGGTTGCATGAACACACCTGTGACCTGCAGCTGTCTGCAAGCTTGGAAAGCTGTAGAAGCACGGAACTGTACTCGGCCTGGCTCTGCTGGATCAGATCCCCCTCCGTCAGCAAGGACTCCACTGCTCCTCTTTTGTCTCCATCCTCACTCTCTTCTGCTTCTCCTCATCCCTCATCTCCCTCCTTCTTTGTAGGGGCTCTGGAGCTCGGCCCTGGGATCTAATCTCCACTCTCTTCCTCTTTGTCTTTACTCTCCTCTGCCTGCTTTGGCAACTCAGCAGCGGCCTGTGAAGAAGACGGTATAGAAGGATTCTCCTCATTTGTATTACAAAAAAAAGTAAGAAAAGGTTATATTAATATTTAATATTAATTATTACATTAATGAATTAAAGGAAGTACACTGCATATGTGCATGTAAAATACAAAAAATAAACCTACACATTACAGTATATACTGTGGCACGTAACGTAGGAAATTGTGCTCTTCGCCGAGAAAATCATGCTGGGAGAGGAAAGCAGCGGCGGTGCAGCAACATGAACAGCGCCGGTGACGAGCAGAGGAAAGCGTGCAGCACCAAGGTCAGCACCGCTGATTCGGAGTGCAAAGTAGAGTTCTTCACAGGTCCAGTTAGATCCGAAAACCCAAGGTCCGTCCCGAGACCGGAGCGGGTTCGGGTCTAAAAGTTTCACGTGTGCCTCAGACGGGTCGGGTGTAATAATAACGGCATCGGGTCTCGGGTAATTTAAAATGAGTGTGTTTTTACCGAACGGTCCCGAGAAGACCCGAACTACTGTATCTGTGTGCATCGACTCGAGTCCTTTTCCAACCTCTCCTTTGTTTGCCAAGACTGCTTGCGACAATTGCGCGGTTGGCAGTAAGCTAACCTGTCTCAGTTTTGAACCCACGCTGTAACGGTAACTTTAGTGTTATTGTCAGAATCTGATAAGCATGGAGGCAATAAAAAAAATATGCACGTCGGGTTCGGGTAAAAAGTGATTCGGGACACTTCGGGTCGAGTACAATTCTTTAGACCCGAGAAGACCGTTAGTGCAGGGTGGGGCGGCGAAATTCCCTCCACAAAGACGGTAGCCAATCAGTAGCGCCGCTGTGGCACTCACCATGTGGCAAGAGAACACAGCGGAGAGCTAGGCTCAGCAACAGCGTGGAGGTAAAGCAGAGATTATTTGGCTAAGGTTAATGGTCTTTATGCAAATCTTTCAGATTGTCCCTCATTCTGGATGCTGCTGAGCTTTGTCCAGGCTGAAAAAGAAATGGGCGTGTCTTCTCAATATGCGGCGGAGAAAGTGTTCAGTGCGCATGTCTGAAATCAAGGGTGTCGATTTGGGTAGGGACGGTAGGGACATGTCCCTACCAATATCCAGGGAACACTCAATTGTCCCTAGCAATAATTCGACCAAGCCAATGTATATTTATACATAACCACTGATATCCGTCTGTGTCTTGTGCTTTTTTACTTATTTCATTTAACATTTATCCAGGAAGCATTAAATAAGATGAAAATATACAACAACGGCGTTCTGGAAAAATAGCGCAACTAGTGGAACACAAACGGTTAACAGATTTACCCCCTGCAATGAATCCCGCTTCTGTAAATCAACTCTCTAAAATGATTGGCCTTTGCCTTTTTTGAGTCCTGCCTCTCTAACCCACGTCGCTGTTTGATTGGCTTTGTCTTTCTCGCTAATGTGTTTAGGTCGGCTGCAGCTATATTCCGTTGTATGAAGAAATATGCAACGTGATTATGCAGGTTACCATAACAACAGTCTTATGCACAAAATACGGGGAATGTTGTCCCCACCAATGTCAAATAAATTATGTCCCCACCAATGTCAAAATCAAACTTTCGCCATTGTCTGAAATTAGCCGAAAGCAATTGAAAGATTGACAGTGAAAAAAAGGCTTTGTATAAAGGATCAGCTTTCCAGCTCTGGAGAGAACTGAACGTCTTCCGCGTGAAGCGGACCTAAACCTTTCACGGTACATCACACAACAGTACTACAAAAACACACTTGACCTTTATACCATAGTATTACTCATTGAGTTCATTTATTGATAAAAATATCCCCTCGGCCAGCTGCCCCAGCTGGTTAATAGTAGTTGCCATGGTTACGTATGTATGTGTGGGGTGGAGCTATCAAAACAGGGGTGACCCCCATTTCAGTTAGGGGCGTGTTTGTTTTGGTGATTTCAAATGTCAACATTGGCTTTCAGAGATTGTGCACCCCACCTTTAATGTTTTAATGCCATTCATTTTAACATAATTTAATGTAATATCTGTCATTATCTGACGTTATAAGACATTTTCCTACCTTCTGCTATTTGAAGGTGCACTGCAGGTTATTTTCTCCATAGAGGTTGTCTTCATTAGTGTATCCCATGTACTCTTCACTCCAGCCCATTTTCTCACGCTTCTTCTTCTTCTTCTTGACTTCTTTCTTAGCCAGTTGATGAGCTTTCTTCTCTTCTGGAGTCTCCAAAGCCTTCGTCATCTCCTTCTGCTTCTTCCGCGCTTCTTTGGCTGACAAAACAACTTGTTCTTTTTATTGTCACCCTGCTCAGAAGCAGAAGATGTGGAAGACACTGACGAGCCCGAGGATGACCTCCGTCTCTCCTTGCTGTCATCACGATCATTCCTCTTCCTGTCCTCACCGTTCCTTTCCCTCCTCATCTCGCTCCCACCATCTCTCTCGGCTCTTGCTCCTGTGCTCAGCACTCCTCTGTCTCCTTCTCCTATCTCTGTCCCTGCTGTCTCTGTCTCTTACATGCCGTCTCTCTGAACTGGAACGGGTGCTAGAACAAGATGAACTCCTGCTCTGCCTGTGCTCTCATTTCTCATCGTTGAGAAGAGCAACCAGGAGAATGTTTCATAACGATCACAGATGCAATTCCACCCCCAAACAATTGGCGGCACTCGCAGCAGTAATGTGTTGATGCAACCTGGGAGAAGAAGCAGAGGTCTTGGCTTTATATTATTATTAGTGAGAAGCTTTTCAGCTGCTCTAGCACTTATTTAAAACCACTTGAGGACAACCATGGGTGATGCCCTTTTGAGTCACTTGGGTGTCCTAAGCGTTGAATACCGACGGGCCAGGTCATTATATTTGGATGAATTTGTCAGGCGTTTCAGCTCCAAGCATAGCAATCGGAGAATTCTTCTTTTTTGGGGTGTATGTGTGTATGGGTGTGTGTATGTGTGAATAAGCAAGTGAATGAAATTGAGTGAGAGAAAGATAAAGAGAGAGATGTTTAAGCTGGGAGGTGCAAGTTGTTGCTCCTACAGTATGTTAATGCTGCTTTGCATGTTCAAAATTGTTTATCTCCTCAAAAAAGACAATATGTGAAATAAGAAACAAATGTTTAGGTAAATATATCCACACTGTAAATTGTATTGTATTTGGAAACAGTGTTATGGTAACATATGTACATGTTAAAATACCTCTTTGTTTGTTCTGAATGTGCTGTGCTCTGCTGCACTTTACCTTATTAGAGTGTACTGTATAAGATGTTTAAGCTGGGAGGTATAAATATATCCACACTGTAAATTGTATTGTATTTGATTAATTAATCAATCGTGGCCTAATGGTTAAAGAGTCTGACTTGTAACCCGAAGGTTGTGGGTTCGAGTCTCAGTAGGGTTGCCACCTTCAATACAGAAAAACTCTCACCATCACAACTTAAGTGGTCATATTGAATACACAGCTATGACAATAATAAATATACGCCAACAAAGTGTGACTGAGAACACAAAAAATAAGCTTTTGGAGGAACTTGTGAGATTTGAACCATATTTTATTAACTTATTATTAAATGAACAGATCCATAACTTAGTAATTATAACTTGCAAAAGATCTTCCATGAACATCATGAACATAATAACATCAGTGGATGTATATCAGTGTATCAGTGAATATCAGCGGACCAGAAGTAGTAGTGTGTAGTATTGGAGCATGTCAGGCCTACTTTCTTTTATAAGTGTACTTCTTGTCACTCCGTGCAGCAGTGAGAAGCTGTTTGTCTTTCAAACAGTTACAGTAAAACTCTGAACAGGACGGCTCAAAGTGATCAAGGGCTCACTAGTAATGAGCTCTACAGATCACCTGGTCCTTCTGTCACTCCATTTGTTGGCCATTCTAGAAAAGATCCTTTCCACATAACCAGTGGATGCTGGGATGCTTAAGATGTGGCTGATGATGGACAGCATGTTAGGCAGGTTAGGTTATGCCTCGTTCATATGGATTTTCTCTCACTCTGACTGTCAAAAGAACCGGTGAGGCGGCGTCCCGCCCTCATCTTACTCTGATTGTAACCATACATACCGTAACCCTAAAACAAACAAATCAAACCAATGATGGCAACGAGTATTACCCTCAAAATCAGGGGAAGAATAGGACGCGTCTCCACACAATGCGGATGGGGTGATTTGCATGGATGCTGTATAATGTGGGCCTATGTAAAATACGGGACAAATCGCGTCCCGTATTGATTTGATACGGGACGCGCCATTTCGCCTGTAAATACAGGACGATTCCGAATGAAGCGGCCTTCACACTGCACACGACAAACGGACACGACTGTCGGATTTGGCCCCCTTGTGACAGTCGCACGTAATGTGCAATATGATCGTGCAGACGTCAACATGGGAGAGAAGCGTGATTCTCGCGGTCTCCGAACACCCGTTACTTTATGATCCAACTCTTGAATCATACAAAGATGCTTACAGGAAAAATGAAGCATGGAAGCGTGTTACCGAAATGGGCTAAATGCTTGCAAACTTAATTAGCATTTATCATGGTGAATGAAGTTAGGAGTACAAACAATCAATGCAATCCAGAAAGACCGCGAATAATTTTTGAGGAAACATGGGAACAACATTAAAAATAAAACATATAATAACACATATCATATCATAACACAATATAAATATTAATAATTTATTGCTTTATCAATAAAACTGTATTTAAAACAAAAAGATTGTTTCGGATAAAGTTTAAAAATTACTAACGTTTATGTTAATACTTTTTTAATAATTCTTATCACCTCGCGCACACGATCCTGATTGGACAACATTGGAATACATCACATCCGGTCGGCATATCGGATGCGGTGTAGTCGCAAAAGTTCAAATTTTTTGACGGATCCGCAGATGGTCGGCACCTCACGCAGCGACCTTGCGACTCTCCATAGGAAATGAATGACTTCCGGTTTATCGGCGGTCGTTTGTCGTGTGCAGTGTGAAGGCGGCTTGAGATGCCCTTGAGCAAGGCACCGAATCCCCCAACTGCTCTCTGGGAACTGCAGCATAAATGACTGCCCACTGCTCCGAGTGTGTGTGCGCACTTTGGATGGGTTAAATGCAGAGAACGAATTCTATGTATGGGTCACTATACTTAGCCGTATGTCACGTCACGTCACGTCACGTTACTAATCGCTGTGCTGTACTTTAGTGTGCGTGATGCATTGTCAGCACTTCGGTGTGCGGTGTCTCATGCGGTGAGAAGTTTGTCATTAGGGTTAACATGTTTTGTGTAGATTTTTAACCTGCATTTAAAGTGGCTAAGGTTAGCTAATGTAGCTAACGTTAGCATGATAGGTTTTTAGATCTAACTCTATGTCTCACTGCAGATTTGTTTAAAATATCATCACGTATGCAGACTTTTTATTATTAAACAGACAGAATTAAAACGTTAAGTAACGAAGTGATCTAGGTTTATTATTCTCAATTTGGGAAATCGAAAAATGTAGAAATTGCTAGAAACAACAACAACCCAGTGTTGGGAAACTTATCTGTAGAAATAATGTAAACTAGGAATCTATTGGTTTAATTAAACACAGGTTTTTATTGGTGCTGCAATAAACAAACAAACATAAATATTATTTTGAGTTGTTTGCTTGGGAAATTAATTTGTAAATGCGGTCGCCTCAGTATTTTATTTTCACTTATTTTTTTATTGCATAATGACATCAAACAAAATACACATTTTGTTCAATGCCACATGAACAAGAGGTATCAGTCACATAGGTTACCAGGAAAAAGTGAATTCTTTTAAAATATTACATGTTTTCTGAGCTTTTTTGTTTTTTACTTTTTCAAAGGAGTACTGTATAACTTGAAACCATTCATAAAATGGGACTGATTTGGTTTACAATGGGCCTACTTTGTTTTGTGTATATGTTACTTTCCTAATACAATAAATAGCTGTATAATATATTGTTGTATATTACTTTCCAAATTATCTCTCTCAAAATAAAATAAAAAAACACATGAAATACACCAATTTCTACCACAAAACCCAATTTTCTACTAATATAATTTTCCACATCTTTCCAAAAGTCTTGAGTAGATGCAATGATAAAACAGACGCAAAATTGTCTCTTTTTCCTGACCACAAAATTGCTGCAGGAAAAGAAACAAAACAAAGGGTATTTCTTATATTATTGGTACACTTTTGTTTCAAGATATTAACAATGCCAATGTATAAACTACAAAAAAATCATTTATATTAATTTTCAATGAACCAGAATTCTTTAAAAGAAATACAACACTCTTTGGAATTGCATCAAGAACAATTGCAAAATCTCTTGGTTTAATTATATTGGCTTAGTAGAAGCCAACATTCTGGTTTTGGTAATTGGAATTTTTCAAGGAACTCTTTGTAAGACAACAAATATCCATCAGAATTTAATAACTATTTTACCAAAAAATTCCTTCATTAAGCCAGTTTCGATAGAAAAGTGATTTGTTTTTAAATTATATGTCTTTGTTATTCCAAATGCAATAACTGTGTGGTGAAAAATTGTGTCTATGGAAACCAGTCAGTTTAACCAGAATTTTATCAACAGAAAAATTGCATTTCAACAAAAAATGTATGCCCCAATAGAGTTAAATATATATTTAGGAAATACATTCCAAACACTGACTTTATTTTTCATAAATTCTATTAACCATCTAATCTTGAAAGTATTATTGAGTGTACTATAATCCAGAAACTGTAGCCCTTGTTCTTTAGTATTACATATGACCTCTCTCTTTAAATAATGTTTTTTTTCCTCCAGATAGTCATACAATATCTTATCCAAGTCTTTTATCACAATGATTTATCTAATGATTAAGTGTATACCTTCTGGAAATACCTTCTGCCTTATACAATAACACCCTCCCAAAAATTGATAACCACAAATTAAATTTCTTTTTTGTTTTCTCAATAATTGGTTCAAAATTTAACTGGCTTCTTTGTAAACTGGCTTCTTTTTTGCAAATGGCTATACCAGATAAGTTAACTGGTGTTTAACTGGAATACCTTCTATATAAGGGAGCAAGCTTTTAAGGGAAACAATGCAGATTTATCTAGATTCATTTTAAGACCCAAAGCATTAGTGAATGCCTCAATAACTCTAATTATAACTGGAACCTCAATTTTGTTCTTAAAATAAATTAGCTGTGTCATCAGCAAACTGACTAAGTTTAAATTCTGCACCAAAGCACTGATACCATTAAATTGAATATTCATATGTACTGCCAAAACTTGAGTGACTAACAAAAATAAAAAGGAGAAAGAGGGCATTTGTCACGGTGCAGCAAGGGTGAGTGAGGATCCAATTGCAGTTTCAACATTTATTAATCAAAAAACAGGTAAACAGACAGGCAGGCAAAACAAGGCAGTACACAGAGCTAACAGGAAACATTAAACAACGACTAGCACCAGGGACGTGAACAAACAGTGTAGATATAACAGACATTAACCAATCACAAAGCAGAGACAATCAGTAACTAAGACAACACACCCGGAATGAATGAGTTCAATGAGTGTCCATAGCAACAAACAAGTGGGCGGGGCAATCAATTAACAACAGGCAAACCACAGACAGACTCATTACAGCATCCTTGCCTAATACCACAATTGATATCAAACCTTTGTGAAGTCCCACCAGCAAGTTTAACCGACCTATTACTGTACATCCGTTTTATACAGTATTTTTTTTTTTACTGCTTTTAAAAACAAATCACCAAAACCCAACAAGTTAATAACTTTGAAAATAAAATCATGATTTACTGTATCAAAAGCTTTATAGAAGTCAAGAAATAAAATAATACTGTCATCATTTATAAGGTAATTATACTGTAATCAATCACATCCAAGACCAGCCTAATATTATTCCTAATATGATGGCCTTGCATAAAACCAGACTATTCTTCATCTATGAGTTTGTTTAAACCTTGTTTCAATCTTCTGGCAAAAATCATTGCAAACAATTTACTGTCATTATTGAGCAAACTAATTGGTCACCAATTATCGATAAATAACTTCTTTGTTAGGTTTGGGAATCAAAGTTATGACGCCTTGTTTTAATGAAGCTTGCAATTCACCTTTATTTATCGCTTCTATAAAAACTAATAATAAAAATGGTGAAAGTTCTTTGGAAAAAGTCTTGTAGAATTCCCCTTAGCCCATCTTTGCCCGTCTGATCTTTTTTTAATGTCATTCATAATTTTTTTTAAAAATCGATCAATACTGAAAGTAGTCAAAGTTTTCTGTACTTTATATTTTCCAATAATTTGTTTAATTTGTATCTTGAAGCCTTAATTTTCTAGCAATTTACTATTTAATTTCCAATAATTACTATTTCTTTTATCTGACTTACCCTGCAGCAAACCTATTTCAATAAATATTCCTTAATGATCTGTCATTATAAATGGTTCAATCAGGACTAAAGTCACATTATTAATTATATTGTTAGACACTAACCAATAATCAATACGTGAGCACCGTGACGCATCCTTATTACTCCATGTATATTCCTCCCTGTTTGGATTTTTATATCACCATACATCTATGATACCCAATCTAGAACATACATTAACCAATTCAAATCCAGGGCCAGGATATCTTTTAGGAGTCCATCGATCGTGTTTCATCACACATGGTATTAAAATCCCCTCCCCATACAATTTTGGCAAAAGGATATATGACAGTAAAATGCTGAATTCTAGACTCAATATGTGAAAAAAATATATTATTGTTGACTTTGTTGTTGGTGGTGTAGCAGAGCAGTCAGGGAAAGAATGCAACAATTCTATGTTTGAGATTTATAAAACGCCACAAAAGGCCCCTAGGGGAACAACATTTGACTACACCACCGCTTATGAGGGGAACAGTCCCAAAAGGACACAAGTTCGTTACCTAAGGGTGAGCAAGAGACGAGGGCATGAGAATAACAAAACAAATCTTTATTTTTACAGTTGTGCAGGATTAAGATTCTCAAAAGAAAATGTAAAATCTTCAGTCACTAAACACAAAATCAAATAGACAAAACATACTTTAAATGACCAGGCCTTTCCAGAGCAAGAGGAGATAACACATGACCCAGCTACAACACAGTGTCAAGCCACACAACTCACACGTGTGGAAGGTACACATCAAACACAGCACACAGTGTAAAAGCCACCCCAATAGGTAAGACGACCCACCCAACACCAGTATATCAAAAGTAAACTCAAAACACAAATTAAATGCAAAAACAAATCAACATTCCAAAACAGATATTCTTCTCAATTTACATAAAATACTTACAATATAAATCAAACAAAATAAAACTAATCAATAATGAAACCTTAATAGCCCCGATTCAGAGGGGGCAAAATACCTACTTATTGACAGTATGAGATGGTTTCGATTGACGATAGTTAGTTCATACAGATTTACTAGATTTACTATCACTAATACAGATTTTCTACACAAATTTAATAGTGCATCCTTCAAACAAACAAAATACACCGAGAGGAGTGCTAAAACAATTATCAAATAAATAAAAACAACAAAACTAAGACATCGACTAAGTGACTCGCCGTAAACGCCTCAGTAGAGGGAAGAGTTGACGTAAAACAAACAGAGTTGTCGACTAAAATACCGGTACACGGCGTGAAGCCACGTTGTACTGAGTTGGAGTCAGAGCGACCCACAAGGTTATTCTCAGAGACAAAACAGCAGTGCAGTCATACCCATGGACTTGACCCTTTCATCCCTCAGAAAGTGGTTGGACAACCAGATCAACCCTCTGAGCATTTAACAGTATGTTATTAAAAATAAGTAAATAGCCGCACACAGGGACCAAAATAATACGTACCAGCGATTAGCAGTTATAACTCCCACTAAACACAATCACCTTCACTAGATTGACTTTTCTGGTTCACAAACTAGATGCCAACCCACACTGAGATAGCAGACAGCCCACGCCAACAACAGCGGGACAATATTGTCTCCTATGATATTAAACAGAGCGCACACACAAACACACACACACACACACACACACACACACACACACACACGTGTATATATATATATATATATGTATATATGTATATATATATATATATATATATATATATGTCCTATGCTCCACCTGCCGAACCGACCGGGTCGACGGAACCGGCCGAGCTGACGGAACCAGCCGAATCGGCCGGGTCGACCGAAATGACTGAGTCAGAGGACGCGGTCGACATCATGACACCCAAACCACCTGAACTCTCTGCCTGGCCTGAACCTATGCATGTTTCTGTTTTCCTGTGTTTTGCTTCGCTGGACTTGCCAGCCCTTCTACCTCCTGTCCCTGTTCATAGGCCCAAAGCACCACCCTGGCTGCCAACTCCGTTCTGGTCTCTGGCTCCGCCTCCGACACCACCCTGGTCTCCGGTCCTGTTCTGGTCTCTGGCTCCGCCTCCGACACCACCCTGGTCTCCGGTCCTGCTCTGGTCTCTGGCTCCGCCTCCAGCACCACCCTGGTCTCTGGTTCTGCTCTGGCCTCCGGCTCCACCTCCAGCACCACCCTGGTCCCCGGTCCTGCTCTGGTCTCTGGCTCTGCCTCCGGCACCACCCTGGCCTCCTGCTCTGCCGGCGCCGCCCTGGCCTCCTGCTCTGCCGGCGCCGCCCTGGCCTCCGGCTCTGCCGGCGCCGCCCTGGCCTCCGGCTCGGCTGGCGCCGCCCCGGCCTCCTGCTCGGCGGGCGCCACCACTACACGAACCCGACCCGCCCTCCCACCCTGGTTGCGCCTTCGCTCCACCCGCCTGAACTGGGTTTTGTGGACTTGGGAGCGTCTGGAAGCCGCTCGTAGGGGGGGGGGGGGGCTCTGTAATGTGTCTGTCTGTGTTTTCCCCTTGTTTCTGTCTGCCGTCTCTCCCTGATGTTAATTGTTGACCCCGCCCACCTATCTGTTACCATGGACACTAATTACATTCAATCTCTTCCCCAGGTGTCTTGTCTTAGTCCTTGTCTGTCTCTGTTTTGTGATTGGTTTCCGTTCACCATATATACTCTGTCTGTTCACTTCAATGTTGTTGGTCGTTGTTGGTGTGTGCATGTCCATGGTCCCGTTTCCTGTTTCCTGTTTGTTCCGCGTTGCCTGCCGGTTTGTTTGTGACTTGTTTATTAAAAACCTTTAAACTGCATTTGGATCCTCACTCGCCTTTGTCTCACCGTGTCACCCGGTGACACTATCCTAATGGTAGATATAATTGATTTTATTACCTTTTTTTCCATGACCTTCTTACTCTCCTGCACAGGCTGCTGCTGAATTGTCAAAGCAGGCAGAGGAAAGTAAAAACAAAGAGGAAGAGAGTGGAGATGAGAGGCCAGGGCTGAGCTCCAGAGCCTCTGCAGAGGAGGGAGGTGAGGAGATGCAGAAGAGGGTGAGGAGAGAGAGAGAAATGCAGAGCAGTAGAGTCCATGCAGACAGAGGAGGATCTGATCCAGCAGAGCCAGGCCAAGTATGACTCGTGTTGTTACAGTCCTGTACTCCTGCAGTCAATTATGAATGGGAGTTCTCGCATCGACACGGCTTCTGCTGCCAGTTCTCCAAAGGCATCTTTCAGCTGTTGTTTCATTTCAAGCGCTATCACTACAGGAGATGAGAAGCTGATGCTCAAGACATCTGTACAAACAGTTATTTTGTTTTTAAGTATAAACATATATGTGGATTTACTTAAGATGCTTTCACTTGCAGTGAAGCATTTCATTGTTGAGTAAACAATAATCTCTGCACCAGGCCTCATGGGAACAAAAGTAATTTGAAAGATATGTGGATGAGGTTACCCTGTAATTAAAATGATAGTAAAGAAAATTCTGGATATTTTTGTATAACTGAATTGACTCTCCTCAAATTATTAGATTTTAATGGTTGTCGTCATATAATTTGCAACAATACAAATCTTTTTTTAACAACTTAAACTTATTTGATTGAAGTCATATAGACTGAAAATAATGGTTCTGTACACAGAAGACATTACACAAACACATTCAGTTTATTTTACAGTAAAAATGCTCACAAAATGTTAGAATAAAAAAATATATATATTAAGAAAGAGGTAAAAAAGTCCTGCAAATTTCAGTGAGCTACTGCCCTGGAAACACAGTACTGAATCTGGAGGCTTCAACAGCAAGAGGTTTAAAAAAATGCCACACATGCCAAAAGCTCAGTGTAGATGTCTAGACGTGCTAAACGTGTTTTCTGACATGTATTTTGAAAGAAGCGTTTGTGTATCCTGTTTGGAAATACATACAGAGGCTCTAGTGCACAGAGACCTTCACAAAACCATTTACCACTAGCTCGAATGATCAAATAAATAATTTTAATAATAAAATAAAAAGAAAAAACAAAACTGATGGTCATTCTCATTCAATGTCTCCTCCAGAATAGAGATTTAAGAAGGAAATATGAATTATGCTGGTATCCCATGGATGACTGGTTGTATAATCCTCTTCAGTAGACCATATACAATCTTCAATACATCTTCACATCTATTTTAGCCTTTGTTTTTAATTGGCAAACGATATACTGTGCTTAAACCAGTTTCAGTGCTTTATGGTTTTAAGCAATACCAGAGTCTAAAAATAACGAAATAATAAAGTGTAATAAAAAAATCTCAAATCTCCTGTTTTTAAATCTCAGATCAGTTCAGATTATGTGGTTTGAGCTATGAAACTGGATTATGTCATTGAGGTGTCTGCAAAATAAAAAATAAACTTCACTGGAGCAATTTGTCTTAATTATGTTGGTTTGTCATATCATATTCAGTTATTCTGTTGATTGTTATTTCTGTTGAACTTTCTTGAACAATTTGCAGTGGCTCCTGACAGACAGACACACTCTGTGGACTTTCCTCAGCTTTTTTCAAGCATCTCTGGACAGCAAAATGCCCTTTGTAGAAGTTCCATACCACAAGAACTATTAATATCAGTGTTGGTATAATGACCAGGATATTGAGGAAAAAGAGACATTTCTGCTGTTCCTGTGCCTGCGGCTGAACCGAAGGACGCTCCATGAAGTTCTCCAGCCTCAGCTCATATGAAGCAGTTTGGATGACATAGTCGTTACCATTGGAGGACTCTACAGAGGTGCAGGTGTAGAATCCAGCGTCGCTGCCCGAGGCATTGAGGATCAACAGGTTGTTGTGATGAATGTGGTACTTGTTGGAGTTTTGAATTGTGTGATTGTTTACGCTCCACTGCCCTCGGGCCAGGTTTGATCCTGGCTGGCAAAGCAACCTGACCTCGTTACCAGGATAGAAGGTTTTAATGATCGTAGTACTATGTACGTCTGTAACACAAAAACAACAGTCCTTGAGAGACTTATTTACTTTCAGTGACAAGTCACAATGGACTAAGCCATTTCTGCTGCATGTATATTGACCCATACAAGACACTTTTATCAGTAAATACTGTACTATCTGAACCAGTGAGCTTAAAAAGCCACCTGTTTGCATACCAACTGCAGGGCAATGTGCAGCATTTCCATCTCTCAGACTCTGAACCACCTCACTGCAGAAGAAAAAATAAATGGACTGGATGATTGGAAATTCAATATATCTAACATTCCCACATGTGCACAATTAAAAGTAATTAATAATTACTAAAAGGTAAACTTCATGTCACATCACACCCATTGTTCCTTTTTGCCCATTTTCCTACAACAGCACACCACATCATGATTTTTTTCCTTACAGCACTATATTACAGCAGCTGAGAAGTATATGCTGAGTACCTGTGTTTATCTGGATGAATGTTTTTTATAGCAATGCAGCGTTCAGCGCTGAGGTCCCAGCCGCAGTAAGGGTCTCTGGCCAGCACACAGTCCATACAGGAAGCGTAATGGTCACATGTACTAAGCGGCATCTGCACCATTGCTTCCTCTGAGCCTGCATACAGCTGACCCTGAAACAATATGTGCAGCAGTTATTAAAAAGATGGTCAAGCTATATAACAGAATCAAACTAAAACTGAATCACAAGTAGAAATAATTAAATTAATCAGATGAGTACTGGGATAAAATTATTTTGTAAAATTATCAGAAGAATAAAAACACTCAATGAGAATGCATTTTATCATTCTCCCAAACTAAATAGATAACTATTTCTTCCCTTTTATAAATCAATTAAATAGTGTAATGTCACACACAACATTCCAATAAAAAATCCAAAACCTTTCCTTGATTCTTATACATGGCAGTCTCTGAATGATTGTCACTAAAGACACTAATACTAATGGCAAGTATTGACTGTAACATTTTGCTTTACTTTTATCTTGTGACAAAAGTCAATAACTAACCCACCAGCTCCATATACTACATATTATAATACAAAAATAAAAGCAGTTACACATTTTTTATAGCACAGGCATTAGCAGACTTGCTATTATATTGGGCAAAATAAAGGTCAGGCTTGTTTTGAAACACAAGCCATATTTCTAAATCTCTTGGAGTTATCTGCAAAATGTTTGACAAAAGAAGTTTCGAGATAACCGCTAAACTAGCTTACCTATCACTAGATCAACGTTTAGGGATAATATTCTGTTAATCACTGAGACAAGGTGAGTCCTAGTTGCTCACTTATATACTGTACTGTACACATTATTTGGGCCTCTTTCTTTTTACAATACAAGCAGAAGGCAACCTGACAATATCTATAATATCTATATCAATATCTATATCTATCTGTCTGCCATAATGAACGAAACCACTTTAAACTTCATCGGCCCTGAAGCAAAGCTCAGTCCACCATTCCCAGTTTGACCAGGGTTCAATTCTGGAACTGCACCCAAAAACAAATAAATTAATAAAATTAACAATAATCTTTTGGTGTAGCATGAGTGAGGAAAAAAAATCAAATGTAAATGTGCTCTCATTCTTACCAGGGTGACGGAGAGCCGCAATATCTTTACTGGCTCGGACTGCTTAAAAAGCTGCACCTCCTCTATTATCACCATCTTTCCGTCATAGTTGACTGCTTTCAGCACTGAACCGCTTGCTGTTACATAGATTGTACAGTTGATTGAACACTGTAACACATACATGCATAAGTCTGTATAAAATATGTAAACTGTACACTAAATATTTATGTACCTGTGCCAATAAACATGACCTGATGGCTGCTCCCATCCAGGGCAGTAGTGCTGGCCACCACTATACGAGTAAACACAGGTCCTTTCTTCACCAGTAGGGGCTGCTCAGAAGGCTTCACTGCCTGATCCATCAGTGGGTGCTCTCGGATGAACATGAGGGTTTTATAAGGGAGGTCCAAAGACTTTGAAAAACCTTTCTCCCTTGTTTTACTGTTAATACACTACACACACACACACACACACACAAACACACACACACACACACACACACACACACACACACACACACACACACACACACACACACACACACACACACACACACACACACACACACAGCAACACAAAACGATTGATTAACTACCTACTGCATATTGTTTTTGGAGACAAAATATACCAATTCAGATGTCAAACCCTATGCACATCACTACGTAAGGTATTACTCAGGAAATGATAACAAGAGCATTAATAATAACTGGGACCATAGTTTCTTGGATCTGGAACTACAGACAAAAATTAATCAAGACCCTATGGCCAATAAAAATTGAGTATTCAGCTGCAGTATAATTCTGTCTATTATTCTGACTTAATTAAGTCATTTATCCACCACTGTAGCTAACAAGTAAAAATGATTGTTGTAGGATATGTTGGTAAATGTTGAACTCACAGCTCCGGGACGAGGGTCAGGCAGAGGCCCGTCGTATGTCACACTCTTTCGAAGTAAAGCATCACTGTTTAGAACTTTGAATTGGCCTTTAGAGAACACATCCCTGATGTCCTGTATCCTGTACGCACACACTGCTGAGTACTCCGGCATTTCCCTGTCAGTAAAATCACAGCTATGAAACACGTGTCATAAGTCAGTGGTTAAAAATTATGTCTAATTAATGTTTGAATCTGGTACCATTGTAATTCATTTCTACATTTTTTTTTTGTTTTTAACTGGATGTCACAGTCTTACTCATATGCTAATAGGAAGAAAAAACAGAAATAAAAACATCCATCCATCCATCCATCCATCCATCCATCCATCCATCCATCCATCCATCCATCCATCCATTTTCTACCGCTTATCTGGGGCCGGGTCCCGGGGGCAGCAGTCTAAGCAGGGACACCCAGACTTCCCTCTCCCCAGACACTTCCTCCAGCTCTTCCGGGAGAATACCGAGGCGTTCCCAGGCCAGCCGAGAGACATAGTCCCTCCAGCGTGTCCTAGGTCTTCCCCGGGGCCTCCTCCCGGTTGGACATGCCTGGAACACCTCAGCTGACTCCTCTCGATGTGGAGGAGCAGCGAGTCTACTCTGAGCTCCTCCCGAGTGACTGAGCTCCTCACCCTATCTCTAAGGGAGCGCCCAGCCACCCTGCGGAGGAAATTCATTTCGGCCGCCTGTATCCGGGATCTTGTCCTTTCGGTCATGACCCAAAGCTCATCACCATAGGTGAGGGTAGGTAAATCAACTGGTAAATAGAGAGCTTCAACTTACGGCTCAGCCCTTTCTTCACCACAACAGATCGGTATATCGACCGCATCACTGCAGAAGATACACCGATCCGCCTGTCGATCTCCCGCTCCATCCTTCCCTCACTCGTGAACAGGACCCCAAGATACTTAAACTCCTCCACTTGAGGTCAGGTGTGAGGCAAGTGTGCTAACCACTAAACCACTGTACCATCCAAACTAATACCATAATGTTTATTTCTGATGTTAATGGCAACCCATTATTGACTATAAATACCAGTGAGTTGTTAGCCTAAAGCCTGCTAGGTTTCCCATTTGACCTAACAATGTTGATCATTGCATGCACTTGAGCTCTGGCTAATCCAACAAAAATGGTAATGTTTAAGTCCTCTGCCTTAAGGTTTGACTGTATTGTTGGTCTGATATTCAACCACAATCCTGATTACATTCAAAATCACAAATTGTCTTCTTCACTGCAGTTATTTAAACATATTCTGCTGGCATTTTTCAATTGAACATTACTCACCCCTGAGGAGTGAAGACGCCGTAGAACATACAGGTTTTCCAGGTGTCTGGGCAGAAGAGGAACACATCCTGTATGAGAAGTGGTAGTCTGGTTTGAAGCACAGGACAGTCCAGGTGAGTCTTTAGAAATGACGTCCACTTCTTCTGCAATATCTGCTGTCCTCCTACATCCCCCTAGCAAGGAGAGATCAGAGGGTATGAGAACAATGCTGCAGAAAATTACAGCAAGTGACAATAATTATATTTATTTACGAATCAACATTATAAAATACAACCAAAGGTTTTTTGGTAAAAGTATTGTTCTATAAGCAGATAATATCTCTCATTTTAAGACTTTATTATGTAAGCAAAAACAAACAAACAAATATTTGATTTATAATCGTTTCACATCTTGATGATTAGCTAATCTTGTGCATTTCTTTAGTAACATCTGGTTTGTTAAGTACTGATGCAGAAATAGGAAACATGTGCTTATATTTTCCCACCCAGGTATTTTGTCATCACCTGAGGTTCTTTGTTTGAACAAAGAAGTTGTGAGGAACACACAACATTTCTGATGAATAAAAACATAGAAATCTAGAATGGTGTACTGTAATATCGGCAACATCCTTTTATAAGGAAGAGTACCTTACAAACACGGGCCACCCTTGACACCTCCATCTTACTGTAGGCATCGTACTCCACAGCTCTTTCATTAAAGAAAAGGTAAATCTTGTCATCATCCCCCTCTGGGTTGTCATCTCCCTCAGCCACATGCTTCATGCCAATGAAATTGGGCTCTGAAATAACAAAACTAATCAGTGACTCTCAACTACTCAATCACAATCTCGAAGGATTGTTTTGAGATGTAATGTTGAGTTTTAATTTATATATGAAACCAGAGGACTCATCTCAGTCCCTTACTTAGTGTAATAACATTTCCATTCTTACCATTAAGCCATGAAGTCAGGAATTCAGTTTGCATGCTGTCATCTAAGCTTCGCATCACAACCGGAGCTAAGTCAAACTTATTCAAAGATGTAGCAGAGTACAGCTTTCCATCTAAATGGCAATCAGAATTATATTATTAAAGCACAATGATGGGATCATTGAGTTACTTTCCTTTAAATAATTCAGAACATCATAACAGTTAACATAAGTAGTAGCTGTGACTAAAGTATTAACCTTCGAAAAGAATATAATGCATGAACTAAAATCAATCTTTTAATCAATCACTAACTAAACATTGTGCTCTTTGGCATGTTACGTCATGCAGCAGTTTGCCTTAAGAGAGATGAAGCACCTACCGACAAATTCAGAGGCGCATCTCAGGAAAGGATCAAATGGACACTTTCCTTTCCCATCTTGTTGTTTACCTTCGAGAGTCAGCTTGCCGTCTTTATAAGACTGGAAGACAGAACACAGCTACATGAAATGTCTACATGGTGTGATATAATACAACAAAACATGCACACAGGCTGAAACTCATGTTAACAAATGTCTACAATATCATAGCAAGGACATTTTACAGTAAAATATGGTGAGGAACTTTTACTTACCATAATATCACAGGTTGGATTAAAAGCGTTGGTACCACAAATGAACATAGTGTCGTTCGACATTTTATGAAGGACCCGGATGTAGTTATGACAATCAGTCTGGAAAGGAAAAATTACAGGTAATACAAAGTCCAAGGAAGCCAATCAGAAAGAGACAGAAAACAGATCTGTTAACAGAACAACACAAGATAGAAGAATAATGTGGAATAATTTCATAGGCTAGGTGAGGACTCAAAGACGATGAGTAGCAGATCAGGGCTTTGTATAATAGCATAACTGTTCCTAATCAAATGATATATTTACTGCACAAATCTGTTGAACCTAACCAGGGTTTGAAAGTCAGACATGGCTTAGGGGTATAACATCTAGTTCTTAATATTCTCATATTAGGAAATAATTTTTTTTACCCTTATTTGAGAATTTACATATTTACACATAAAGACAAAGATATACAGATACATTTCTGTGGATGTTTTGGAAAACCCATTTTTACTCTTTAGACTTTCCTGTACTGAAATTAGTGTCTTATTTGTACACCAATCATAAGTACGTACAGTCTTCATCTTATTATTATCTGGTTCCTACCAAAGTGAAAGAACAAAGGAGGAAATCATGTTTAAGTAATTAATTTCAGTTCCACTGAAAGCTATCCCACTTCTCTTTATGTTTAAAGCCTTTTTGAAGGAAACTTGATTATCAATATCAACTTTATAAAGTTCACGTTCAAGCTCATTTTCAGGCAGACCTACTGTTTTGTTAGACTCTATCTTTGTAACTAGATAGCTCAGACAAGGTCAGAAATGAAGCTTAAATAAAAACATTGTTTAATTATTTTGTATATTTTTTTTACATTTTTAAAATAGAGATGACAAAGTATTTTACTGGTTATAAAAATATTTTGTTTCTGATTTTTGGCTGTTTGCCAGAATTCAGTCACAACATCGTCCAGTTGATTTCCTCTTGAAAGCAACATCAACATCATTAAACTCAAAACTGGAGTTTCAACAAGAACAACACTGTTAGGGGGTTTGAAGATAAAGCTTCAAATTCATCCAAGGACCAAGCTTTTGTGTAATCCATTGAGTTGTTTAAAATGCATTAATCAGTTTAGTTGTCCAACCCCTGGCATGATTTTACAGACACAGGTCAATAGTTTCAGTTAATGTTTGCATCAAATATAAAGAAAAAGTATGATCTCCTTGATCAGAAAGATGGTCTGAAAAATGTCTGCACATAACTGTAACTCACTCAGCGTTTTTGTTATCAATGATCAGTAATGATCAATAATCAATAATGTGCAGATGTACAGATGTTCCGAATATACTGGATCTTTTGTGTATTTCTTCCATTCCTTCATCATCATACACCATATTCAGAGTGGTGGTGATGGTGGTGTGGTCTCTTGGGTTGTGGCAGGATGTTTAGCACTAGATGGGCAGCTTGGATTATTTATGAAACTGCTGATCTCCTGTGAGTCACACACATAACAGTCTCTTGATTTTACACAGAACAGTCACACATAAAAAAAACCCTCTCACCTGTGTTTTCCCGTTGAAGATACAATAGCGCTGCATCTCTGAAGTCACCGCCCATTTAACCTACAAAAAAGAGAATATATTTCTTTACTTATCTAGAATTAAATAAGTACAGTGCAAGTGAAACCTTACTACTAAAGCAAGGAATTTTAACATTTATTTTAAATAATAATAATAATAATAATAATAATAAAAATAATAATAAGTATTATTATTATTATTATTATTATTATTATTATTAGTACTATTATCATCATATTTTTATTATTATAAACATTATTATTATTATTATCATTATTATTATTATTATTATTATTATTATTATTATTATTATTATTATTATTATTATTATTATTATGATGAAATCTTTTTCCTGACCATAGCCTTCTTGTGTGTGATGTTGTTGAGGTCCAGGGCAAAGATGGCCTCTCGAGCTCCCAGGATGAGCACACCCTCATCTTCCATCAGGAGCATGGTGGTGTAATTCCACACTCCCTCCTCTTGAAAGACATGTCCTCTGTTACCTAGCAAAAGCAGAATAGGCTTTTTGTTTCCACTTGGTTTGGAGTAATTACAAGATCTTTGGTGCTCATAATAAAGAAAAGTACAAAGAAGTGAAGTAGAAGAAAGACTTAAAACAACTGTAACTTTTGACCTCAGTAACTCAATAATGCTTTGTGTTATTTGTATTTATATTACTGATATTATAAAGGCTGCAATGTTCCAATGCCCTAAAATGATTATTATTATTATTATTATTATTATTTATGTATGTATTTATTTTACATACTGTGGGGATCTTTTATATTAAGCTGTGTGCAATTTTAACAGAAGTAAGAATTTATATCAGTACTTTGTAACCATCCAGCTACAACACATCAACATGCTTTTAATATATTGCAAGGCTTATCACAGTAACATTAAACAGCAATGTTGTGGAGCCAAGTCACAAACTAATATCCATTCAAGAAAAAAAAAATAATAATAATAAAAAAATCAGCAAGAAAACAAACAAACAAACAAACAAAAAACCCAACAAAGACAGCTCACTTACTCAGAGTGACTGTTTTCCGTGGTGTGCTGTTCAATGGCCAAACCTGGCCTGAAGTCAATATAGCTGGAGCCCAAAAAGACAGGACAAGGAAGAACAGCATGGCCTAAAGTTCTTCAAGTCTCTGCTACAGAGCAACGTCAGTCTCAGTCTCTCAGTCACACTGTAAATATTGAAAAATATATTTTTTCAGCATGAAGAAAAATAAATTGTAACATTTTACTTATGATAAAAGATTATGTTTAGATTGATGTACTTCGGAAGAGCAGGGTGAAATACGGCATAACGCACATGAGCTGGATTTTCAATTGTAACCTTTTACAGTTACATTCCTTACAATTACCTTGTAGAAATATTGAGAAACATCTGTCATTCACACGACTACGTTAATAAAATTGTTCATTTTAAGACAATAAAGTCATTAAGAACAGCATAGTTCACACTCTACATTATTATAGAGAACAAAGTCACAGAGTTTCCTGTCTTAACATTACAGTAAAACAGAGAGAAAACTTATGAAGACATATTTATGAAAGACAAAAGACACTTTATATCATATACCAGTGGTTCCAAAGAAGATGGAATATAATATAATAATATCAGAATCTCATTTTAAAGGTCATGGATCAAATTGTCATTTTTTTTTTTAGATCTGTATCGATGCAGCATTGAGAATAACTGAAGCAAAACCCACATCCTTCCTCATAACAACATTGACCACCGATTATACAGTGGAGTCACAAATTTATCACATGCTTCATGTCATTAAATGCCAGTTCCATTAGTTTATTTTTATGTTTGCAAATGTTGTACATTTACCAACACAGGGCATGTGCACCTCATGCAGTGAAGTTTAACAATATTTGAGAACCTTTGAACATAACATAATTTCTGCATTAATTACACTTATAACACAGTGCTGTTACAGGCCTGAATGTGCTTGGTGTTGTTTATTGTCTATAACAGCAGCTACAGGGAAAACAATTGTTGATGATTTTATCAATTGTACAAACGTGCAAGTTTAAATATGTTATCATGTCTGTAGTAGACATTATAGTAGAAGTCACAGTGACCTTTATGGAAGATGCTCCACATGATTAAATACTACTAACAATAATAAACAGATTTAAACATGTTCTTTTACAAACTGTAATTATTGATTGTGCTTCGTTTAAGATATGTATTTAATATTTAGGAATATTCAAATTTCCCAGTGTTAGCAATTTTCTTTTTAATGATCAGATGTAAAGCTGTTGCTCTGTTGTTATCTACAACAAGATGCATTTTTCCCTCTTAGAACAGGAAGGTGAAGGAATGATAGTTTGACTTGTTTGAATTGTTTCAGTTATTCCAACAAACTATTAACAGATAAAACATATGACATGTCATTCTTAAACAAGGAAAATTTCTTAAAAAGTAGTTAATACATGTGGAATTCGAGTAATACAGCATGTACTGTCATTTAAAAAAATAATAATCTTGCAGTAACTAATTTTGTTTGGCATCCGTTCAGATAAAAATCTATAGTGTGTCTAAATACACTTTATGTATTCAACAAAGACATAAAAGTCAGAATTGTTTTTATTAGTATAGGCCTGTGTTTATATTATGACTGGGACGGAGATCAGTCCACGTTTAACATGTGATTAAAACAAAAAGCTTTCTGTCTGTAAATGTTGAGTTCCATCCTACGTCATTGAGCAATGCTGCTCGGAGACCAGTAAGTACTGAGCTGAACGTGCGCAAGCGCACTTGGTAATAAAGCTCCATCTGATCCTGAGTCAGTAGGACATACTGTATTGTTAGTTACTTATGCTGGGTCCAAATATAATGGGGCTGTCAACTGACTTTGTCTTTTAAAAAAATAAACAAGTAAAAAAGAACAGAATACATAGTTTGTGTACAAAAATCTTTCTCATTAGAAAAAGCTGAAAAATAAAAGCTGTTTGGAAAGTAAAAAAAAAATGTAATTAAACGTTTTGACCAGAAGAGGGCAGTGTATGACATCAGGCAGGGTTCTTGTAAAAATAACTCGACTGTTCGGGAATTCCAGAATCAGAATGAGGTTTATTTCCAGCTACTGTATTATCTACATGTACAGGAATTTGTCTTTGTGTGTTGGTGCATAGTAATAATAGAGAAGTATAAATATAGAAAACAAAGTCTATACAAGTTGATAGAAACGGTGACATTCCATCTAAAGGGACTTAAGCCTGTGTTTATTGTGCTAATAATCTAAATGCAGCTTAATCTGAACAAAGATCAAACATTGGTTTCATAAATAAATAAATAAATAAATAAATAAATAAATAAATAAATAAATAAATGTTCAATTAAAAGCAGCATCTATCCAGTGTATTATGTTATGCGCTTATCGCTCTGCACCGAATGAGCTGATAAAGAACCATCCATTGACCATATCATCATGCTGAAAACTAAAAATTTGTATAATTGTAATGGGACGATCGGGTATCGAGATTTTATACAGAGAAAATTATGGTGCTGGTGGATGGCGGGCGGATTATTTATTTGAAGCATCAGATTCGGGTGAGGTTTGAGCTGATCAGCGCATCTCTATTGTACGGGACGTGTAGATGATCTAAATGATAGCAGATGACATTAAATATTGAATGTGTCAATAAATGCTTAAAGGTATGACACGATGCACTTTTATTAATAAATCATTCAAACCATTGATGGTTTAAGAGGAATAAAAATTCTTCAGGATGTTCAAAACTAATCCACTTCACCAGCCCACTGTTGAGTATTTTCTGTTACTTAAACTTAACACATTTAAAACCAATTACACAATTTTAGCCATAATTTTGTAATACTCCATATAATATAAAGCAATCATTTTGTAATACTCCACATAATATAAATGTATTAGCAGGCCAGGAAAGTATAAGCCATACAGTGTATCAACTATATCGAGAAATATCTGGAGCACCAGAACAAAACAAAAAAACACCCCTCTATTGTACAGAAACACAGAGAACACTGTTCTGAACAGTAACTTACACATCAGACACTTCATCACTGCTATTATTTTGTACTAACACAAGTATAAACTTTGAAGATGAACTTACCTGCTGCAGCTGCTGACAAAATGCTTCAAATGAAAATGTAATGGCTCTTTCACACAGAAACATATGACAGGAGATTCCGGAATTTTCATAGCAGATCCAGATTCAGAATAGAAGCAGAGAATTTAGTTGAGCTGCAGCTTCTTTGAAAAAGTCCAGGATCATAAAAAAGTCATTATGGCTTTTGTGGAGAAAGAATATCGATTAGTATGCTTCTCTGCTTTAACAGTTTGCTGTAACAGAATGGATGCTGGATCCACTACAATCACAATCAACATTGGACTGCACTACATTCTACAACACCATGACTGCCCAGGGACATATGACCGGATTTGAGAGTCACAAACAGCTGGAACCAAATTCCTTGTGTGTGTCAACACACTTGGCCAATAAACCTGATTCTGATTCTTATTACGTAAAGATTAAAACACAACAGATTGTGCATACATGAGATTACTGTGGATGGTACCACTGAGAAACCATGAAGATCGCTTAGACTGTAATTAATACAATCCCTTTGGCTATGATGACTTAGGACTATAATTGCTTTTAAAGCATTAAGACTGCATTACCACAAAGAGTGAGAGGCCGATAATTTCAACAAAATAGCCTTCATATTAAAACTATCATGTTTTTTTCTGTTTGCACAATTACAATTCTTTAAAAAATAAGGAAATTATACATAATTGCACTATTAGGTGTTACCCAGATGAGGATGGGTTCCATTTTTTATGCTGTTTCCTCTCACAGTTACTTCCGTATATCATCTATAAAAGGGGGGGGGGGGGGGCCTTACCAATGTTGTGCTAAGCTTGCTAACTGTAGATAATTTTATACCTTAAATTTTACACTTGTCTGTAAATCTGTTAAATGCACTACTGTATATGGAGAAAACTGAATTGACTTGAACTGTAAAAGGAAAATAGAGGGTGATTCAAAATATGGAATCCTGACACAGTAACCATGCTACATTTTTCTAACACATATGTGGGTGGTGTTAGTAGTGACCCGACTTCTGACTTTCATTCAGATTTTTTTTACAAATCTGTCACACTTAAAATTAGGTTCAAACACATTTATAGTGCAACTTTGTATGTTCAGTTCTTATGTCTTCTCCTATGAATTGTTTTATGTCTGACAATTAGTGAAAATAGTACCAACAGAATCACTCAAGTCTGCCTACTTGGCTCACTGATTGATGACCGTTGTAGAAAGAAACACAATAAAGAGTCAAAGGAAGGAGAAATGAGAGCACAGGCAGAGCAGGAGTTCATCTTGTTCTAGCACACGCTCCAGTTCAGAGAGATGGCATGTAAGAGACAGAGACAGCAGGGACAGAGATAGGAAAAGGAGACAGAGGTTGTGGACCCTAAATGTCTTTCCTATCTTTCTCTTTTTTTTAATCAATAGCCTGCTTTCTATTGTTATTGTGCAAATAATGACCTGGGTTTAGGCAAAAAATTCCAAGAGAACCTGTTGAATTTGCTTAGATGATGCTGATGATGATAATGATGATGATGATGATGATGATGATGATGATGATGATGATGATGATTGTTATTGTATGTCTAAAAACTGAACATTCAGCCCAAGCCTATGGTCTAGAATGTGAAACTTTGAGGGATATATATTAATAACATTATTATTGATATTATTATTATTGATATTTTTTGGCTTTCTCTTTTAAACCTATGCTTTTTAAACACATCTCATTTAAACCATAATGCTTAATTTAAATTACGCTTTAGCTGTTTATTTATTTGTGTATGTATATAATGTGTAGGTTTATTTACAGTATAATTCTTTATATTCATTAATGGAATAATTTATATTATTTATTTGGTCATTTTTTATTTTAATGATTGTTTTTTTTGTTGTTGTTTTTTTTTTTTTTTTTAAGTGTAAAAAATCTATCCTAATGATCTTTTCTTCTTACTCTCCTTCACAGGCCACTACTGAGTTGTCGGAGCAGGCAGAGAAATGTAAAGATAAACAGGAAGAGTGGAGATGAGAGGCCAGGGCTGAGCTCCAGAGTCTCTGCAGAGGAGGAAGGTGAGGAGATGCAGAAGAGGGTGAGGAGAGAGAGAAATGCAGAGCAGTAGAGTCCATTTGGACAGAGGAGGATCTGATCCAGCAGAGCCAGGCCGAGTATGACTCGTGTTGTTACAGTCCCGTACTCCTGCAGTCAATTATGAATGGGAGTTCTCGCATCGACACGGCTTCTGCTGCCAGTTCGCCAGGCATCTTTCAGCTGGTGTTTCATTTCAAGCGCTATCACTACAGATGAGAAGCTGATGCTCAAGACAGCTATACAAACAGTTATCTTGTCTTTAAGTATAATCTTCTACGTGAATACATACGTTATTTAAGATGCTTTCACATTGCAGTGAAGCATTTCATTGTTGAGTAAACAATAATCTTTGCACCAGGTCTCATGGGAACAAAAGTAATTTGAAAGATATGTGGATGAGGTTATCCTGTAATTAAAATGATAGTAAAGCAAATTCTGAATATTTTTATATAACTGAATTGACTCTCCTCAAACGATTAGATTTTTGTCCTATTATTTTGCAACAATACAAATCTTTTTTTAACAACTTTAACTTATTTGATTGAAGTCATGTAGACTGAAAATAATGGTTTTGTACACAGACAAACAAACATTAGACAAACACATTCACAGTTTATTTCACAGTAAAAAATGCTCACAAAATGTTAGAATAAAAAAAAATACATCAAGAGAGAGGTAAAAAAGTCCTGCAAATGTCATTGGGCTACTGCCCTGGAAACACAGTACTGAATCTGGAGGCTTCAACAGCAAGAGGTTTGAAAAAGGCACACATGTCAAAAGCTCAGTGTAGATGTCTAGACGTGCTAAATGTGTTATCTGACATGGATTTTGAAAGAAGCGTTTCTGTCTGGAAAAGACATACACAGGCTCTAGTGCACAGAGACCTTCACAAAACCATTTACCACTAGCTCGAATGATCAATAAATAATTTTTTTTTAAAAAGGAAAAAAACAAACTGGTGGTCATTCTCATTCAATGTCTCCTCCATAATACAGATTTACGAAGGAAATATGAATTATGCTGGCATCCCATGGATGACTGGTTGTATAAAACAATATACTGTGCTTAAACCAGTTTCAGTGTTTTTGGGTTTTAAGCAATACTGAAGTCTACAAATAAAATGAAATAATAAAGTGTAATAAAACTGTTTTTAAATCTCCAATCAGTTCAGAGCTATGTCTTGAGCTATGAAACTGGATTATGTTGGAATCGTCATTGAGGTGTCTGCAAAATAAAAAATAAACTTCACTGGAGCAATTTGTCTCAATTATGCTCGTTTGTCATATCAGGGTATTCAGCTATTCTGTTGATTGTTATTTTTCTTGAACTTTCAATTTGCAGTGGCTCCTGACAGACAGATACACTCTGTGGACTTTCCTCAGATTTTTTTGACTTTCTCTGGACAGCAAAATGCCCTTTGTAGAAGTTCCATACCACAAGAACTAATAATATCAGTGTTGGTATAATGACCAGGATCTTGAGGGCCAAGAGAGTGTTCTGCAGTTTCTGGACTTGCAGCTGAACTGAAGGATGCTCCATGAAGTTCCCCAGCCTCAGCTCATATGTAGCAGTTTGGATGACATAGTCTTTACCATTGGAGGACTCTACAGAGGTGCAGGTGTAGAATCCGGCGTATCTGTCCAAGGCATTGAGGATCAACAGGTTGTTGTGATGAATGTGGTACTTGTTGGAGTTTTGAATTGTGTGATTGTTTACGCTCCACTGCACTCGGGCCAGGTTTGATCCTGGCTGGCAAAGCAACCTGACCTCGTTACCAGGATAGAAGGTTTTAATGATCCTAGTACTTTCTGTAACACAAAAACAACAGTCCTTGAGAGACTTATTTACTTTTGTTGACAAGTCACAATGGACTTAAACCATTTCTGCACATATACAGTATTTACCCACACATATCAGTAAATACTGTACAATCTGAACCAGTGGACATAAAAGGCCACCTGTTTACATACTGACTGCAGGACAACGTGCAGCATTTCCATCTCTCAGACTCTGAACCACCTCACTGCAGGAGACAAAAATAGATGGACATGATTGAAAATTCAAAATATCTAACATTCCCTCTCTAGGGCAGAATCTAGAGTCTCTAGAGCAGTCAATTCAATATTTTAGACCACAGTGACGTTTGAATATTGATTCTGATTGGTCAGAAGGTGATTAAGTGAAATTTTCATGCCCTATAAAAATATTTTTTTAAAAACTGTTAAATGTTTTTTTAGTATGCTATTTATTTATTTTCATTGGTGTAATGTCTGTAAAATTGCAAAATTCATTAGTTTTGTTAAGGTTGAACTGGAGTACCCTCAAAAAGTCACTTAAAAATCAGCTTACACTGCTGGGACCAGCTCTACAGTTATTGCTAGGTTTTTGTTGAAGGACAACACATCTGATTTGTTACAAGCATTAGTAATAAAATAACATAAAAATACACCAATCAAATTTTGACATTTATTGACAGCACATCCTCTGGGTCTAGCTACATGCCCAGCGCCATTTTAAAGATTTCAATTATGAGCGCTATGATTGCCTATCAGCTAGCATCCATCAACAAGTTATTTTGTTGGTCATGTTTACTTTTTAATATGAGTAAAGGGACATGGAATTATTCTGGCTTTGACAGTCTGAACAGCTTCATGAAGGCAGCTCTTAAACACCATGGCTCTGAGCACCATATACTGTCAGTCGTGCATTTAAAAACTTTTAGCACAACTGGACAATAAAGGCTGTCTTCTTTGGCCTCTCTCTCCATTGAGAAAGAATTGCTCAATCAGCTGAAGCAAAAAGGACAACTGCTCGATGACGTTATTGAACGCTTTTTCAAAAAAGACAGACGCATGAATTTTATTTATAAGGTGACAGGTGAGTGCTTTACTATTTGACGAGTATTGTATCATGCAGATTGTGGCTCACATCTGATAATAAGCATTATTAATGGCTTATGTACTTTGTTATTGAGTGGTTCGTGTTGCATTGATAGTAGCCTACTGTGGCATGTGGATGTGAATGTGACACTATGCACACAGTGTGCATAGGGGGATTACATTTATTGATTAAAAGATAAACTTCAGGTCACATCACACCTATTGCATTTTTGCCCGTTTTCCCACAATAGCACACCACATCTTGATTTTTTTCCTTACAACACTATATTACAGCAGCTGAGAAGTATATGCTGAGTACCTGTGTGTGTCTGGATGAATGTTTTTTATAGCAATGCAGCGTTCAGCGCTGAGGTCCCAGCCGCAGTACGGGTCTCTGGCCAGCACACAGTCCATACAGGAAGCGTAATGGTCACATGTACTAAGCGGCATCTGCACCGTTGCTTCCTCTGAGCCTGCATACAGCTGACCCTGAAACAATATGTGCAACAGTTATTAAAAAGATGGTCAAACTATAACAGAATCAAACTAAAACTGAATCACAAGTAGAAATAATTAAATAAATTAGATGGGTACTGGGATAGCCATGATAGGAAAGTTTTATTAGTGTGAATGATAAGGGGGAAAAATGTTAGATTTGCATGTTCCCTAAAATGTGTTAAAAGCAGTAGGAATATTTTATTTCTAAAATATTTTTTAAAATTATCAAAAAAATAAAAACAATTCACTCAAGTGAAAATGCATTTTATTAATTTCCCTAAGTAAATATATAACTATTTTTCCCCTTAATAAATCAATTAATTAGTGTAATATCACACAGAGTTAAAAAAAAAAACTTGCCTTGATTCTTAGACACAGCGGTTTCTGACAGATTTTCACTAATGTCATAAAAATGAGCAAGTATATAGACTGTCAAATTTTGCTTTAGTTTGTTGCTTGTGCCAGAAGCAGCTAAAGTCCATAACTTACCCATCAGCTCCATATACTACATACTATAATATAAAAAGAGCAGCTACAGTACACATTAGAGGCATTAGCAGCCTAGCTAATAACTTGCAAACAACATATTTCCCTTCAACTTCAAGAGCTAAGACAAATATTTGCTAACTGAATTTAAATAAATTGGCTAAACATCAGCAGAATTTAAATAAATTGGCTAAACATCAGCATCAATAAATGGCTTTCCACATGCAAATATATTGCTGTTCAAATTTGCATTACATTGTTGAATGCTTCGAACGTGCCTTGCTGATCAGTCACAGCTGTTAGCTGGAAAAGTTACTGAAAAATAACTGAGTGAAAGAATGGTTATAATAATAATGGTTAAAACTGTTGGCTATCACACTGGGCAAAATAAAGTTCAGGCTTGTTTGGAAACAAGTCATATTTCTTAATCTCTTGGGAAACATAAAACTCACACAACAGTAGCAGTTAGATGCAATGCAAAATGTTTGTTGGAATTAGCTTAGAGATAACTGCTAAACTAGCTTACCTATCATTAGAGGGATTTAAGGCTTTTTTTTTTTTTTTTTTTTTTTTACAGAATTGTGTAATGTGTCTGTCTGTGTTTTCCCCTTGTTTCTGTCTGCCGTCTCTCCCTGATGTTAATTGTTTTGCTCCGCCCACTCATTGCTCACCATGGACACTACTCACATTCCATCTCTTCCCCAGGTGTCTTGTCTTTGTCTCTAATCGTATCTGCTTTGTTATTGGCTCCTGTCCACTATATCTACTCTGTCTGTTCACTTCCCTGGGATTGGTCGTTGTAGGTGTTTGGTTCATGTTGTTCTCTGTTCCTGTTCCGTGTCCTGATCTGTTTTGCCTGCCTGTATGTTTGTTTCTTGTTTTTGTCCAGTAAAGTCCTATCTGCATTTGGATCCTCTCTTGCCTTTTGTTTCACCGTGTCACATCGTGACAGATTGCGACAAGGTGAGTCCTACAGCAGTTGTTTACTTATATACAAATAATATGAGCCACTTTCATTGCACAATACAAGCAGAAGGCACTCTGACAATATCTATAATATCCATATCAATATATATATATATCTGCCACAATGAACGTTAAAACAGCACGTAGGATGAGAATTAAACCACTTTAAACATCATCTGGCCCCAAAACAAACCTTAGTCCACCATTCCCAGTTTGACCAGGGTTCACCTCTGGAACTGCACTCAAAGAAAATCAAATAAAAAATCTAATAATATAAAAATAACCTATAAACATTTGGTGAAGCTTCAGGGAGGAAAGGAAATCTAATGTAAATGTGTTCTGAGGCTTACCAGGGAAACAGAGAGCAGCAATATCTTTACTGGGTCGGACTGCTTAAAGAGCTGCACCTCCTCTATTATCACCATCTTTCCGTCATAGTTGACTGCTTTCAGCACTGAACCGCTTGCTGTTATAAAGATTGTACAGTTGATTGAACACTATAACACATACATGCATAAGTTTATACTGTATAATAACGTAAACTGTACACTAAATATTTAAGTACCTGTGCCAATAAACATGACCTGATGGCTGCTCCCATCCAGGGCAGTAGTGCTGGCCACCACTATACAAGTAAATGCAGCTCCTTTCTTCACCAGTAGGGGCTGCTCAGAAGGCTTCACTGCCTGATCCATCAGTGGGTTGTTTTGGACGAACATGAGGGTTTTATCAGGGAGGTCCAAAGACTTTGAAATCCCTTTCTCCCTTGTTTTACTGTTAATACACTACACACATGCACACATTGAGAGAGCAACACAAAGCGAATAATTAACTACTGCATAGGTGGTGTATTTGGAGACAAAATATACAAATTAAAATGTCATTCCCCATGCACATCACTATGTGAGTTATTACTCAGGAAATGATAACAAGAGCATCAATAGTAACTGGGAACATAGTTTCTTGCACCTGGAACTACAGTCAAAAATTAATCAAGACCCTCTGAGTATTCAGCTGCAGTATAATGTTGTCTATTATATTCACTTATTCTTTCATCAGCTAACAAATAAAAATTATTGTTGTAAAATATGTTGGTAAATGTTGAACTCACAGCTCCGGGGCGAGGGTCAGGCAAAGGTCCGTAGTATGTCACCCATTTTCTAAGTGATGTATCATCGTGTAGCGTTTTGAATTTGCCTTCAGAGAAGACTTCCCTAATGTCCTGTATCCTGTAAGCGCACACTGCTGAGTACTCCGACATGTCCTTTTTAGTAAGTTCACAGCTATGAAACGAGCATCATAAGTCGGTGGTTAATAAAACAATGTCTAATTAATGTTTGAATATGCTACAATTATGATTATTTTTTACACATTTTTTTTAAATGGATGTCACATCCTTACTCATATGAAAATAGGAAGAAAAAACAGGAAGAAGCATTAACTTGATTTACAGGATTTGACTTTCTTAGGTACTTTTTGAGTACACCTTATTGCATCATGTAACCTCCTAAAGTTAATTCATTTCATATAAGAGTAAAAACATTTTACACAAAAATAAAGTAGTCTGTATGCATGATTAAATTTGACTGAGGTTTTCATATGAGTGTGTAGTGCTAAATAATAATTATCATATTATAATAATGCATATTATGAAGTTACTGGTATATGCAATATAAAGACCACAAAGTGGTGCAGCATTGCCATCTCATACTGCCAGGGTCCCCAGGTTGATCCTGTGCATTTGTGTGGAGATTCTCTCCATATGTTCTCTCTATGTGCCTGTTTCTATCCATAAACATGCAGCACTAGGATAAGCTGCAATACATTCCCCATAGGTGAGAATAAGTGTGTGAATGTGCGCTTGTATAGTGCTCTTTGGTGTATAGGTACATTATATATCCTCAATTACATTAAACAAATCATATGTATTGTCTGAATCAGATATAAAATGCTAGTGCAATTTAAAATGCTTCATAATGAGAACATATTGCAAATACATCCATTGTTTATAGCGCTTACCCTACACAGGGTTGTGGGGAACCTGGAGCCAATCCATTTAGAGATACTATTTAGAGATGGGCAAAATTTAGAGATGCTATTCCTCAGCCTACAATGTTTTGGACTGCAGGAGCAAACGAGAGTACCTGGAGGATATCCCCAAAGCACAAGGAGAACAGGCAAACTCCCTTTACACAAGGCAGAGGAGAGAATCTTCCCACAAACATTTGAGGTGTGAGGCAAGGGTGCTAACCACTAAACCACTGTGACAATCAAACTAATACCATAATGTGTAATTCTAATGGCAAACAATTATTGACTATAAATTCCAGTGAATTGTTCACCTAAAGCCTGTTATGTTTCCCATTTGACCTAACCATGTTGATATTCACATGCCTTTGAGCTCAGGCTAATCCAACAAAAATGGTAATGTTTAAGTCCTCTGCCTTAAGGTTTGACTGTATTGTTGGTCTGGTATTCAACCACAATCCTGATTACGTTCAAAATCACTTGTAAAACAAATTCACTGCAGTTATTTAAACATATTCTGCTGGCATTTTTGAACTGAACATTACTCACCCCTGAGGAGTGAAGACACCGTAGAACATACAGGTTTTCCAGGTGTCTGGGCAGAAGAGGAACACATCCTGTATGAGAAGTGGTAGTCTGGTTTGAAGGACAGGACAGTCCAGGTGAGTCTTTAAAAATGACGTCCACTTATTCGGCAATGTCCGCTGTCCTCCCACATCCCCCTAGCAAGGAGAGATCAGAGGGTATGAGCACAATGTTGCAAAGTTTTCTATTCATGTATAAAAGCATCAAAAGCAGGCTGGTAAAGCTTATAATATTTGATATATAATAGTTTCTCATCTTTATGATTAGTTAATCTTGTGCATTTCTTTAGTAACATCTGCTTTGTTAAGTACTGATGTGGAAGTAGGAAGCGTGTGCTTATATTTTCCCCACCCAGGTATTTTGTCATCACCTGAGGTTCTTTGTTTGAACAAAGAAGTGGTGAGGACCACACAACTATTATTTAACCAGGTCCTGATGAATAAAACCATAGAAATGTAGAATGTACTGTACTGTAATATCAGCAACAAGAGTACCTTACAAACACGGGCCACCCTTGACACCTCCATCTTACTGTAGGCATCGTACTCCACAGCTCTTTCATTAAAGAAAAGGTAAATCTTGTCATCATCCCCCTCTGGGTTGTCATCTCCCTCAGCTACATGCTTTATGCCAATGAAATTGGGCTCTGAAAAAACAAAACTAATCAGTGACTCTCAACTACTCAATCACATGATCCAAGAATTAAAGAAAGGTATGAGATGTAAAGTTGAGTTTTAAATTATATCCAATATCAGAAGACTTATCTTAGTCCCTTACTTAATAAAATTTACATTCTTACCATTAAGCCATGAAGTCTTGTATTCAGTTCTTATGGTGCCATTTAAGCTGCGCATCACAATTGGTTCGAAGCCCAGGAAATTGTTATACGTAGCAGAGTACAGCTTTCCATCTAAACGACAATCAGCATCATATTATTAAAACATAATGATGGTATCATTGGGTTACTTTCCTTTAAAGCATTCAGAATATCATATGAGATATAAGTATCACCTGTGACTAAAGAATTGACCTTCAAAAAGAATATAATGCATGAACTAAACTGGAAATGAAAAAAAAATAATAGTAAAAACTTTAAAACTTAAAGTTTGACTTAGAACTTTTAATCAATCACTAACTACACATTGTTCGCTTTGACTTTTACGTCATGGAGCAGTTTGCCTTAAGAGAGATGAAGCACCTACCGACAAATTCAGAGGCGCATCTCAGGAAAGGATCAAATGGACACTTTCCTTTCCCATCTTGTTGTTTACCTTCGAGAGTCAGCTTGCCGTCTTTATAAGACTGGAAGACAGAACACAGCTACATGAAATGTCTACATGGTGTGATATAATACAACAAAACATGCACACAGGCTGAAACTCATGTTAACAAATGTCTACAATATCATAGCAAGGACATTTTACAGTAAAATACAATACTTTGTCAGTCAGGTTTCATTTAAGTAATTTCTTGAATGCGAACACGTGTGGCAGTAATCAGGCCTGGGTGTGGCTAGAGAAATTGATCTCACGTATGATAAACCACAGTTATGTTTTAACAGCTTTTTCACTCAGGGCCATGTAGGTTTGCATTTCCCTTAGTATTAAAACATTAATTTAAAAACTGCATGTTATGTTTACTTGTGTTATCTTTGACTAATATTTAAATTTGTTTAATGATCTGAAACATTAAAGTGTGACAAACATGCAAAAAAATAAAATCCAGAAAGGGGCCAACATTTTTTCACACCACTGTATGTGGAGGAATTTTTACTCACCATAATATCACAGGTTGGATTAAAAGCGTTGGTACCACAAACAAACATGGTGTCGTTCGACATTTTATGAAGGATCCGGATGTAGTTATGACAATCAGTCTGGAAAGGAAAATTACAGGAAATACAAAGTCCAAAGAAATTATTAGGAAGTCAATCAGAAAGAGACAGAAAAAAAAGATCCGTTAACAGAACAACACAAGACAGAAGAATAATGGGGAATAATTTCATAGGCTAGGTGAGGACTCAGAGAGGATGAGTTAAGGAGATAAGATAAGGGCTTTGTATAATAGCATACCTGTTCCTAATCATATGATATATTTAAAACACAAAACTGTTGAATCTAATCTAATTAGGGTTTGAAAGTTAGACACGGTTTCGGGGTGTTACATCTAATTCTTAATATTCTCAAAACTTAGACAATGTCTAGTTCTTTACTGTATTAGGAAATAATTAATTTTTTTAACCCTTATTTGAGAATTTACATATTTACATATAAAGACAAAGATATACATATACATTTCTGTGGATGTTTTGGAAATCCTGTTTTTACTCTTTAGACTACTGAAATTAGTGTCTTATTTGTACACCAGTCATAAGTATGTAGTCTTCATCTTATTATGATTATTAATAATAATGTATCAAGTTTAAACTTTCATCATATTTACAGTGTGTGTAAGAAGACTATTCAGTAATCTGAGGATGATGTTACAATTTGGGAGTAGTGATATCATTTCGACAGCTGTTGTCTGATTATGGCCCAAAGTGATTAGGTCCATTAACTTGTTTTAATGTTGCTGCAATTTTGTATATGAAGCTGTTGGATGGTAAATAAAAATATTGTTTTATTATTTTGTATATATTTTTGAAGTAGAGTACACTGTTAAGAGGCTTGTCCATGATTAGCCAAGATAAAGCTTCAACCTCATTCAAGGACCAAGCTGTATTGTAACCCAAATGAGTTGTCTAGTGTGCAATAATCACAGTGTAGTGATCAAACCTCTGGCTGGATTTTACAGATACAGTAGAGGTAAAAGTTTCAGTTAATGTTTGCATCAAAAATAAAGAAAATGTATGATCTCTGTGATCAGAGAGCTGGTCTGACAAACTGTCACTCAGCGGTACAGTTTTCTGTGTAAACTGTAAATTGTGGTCACCTAAAGCTCTTGAACTATTCCTTTTTTCCGCATTGTTTAGGTGCCACATTATTAGGTAACATCAATAATGTGCTGGTGTACAGATGTTCTTAATATAGTGGAAAGCAAGTTTATTTCTTCCATTCCTTTATTCATTCCTTCATCAACATAAACCACTTCACAGTAGTCAAAGTGGTGGTGATGGTGGTGTGGTCTCTTGGGTTGTAGACGTATTTTAATTACTAGATGGGCAGCTTAGAGTATTTATGAAACTGCTGATCTCCTGTGAGTCACACACATAACAGTCTCTGGATTTTACACAGAACAGTCACACACAACACACCCCTCACCTGAGTTTTCCCTTTGAAAATACAAGTGCGCTGCATCTCTGAAGTCACCGCCCATTTAACCTACAAAAAAGAGAAGAGAAGAGAATATATAGAATGTAGAATTAAATAAGTACAGTGCAGGTGAAAACTTTTTACTAAAGCAAGGAATTTTAACATTTATTTTAACAATTATTACTATCTGAAATGTAAACAGTCTAATAACAGAATGAATGTTTGAAACTAGAATGAAAGTTAACATTAAAATAATATAAATAGATAAAATGTAAAAATGATAGAATATAAGCAAATAAACCCTAGTTATAAGTTATATTGAAACAAAAAAACAACCAGCTGTGATAAATAAATAAATAAATAAATAAATCTATTATTATTATTATTATTATTATTATTATTATTATTATTATTATTATTATTATTATTCAAATGAAATCTTTTTCCTGACCATAGCCTTCTTGTGTGTGATGTTGTTGAGGTCCAGGGCAAAGATGGCCTCTCGAGCTCCCAGGATGAGCACACCCTCATCTTCCATCAGGAGCATGGTGGTGTAATTCCACACTCCCTCCTCTTGAAAGACATGTCCTCTGTTACCTAGCAACAGCAGAATAGGCTTTTAGTGTCCACTGTGTTGGAGTAGTTATAAGACCTTTGGTGCTCATAATAAAGAAAAGTACAAAGAAGTGAAGTTGAAGAAAGACTTAAAACAACTGTAACTTTTGACCTCAGTAACTCAATAATGCTTTGTGTTATTTGTATCAATGCCCTAAAATGGTCTTTTTCTATTATTTTTTATGTATGTATTTATTTACATACTGTGTGGATCTTTTATATTAAGCTGTGAGCGATTTTGACAGAAGTAAGAATTTAAATCAGCACTTTTTAACCATTCAGCTGCAACAACACATCAACATGCTTTTAATACTGTATAATGCAAGGCTTATAACAGTAACATTAAACAGCAATGCTGTGGAGCCAAATCACAAACTATATATATTTAAGAAAAAAACTATTAAAAAAACAACAACATAAAATAAAGCAACAAAGACAGCTCACTTACTCAGAGTGACTGTTTTTCGTGGTGTGCTGTTCAATGGCCAAACCTGGCCCGAAGTCAATACAGCTGAAACCCAAAAAGACAGGACAAGGAAGAACAGCATGTCCTAAAGTTCTTGAAGTCTCTGCTACAGAGCAACGTCAGTCTCAGTTTCTCAAACAGTCACACTGTAAAATATTGAAAATATATTTTTTCAACATGAAGAATTTTTTTTTTAACATTTTACTCATAATAACAGATTATGTTTAGATTGCTGTACTTCAGAAGAGCAAAGTGAAATATGACATACTGCACATGAGCTGGATTTTTAATTGAAATCTTTTAGTTTTCCATTACAATTACAATTACCTTGTAGAAATATTGAGAAATATCTGTCATTCACGCTAGAAAATTGTTCATTTAAAGATAATAAATTAATTAAGAACAGCATAGATCACACACTACAATATTATAGTTTCGTGTCTTAACATTACAGTAAAACAAAGAGTAAAACGTATGAAGACATATTCATGAAAGACAAAAAAACACTTTATATCATATACCAGTTGTTCAAAAGAAGAACTGAATACAATTTAATAATATCAGAATCTCATTTCAAATGTCATGGATCGAATTGTCTTTTTTTTTTTTAGATCGATGCAGCACTAAGAATAACTGAAGCAAAACGCACATCCTTCCTCATAACAGTATCGACTGCCAATTATCCAGTGGAGTCGCAAATTTAGCACATGCCTCATGTCATTAAATGCCTTTTCCATTAGTTTATTTTGTTCATATGCATATTTTGGATGAGCCACAACACAGAACAACACAGGGCATGTGCACCTCAAGCAGTGAAGTTTATATTTGAGAACTTATTGAACATAACAGAATTTCTGCATTAATTACACTTATAACACAGTGCTGTTACAGGCCTGAATGTTGTTTATTGTCTATAAAAGCAGCTACAGGGAAAACAATTGTTGATGATTTTATCAATTGTACAAACGTGCAAGTTTAAATATGTTATCATGTCTGTAGTAGACATTATAGTAGAAGTCACAGTGACCTTTATGGAAGATGCTCCACATGATTAAATACTCCTAACAATAATAAACAGATTTAAACATGTTCTTTTACAAAGTGTAATAGTTGATTGTGCTTTGTTAAAGACATGTATTTAATATTTAGGAAAATTCCCAGTGTTAGCAATTTTCTTTTTAATGATCAGATGTAAAGCTGTTGTTTTGTTGTTATCTACAACAAGATGCATTTTTCCCCCACTTAGTAACAGGAAGGTGAAGGAATGATAATTATAAGGTAAGTGCTAAGTTTGACATGATGCTCGTGCTATAGTGTGAAACAAAAACAGCAGCGCGACAAATAAACTGCGTACCTGTGTACGTGTGTCTCTGTTGTTAAAGTTTATCGTTAATTTGATACTCATTTTAACAATCGGGAGTCATGTAAACATTGTATTTATATTATGACTGGGACGGAGATCAATCCACGTTTAACATGGGATTAAAACAAAAAGCTTTCTCTCTGCAAATGTTGAGTTCCATCCTACGTCATTGAGCAATGCTGCTCGGAGACCAGTAAGTACTGAGCTGAACGTGCGCAAGCGCACTTGGTAATAAAGCTCTTTCTGATCCTGAGTCAGTAGGACATACTGTATTGTTAGTTACTTATGCTGGGTCCAAATATAATGGGGCTGTCAACTGACTTTGTCTTTTAAAAAAATAAACAAGTAAAAAAGAACAGAATACATAGTTTGTGTACAAAAATCTTTCTCATTAGTTTTGGTGTGAAAATTTCCGGTGCATTTTGTAGAGCAAAACAGAAAACCGGAAAGAGAAAAAGCTGTTTGGAAAGTAGCAAAAGAAAATGTTGTAATGAAACATTTTGACGCGGAAGAGGGAAGTGTATGACATCAGGCAGAGTTCAAACCGGTCTGTGAAGAGGGATGGCTAAAGACATATATATATACAGTACACACACACACACACACACACACACACACACACACACACACACACACACACACACACACACACACACACACACACACACACACACACACACACACACACACAATCTTCAGATTGCCAGATTCAGAGTAGAAACAGAAAAGTCCAGGATCGTGATAAAGTCATTATGGCTTTTGTGGAGAAAGACAATCAATAAGTATGGAAGGGTCTCTGCTTTAACACTGTGATTGTGTAAACACTAAAACACAACAGATTGTGCATACATGAGATTACTGTGGATGGTACCACTGAGAATCCCTGAAGATCGCTTGGACTGTAATTAATACAATCCCTTAGAAGAAGTGTAAAAAAATCTATCTGTAATGTGTCTGTCTGTGTTTTCCCCTTGTTTCTGTCTGCCGTCAGTGTGCCGTCACTATGCTCCACAGTGCCTCCGCCCAGACCAGTCCCGTGCACATCCGTGATGGAGCCAGTTCCCATGGCTACCGTACCGGCGAGCTCGGCTGAGGTCCGTGCTAACCGGCTGGTCTCCAAACTGGCGGATACCCCGATGAGGTCGGCTCGGGCGGCCGGCATCCCTAAGTCGCCAGCTGGACCAGCCGGGTCGCCGGAACCAGCCGGGTCGCCGGAACCGACCGGGTCGACGGAACCGACCGGGTCGATGGAACCTGCCGAACCTGCCAAGCCGACCGGGTCGACGGAACCGACCGGGTCGACGGAACCTGCTGAGCCGACCGGGTCGACGGAACCGACCGGGTCGATGGAACCTGCCGAACCTGCCGAGCCGACCAGATCGACGGAACCGACTGGGTCGACGGAACCTGCAGAACCGTCCGGGTCGACGGCACCGACCGGGTCGATGGAACCTGCCGAACCTGCCGAGCCGACCGGGTCGACGGAACCGACCGGGTCGACGGAACCTGCAGGGTCGACAGAACCTGCCGAACCGACCGGGTCGACGGAACCTGCAGGGTCGACGGAACCTGCCGAACCGACCGGGTCGACGGAACCGGCCGAGCTGACGGAACCAGCCGAATCGGCCGGGTCGACCGAAATGACTGAGTCAGAGGACGCGGTCGACATCATGACACCCAAACCACCTGAACTCTCTGCCTGGCCTGAACCTATGCATGTTTCTGTTTTCCTGTGTTTTGCTTCGCTGGACTTGCCAGCCCTTCTACCTCCTGTCCCTGTTCATAGGCCCAAAGCACCACCCTGGCTGCCAACTCCGTTCTGGTCTCTGGCTCCGCCTCCGACACCACCCTGGTCTCCGGTCCTGTTCTGGTCTCTGGCTCCGCCTCCGACACCACCCTGGTCTCCGGTCCTGCTCTGGTCTCTGGCTCCGCCTCCAGCACCACCCTGGTCTCTGGTTCTGCTCTGGCCTCCGGCTCCACCTCCAGCACCACCCTGGTCCCCGGTCCTGCTCTGGTCTCTGGCTCTGCCTCCGGCACCACCCTGGCCTCCTGCTCTGCCGGCGCCGCCCTGGCCTCCTGCTCTGCCGGCGCCGCCCTGGCCTCCGGCTCTGCCGGCGCCGCCCTGGCCTCCGGCTCGGCTGGCGCCACCCCGGCCTCCTGCTCGGCGGGCGCCACCACTACACGAACCCGACCCGCCCTCCCACCCTGGTTGCGCCTTCGCTCCACCCGCCTGAACTGGGTTTTGTGGACTTGGGAGCGTCTGGAAGCCGCTCGTAGGGGGGGGGGGCTCTGTAATGTGTCTGTCTGTGTTTTCCCCTTGTTTCTGTCTGCCGTCTCTCCCTGATGTTAATTGTTGACCCCGCCCACCTATCTGTTACCATGGACACTAATTACATTCAATCTCTTCCCCAGGTGTCTTGTCTTAGTCCTTGTCTGTCTCTGTTTTGTGATTGGTTTCCGTTCACCATATATACTCTGTCTGTTCACTTCAATGTTGTTGGTCGTTGTTGGTGTGTGCATGTCCATGTTCCCGTTTCCTGTTTCCTGTTTGTTCCGCGTTGCCTGCCGGTTTGTTTGTGACTTGTTTATTAAAAACCTTTAAACTGCATTTGGATCCTCACTCGCCTTTGTCTCACCGTGTCACCCGGTGACACTATCCTAATGGTAGATATAATTGATTTTATTACCTTTTTTTCCATGACCTTCTTACTCTCCTGCACAGGCTGCTGCTGAATTGTCAAAGCAGGCAGAGGAAAGTAAAAACAAAGAGGAAGAGAGTGGAGATGAGAGGCCAGGGCTGAGCTCCAGAGCCTCTGCAGAGGAGGGAGGTGAGGAGATGCAGAAGAGGGTGAGGAGAGAGAGAAATGCAGAGCAGTAGAGTCCATGCAGACAGAGGAGGATCTGATCCAGCAGAGCCAGGCCAAGTATGACTCGTGTTGTTACAGTCCTGTACTCCTGCAGTCAATTATGAATGGGAGTTCTCGCATCGACACGGCTTCTGCTGCCAGTTCTCCAAAGGCATCTTTCAGCTGTTGTTTCATTTCAAGCGCTATCACTACAGGAGATGAGAAGCTGATGCTCAAGACATCTGTACAAACAGTTATTTTGTTTTTAAGTATAAACATATATGTGGATTTACTTAAGATGCTTTCACTTGCAGTGAAGCATTTCATTGTTGAGTAAACAATAATCTCTGCACCAGGCCTCATGGGAACAAAAGTAATTTGAAAGATATGTGGATGAGGTTACCCTGTAATTAAAATGATAGTAAAGAAAATTCTGGATATTTTTGTATAACTGAATTGACTCTCCTCAAATTATTAGATTTTAATGGTTGTCGTCATATAATTTGCAACAATACAAATCTTTTTTTAACAACTTAAACTTATTTGATTGAAGTCATATAGACTGAAAATAATGGTTCTGTACACAGAAGACATTACACAAACACATTCAGTTTATTTTACAGTAAAAATGCTCACAAAATGTTAGAATAAAAAAATATATATATTAAGAAAGAGGTAAAGTCCTGCAAATTTCAGTGAGCTACTGCCCTGGAAACACAGTACTGAATCTGGAGGCTTCAACAGCAAGAGGTTTAAAAAAATGCCACACATGCCAAAAGCTCAGTGTAGATGTCTAGACGTGCTAAACGTGTTTTCTGACATGTATTTTGAAAGAAGCGTTTGTGTATCCTGTTTGGAAATACATACAGAGGCTCTAGTGCACAGAGACCTTCACAAAACCATTTACCACTAGCTCGAATGATCAAATAAATAATTTTAATAATAAAATAAAAAGAAAAAACAAAACTGATGGTCATTCTCATTCAATGTCTCCACCAGAATAGAGATTTAAGAAGGAAATATGAATTATGCTGGTATCCCATGGATGACTGGTTGTATAATCCTCTTCAGTAGACCATATACAATCTTCAATACATCTTCACATCTATTTTAGCCTTTGTTTTTAATTTTAAAACGATATACTGTGCTTAAACCAGTTTCAGTGCTTTATGGTTTTAAGCAATACCAGAGTCTAAAAATAACGAAATAATAAAGTGTAATAAAAAAATCTCAAATCTCCTGTTTTTAAATCTCAGATCAGTTCAGATTATGTGGTTTGAGCTATGAAACTGGATTATGTCATTGAGGTGTCTGCAAAATAAAAAATAAACTTCACTGGAGCAATTTGTCTCAATTATGTTGGTTTGTCATATCAGGGGATTCAGCTATTCTGTTGATTGTTATTTCTGTTGAACTTTCTTGAACAATTTGCAGTGGCTCCTGACAGACAGACACACTCTGTGGACTTTCCTCAGCTTTTTTCAAGCATCTCTGGACAGCAAAATGCCCTTTGTAGAAGTTCCATACCACAAGAACTATTAATATCAGTGTTGGTATAATGACCAGGATATTGAGGAAAAAGAGACATTTCTGCTGTTCCTGTGCCTGCGGCTGAACCGAAGGACGCTCCATGAAGTTCTCCAGCCTCAGCTCATATGAAGCAGTTTGGATGACATAGTCGTTACCATTGGAGGACTCTACAGAGGTGCAGGTGTAGAATCCAGCGTCGCTGCCCGAGAGATTGAGGATCAACAGGTTGTTGTGATGAATGTGGTACTTGTTGGAGTTTTGAATTGTGTGATTGTTTACGCTCCACTGCCCTCGGGCCAGGTTTGATCCTGGCTGGCAAAGCAACCTGACCTCGTTACCAGGATAGAAGGTTTTAATGATCGTAGTACTATGTACGTCTGTAACACAAAAACAACAGTCCTTGAGAGACTTATTTACTTTCAGTGACAAGTCACAATGGACTAAGCCATTTCTGCTGCATGTATATTGACCCATACAAGACACTTTTATCAGTAAATACTGTACTATCTGAACCAGTGAGCTTAAAAAGCCACCTGTTTGCATACCAACTGCAGGGCAATGTGCAGCATTTCCATCTCTCAGACTCTGAACCACCTCACTGCAGAAGAAAAAATAAATGGACTGGATGATTGGAAATTCAATATATCTAACATTCCCACATGTGCACAATTAAAAGTAATTAATAATTACTAAAAGGTAAACTTCATGTCACATCACACCCATTGTTCCTTTTTGCCCATTTTCCTACAACAGCACACCACATCATGATTTTTTTCCTTACAGCACTATATTACAGCAGCTGAGAAGTATATGCTGAGTACCTGTGTTTATCTGGATGAATGTTTTTTATAGCAATGCAGCGTTCAGCGCTGAGGTCCCAGCCGCAGTAAGGGTCTCTGGCCAGCACACAGTCCATACAGGAAGCGTAATGGTCACATGTACTAAGCGGCATCTGCCACCATTGCTTCCTCTGAGCCTGCATACAGCTGACCCTGAAACAATATGTGCAGCAGTTAGTTATTAAAAGATGGTCAAGCTATATAACAGAATCAAACTAAAACTGAATCACAAGTAGAAATAATTAAATTAATCAGATGAGTACTGGGATTAAAATTATTTTGTAAATTATCAGAAGAATAAAAACACTCAATGAGAATGCATTTTTATCATTCTCCCAAACTAAATAGATAACTATTTCTTCCCCTTTTATAAATCAATTAAATAGTGTAATGTCACACACAACATTCCAATAAAAAATCCAAAACCTTTCCTTGATTCTTATACATGGCAGTCTCTGAATGATTGTCACTAAAGACACTAATACTAATGGCAAGTATTGACTGTAACATTTTGCTTTACTTTTATCTTTGTGACAAAAGTCAATAACTAACCCACCAGCTCCATATACTACATATTATAATACAAAAATAAAAGCAGTTACACATTTTTTATAGCACAGGCATTAGCAGACTTGCTATTATATTGGGCAAAATAAAGGTCAGGCTTGTTTTGAAACACAAGCCATATTTCTAAATCTCTTGGAGTTATCTGCAAATGTTTGACAAAAGAAGTTTCGATGATAACCGCTTAAACTAGCCTTACCTATCACTAGATCAACGTTTAGGATAATATTCTGTTAATCACTGAGACAAGGTGAGTCCTAGTTGCTCACTTATTATACTGTACTGTACACATTATTTGGGCCTCTTTCTTTTTACAATACAAGCAGAAGGCCAACCTGACAATATCTATAATATCTATATCAATATCTATATCATCTGTCTGCCATAATGAACGAAACCACTTTAACTTCATCGGCCCTGAAGCAAAGCTCGTCCACCATTCCCAGTTTGACCAGGGTTCAATTCTGGAACTGCACCCAAAAACAAATAAATTAATAAAATTAACAATAATCTTTTGGTGTAGCATGAGTGAGGAAAAAAATCAAATGTAAAGGTGCTCTCATTCTTTACCAGGGGTGACGGAGAGCCGCAATATCTTTACTGGCTCGGACTGCTTAAAAAGCTTGCACCTCCTCTATTATCACCATCTTTCCGTCATTAGTTGACTGCTTTCAGCACTGAACCGCTTGCTGTTACATAGATTGTACAGTTGATTGAACACTGTAACACATACATGCATAAGTCTGTATAAAATATGTAAACTGTACACTAAATATTTATGTACCTGTGCCAATAAACATGACCTGATGGCTGCTCCCATCCAGGGCAAGTAGTGCTGGCCACCACTATACGAGGTAAACACAGGTCCTTTCTTCACCAGTAGGGGCTGCTCAGAAGGCTTCACTGCCCTGATCCATCAGTGGGTGCTCTCGGTATGAACATGAGGGTTTTATAAGGGAGGTCCAAAGACTTTGAAAAACCTTTCTCCCTTGTTTTACTGGTAATACACTCACACACACACACACACACACACACACACACACACACACACAAACACACAACAAACCACACACACAAACACACACCACACACACACACACACACACAGCAACACAAAACGATTGATTAACTACCTACTGCATATTGTTTTGGAGACAAAATATACCCAATTCAGATGTCAAACCCTATGCACATCACTACGTAAGGTATTACTCAGGAAATGATAACAAGAGCATAATACTAACTGGGACCATAGTTCTTGGATCTGGAATACAGACAAAAATTAATCAAGACCCTATGGCCAATAAAATTGAGTATTCAGCTGCAGTATAATTCTGTCTATATTATCTGACTTAATTAAGTCATTATCCACCACTGTAGCTAACAAGTAAAAATGATGTTGTAGGATATGTTGGTAAATGTTGAACTCACAGCTCCGGGAACGAGGGTTCAGGCAGAGGCCCGTCGTATGTCACACTCTTTCGAAGTAAGCATCACTGTTTAGAACTTTGAATTGGCTTTAGAGAACACATCCCTGATGTCCTGTATCCTGTACGCACACACTGCTGAGTACTCCGGCATTTCCCTGTCAGATAAAATCACAGCTATGAAACACGTGTCATAAGTCAGTGGTTAAAAATTATGTCTACATTAATGTTTGAATCTGGATACCATTGTAATTCATTTCTACATTTTTTTTTGTTTTTAACTGGATGTACACAGTCTTACTCATATGCTATAGGAAGAAAAAACAGAAATAAAAACATCCCATCCATCCCATCCATCCATCCATCCATCCATCCCATCCCATCCCATCCATCCATCCATCCATCCATTTTCTACCGCCTTATCTGGGGCCGGGTCCCGGGGGCAGCAGTCTAAGCAGGGACACCCAGACTTCCCTCTCCCCGACACTTCCTCCAGCTCTTCCGGGAGAATACCGAGGCGTTCCCAGGCCAGCCGAGAGACATAGTCCCTCCAGCGTGTCCTAGGGTCTTCCCCGGGGCCTCCTCCGGTTGGACATGCGGAACACCTAGCTGACTCCTCTCGATGTGGAGGAGCAGCGAGTCTACTCTGAGCTCCTCCCGAGTGACTGAGCTCCCTCACCCTATCTCTAAGGGATGCGCCCAGCCACCCTGCGGAGGAAAATTCATTTCGGCCGCTGTATCCGGGATCTTGTCCTTTCGGTCATGACCCAAAGCTCACACCATAGGTGAGGTAGGTAAATAACTGGTAAATAGAGAGCTTCACTTACGGCTCAGCCCTTTCTTCACACAACAGATCGGTATATCGACCGCATCATGCAGAGATACACCGATCCGCCTGTCGATCTCCCGCTCCATCCTTCCCTCACTCGTGAACAGGACCCAAGATACTTAAACTCCTCCACTTGAGGTCAGGTGTGAGGCAAGTGTGCTAACCACTAAACCACTGTACCATCCAAACTAATACCATAATGTTTATTTCTGATGTTAATGGCAACCCAATTATTGACTATAAATACCAGTGAGTTGTTAGCCTAAAGCCTGCTAGGTTTCCCATTTGACCCTAACAATGTTGATCATTGCATGCACTTGAGCTCTGGCTAATCCAACAAAAATGGTAATGTTAAGTCCCTCTGCCTTAAGGTTTGACTGTATTGTTGGTCTGATATTCAACCACAATCCTGATTCATTCAAAATCACAAATTGTCTTCTTCACTGCAGTTATTTAAACATATTCTGCTGGCATTTTCAATGAACATTACTCACCCCTGAGGAGTGAAGACGCCGTAGAACATACAGGTTTTCCAGGTTGTCTGGGCAGAAGAGGAACACATCCTGTATGAGAAGTGGTTAGTCTGGTTTTGAAGCACAGGACAGTCCAGGTGAGTCTTTAGAAATGACGTCCACTTCTTCTGCAATATCTGCTGTCCCTCCTACATCCCCCTAGCAAGGAGAGATCAGGAGGGTATGAGAACAATGCTGCAGAACAATTACAGCAAGTGACAATAATTATATTATTTACGAATCAACATTATAAAATAAACCAAAGGTTTTTTGGTAAAAGTATTGTTCTATAAGCAGCTAATATCTTCATTTTAAGACTTTATTATGTAAGCAAAAACAACAAACAAATATTTGATTTTAATCGTTTCACATCTTGATGATTAGCTAATCTTGTGCATTTCTTTAGTAACATCTGGTTGTTAAGTACTGATGCAGAAATAGGAAACATGTGCTTATATTTTCCCACCCAGGTATTTTGTCATCACCTGAGGTTCTTTGTTTTGAACAAAGAAGTTGTGAGGAACACAAACATTTCTGATGAATAAAAACATAGAATCTAGAATGGTGTTACTGTAATATCGGCAACCATCCTTTTATAAGGAAGAGTACACTTACAAACACGGGCCACCCCTTTGACACCTCCATCTTACTGTAGGCATCGTTACTCCACAGCTCTTTCATTAAAGAAAAGGTAAATCTTGTCATCATCCCCCTCTGGGTTGTCATCTCCCTCAGCCACATGCTTCATGCCAATGAAATTGGGCTCTGGAAATAACCAAAACTAATCAGTGACTCTCAACTACTCAATCACAATCTCGAAGGATTGTTTGAGATGTAATGTTGAGTTTTTAATTTATATATGAAACCAGAGGACTCATCTCAGTCCCTACTTAGTGTAATAACATTTCCCATTTCTTACCATTAAGCCATGAAGTCAGGAATTCAGTTTTGCATGCTGTCATATAAGCTTCGCATCACAACCGGGAGCTAAGTCAAACTTATTCAAAGATGTAGCAGAGTACAGCTGTTCCATCTAAATGGCAATCAGAATTATATTATTAAAGCAACAATGATGGGATCATTGAGTTACTTTGCCTTTTAAATAATTCCGAAACATCATAACAGTTAACATAAGAGTAGCGCTGTGACTAAAGTATTAACCTTCGAAAAGAATATAATGCATGAACTAAAATCAATCTTTCTAATCAATCACTAACTAAACATTGTGCTCTTTGGCATGTTACGTCATGCAGCAGTTTGCCTTAAGAGAGATGAAGCACCTACCGACAAATTCAGAGGCGCATCTCTGGAATAGGATCAAATGGACACTTTCCTTTCCCATCTTGTTGTTTACCTTCGCGAGTCAGCTTGCCGTTCTTTATAAGACTGGAAGGAAGCAGAACACAGCTACATGAAATGTCTACATGGTTGTGATATAATACAACAAAAACATGCACAAAGGCTGAAAACTCATGTTACAAATGTCTACAATATCATAGCAAGGACATTTTACAGTAAAATATGGTGAGGAACTTTTACTTACCATAATATCACAGGTTGGATTAAAGCGTTGGTACCACAAATGAACATAGTGTCGTTCGACATTTTATGAAGGGACCCGGATTTGTAGTTATGACAATCAGTCTGGAAAGGAAAAATTACAGGTAAACAAAGTCCAAGGAAGCCAATCAGAAAGAGACAGAAAAACAGATCTGTTAACAGGAACAACACAAGATAGAAGAATAATGTGGAATAATTTCATAGGCTAGGTGAGGACTCAAAGACGATGAGTAGGCAGATCAGGGCTTTGTATAATAGCATAACTGTTCCTAATCAAATGATATATTTACTGCACAAATCTGTGGAACCTAACCAGGGTTTGAAAGTCAGACATGGCTTAGGGGTATAACATCTAGTTCTTAATATTCTCATTAGGAAATAATTTTTTTTACCCTTATTTGAGAATTTACATATTTACACATAAAGACAAAGATATACAGATACATTTCTGTGGATGTTTGGAAAACCCATTTTTACTCTTTAGACTTTCCTGTACTGAAACTTAGTGTCTTATTTGTACACCAATCATAAGTACGTACAGTCTTCATCGTATTATTATCTGGTTCCTACCAAAGTGAAAGAACAAAGGAGGAAATCATGTTTAAGTAATTAATTTCAGTTCCACTGAAAGCTATCCCACTTCTCTTTATGTTTAAAGCCTTTTTGAAGGAAACTTGATATCAATATCAACTTTATAAAGTTCACGTTCAAGCTCATTTTCAGGCAGACCTACTGTTTTGTTAGACTCTATCTTTGTAACTAGATAGCTCAGACAATGGTCAGAACTGAAGCTCTAAATAAAAACATTGTTTAATTATTTGTAATTTTTTTACATTTTTAAAATAGAGATGACAAGTATTTACTGGTTATAAAAATATTTTGTTTCTGATTTTTTGGTTTTGCCAGAATTCAGTCACAACATCGTCCAGTTGATTTCCTCTTGAAAGCAACATCAACATCATTAAACTCAAAACTGGAGTTTCAACAAGAACAACACTGTTAGGGGGTTTGAAGATAAAGCTTCAAATTCATCCAAGGACCAAGCTTTTGTGTAATCCATTGAGTTGTTTATAAATTGCAGTATTAATCAGTTTAGTGCCAACCCCTGCAGATTTTACAGACACAGGTCAATAGTTTCAGTTAATGTTTGCATCAAATATAAAGAAAAAGTATGATCTCCTTGATCAGAAAGCTGGTCTGAAAAATGTCTGCACATAACTGTAACTCACTCAGCGTTTTTGTTATCAATGATCAGTAATGATCAATAATCAATAATGTGCAGATGTACAGATGTTCCTAATATACTGGATCTTTTGTGTATTTCTTCCATTCCTTCATCATCATACACCATATTCAGAGTGGTGGTGATGGTGGTGTGGTCTCTTGGGTTGTGGCAGGATGTTTAGCACTAGATGGGCAGCTTGGATTATTTATGAAACTGCTGATCTCCTGTGAGTCACACACATAACAGTCTCTTGATTTTACACAGAACAGTCACACATAAAAAAACCCTCTCACCTGTGTTTTCCCGTTGAAGATACAATAGCGCTTGCATCTCTGAAGTCACCGCCCATTTAACCTACAAAAAAGAGAATATATTCTTTACTTATCTAGAATTAAATAAGTAACAGTGCAAGTGAAAACCTTACTACTAAAGCAAGGAATTTTAACATTTATTTTTAAATAATAAATAATAATAATAATAATAATAAATAATAATAATAAGTAATATATTATTATTATTATTATTATTATTATTATTAGTACTATTATCATCATATTTTTTATATAATTATTATCTATTATTATTATTATTATTATTATCTATTATATTATTATTATATTATTATTATTATTATTATGAAATCTTTTTCCTGACCATAGCCTTCTTGTGTGTGATGTTGTTGAGGTCCAGGGCAAAGATGGCCTCTCGAGCTCCCGGATGAGCACACCCTCATCTTCCATCAGGAGCATGGTGGGTAATTCCACACTCCCTCCTCTTGAAAGACATGTCCTCTGTTACCTAGCAAAAGCAGGAATAGGCTTTTTGTTTCCACTTGGTTTGGAGTAATTACAAGATCTTTGGTGCTCATAATAAAGAAAAGTACAAAGAAGTGAAGTAGAAGAAAGACTTAAAACAACTGTAACTTTTGACCTCAGTAACTCAATAAGCTTTGTGTTATTTGTATTTATATTACTGATATTATAAAGGCTGCAATGTTCCAATGCCCTAAAATGATTATTATTATTATTATTATTATTATTTATGTATGTATTATTTTAATACTGTGGGGATCTTTATATTAAGCTGTGTGCAATTTTAACAGAAGTAAGAATTTAATATCAGTACTTTGTAACCATCCAGCTACAACACATCAACCTGCTTTTAATATATTGCAAGGCTTATCACAGTAACATTAAACAGCAATGTTGTGGAGCCAAGTCACAAACTAATATCCATTCAAGAAAAAAAAAATAATAATAATAAAAAAATCAGCAAGAAAAACAAACAAACAAACAAACAAAAAAACCCAACCAAAGACAGCTCACTTACTCAGAGTGACTGTTTTCCGTGGTTGTGCTGTTCAATGGCCAAACCTGGCCTGAAGTCAATTAAGCTGGAGCCCAAAAAGACAGGACAAGGAAGAACAGCATGGCCTAAGTTCTTCAAGTCCTCTGCTACAGAGCACGTCAGTCTCAGTCTCTCAGTCACACTGTAAATATGAAAAATATATTTTTTCAGCATGAAGAAAAATAAATTGTAACATTTTACTTATTATAAAAGATTATGTTTTAGATTGATGTACTTCGGAAGAGCAGGGTGAAATACGGCATAACGCACATGAGCTGGATTTTCAATTGTAACCTTTTACAGTACATTCCTTACAATTACCTTGTAGAAATATTGAGAAACATCTGTCATTCACACTGGACTACGTTAATAAAATTGTTCATTTTAAGACAATAAAGTCATTAAGAACAGCATAGTTCACACCTCTACATTATTATAGAGAACAAAGGTCACAGAGTTTCCTGTCTTAACATTACAGTAAACAGAGAGAAAACTTATGAAGACATATTTATGAAAGACAAAAGACACTTTATATCATATACCAGTGGTTCCAAAGAAGATGGAATATAATATAATAATATCAGAATCTCCTTTTAAAGGTCATGGATCAAATTGTCATTTTTTTTTTAGATCTGTATCGATGCAGCATTGAGAATAACTGAAGCAAAACCCACATCCTTCCTCATAACAACATTGACCACCGATATACAGTGGAGTCACAAATTTATCACATGCTTCATGTCATTAAATGCCAGTTCCATTAGTTTATTTTTATGTTTGCCAAATGTTGTAATTTACCAACACAGGGCATGTGCACCTCATGCAGTGAAGTTTAACAATATTTGAGAACCTTTGAAACATAACATAATTTCTGCATAATTACACTTATAACACAGTGCTGTTACAGGCCTGAATGTGCTTGGTGTTGTTTATTGTCTATAACAGCAGCTACAGGGAAAACAATTGTTGATGATTTTATCAATTGTACAAACGTGCAAGTTTAAATTATGTTATCATGTCTGTAGTAGACTTTATAGTAGAAGTCACAGTGACCTTTATGGAAGATGCTCCACATGATTAAATACTACTAACAATAATAAACGATTTAAACAGGTTCTTTTACAAACTGTAATGATTGATTGTGCTTCGTTTAAGATATGTATTTAATATTTAGGAATATTCAAATTCCCAGTGTTAGGCAATTTTCTTTTTAATGATCAGATGTAAAGCTGTTGCTCTGGTTTATCTACAACAAGATGCATTTTTTCCCTCTTAGAACAGGAAGGTGAAGGAATGATAGTTTGACTTGTTTGAATTGTTTCAGTTATTCCAACAACTATAACAGATAAAACATATGGACATGTCATTCTTAAACAAGGAAAATTTCTTAAAAATTAGTTAATACATGTGGAATTCGAGTAATACAGCATGTACTGTCATTTAAAAAAATAATAATCTTGCAGTAACTAATTTTGTTTGGCATCCGTTCAGATAAAAATCTATAGTGTGTCTAAATACACTTTATGTATTCAACAAAGACATAAAGTCAGAATTGTTTTTATTAGTATAGGCCTGTGTTTATATTATGACTGGGACGGAGATCAGTCCACGTTTAACATGTGATTAAAAACAAAAAGCTTTCTGTCTGTAAATGTTGAGTTCCATCCTACGTCATTGAGCAATGCTGCTCGGAGACCAGTAAGTATTGAGCTGAACGTGCGCACTTGGTAATAAAGCTCCTTCTGATCCTGAGTCAGTAGGACATACTATATTGTTAGTTACTTATGCTGGGTCCAAATATAATGGGGCTGTCTACTGACATTTTCTTAAAAAAACAGTAAAAAAAAAAAAAAAAGAACAGAATACATAGTTTGTGTACAAAAATCTTTCTCATTAGAAAAAGCTGAAAAATAAAAGCTGTTTGGAAAGTAAAAAAAAAAATGTAATTAAACGTTTTGACCAGAAGAGGGCAGTGTATGACATCAGGCAGGGTTCTTGTAAAAATAACTCGACTGTTCGGGAATTCCAGAATCAGAATGAGGTTTATTTCCAGCTACTGTATTATCTACATGTACAGGAATTTGTCTTTGTGTGTTGGTGCATAGTAATAATAGAGAAGTATAAATATAGAAAACAAAGTCTATACAAGTTGATAGAAACGGTGACATTCCATCTAAAGGGACTTAAGCCTGTGTTTATTGTGCTAATAATCTAAATGCAGCTTAATCTGAACAAAGATCAAACATTGGTTTCATAAATAAATAAATAAATAAATAAATAAATAAATAAATAAATAAATAAATAAATAAATAAATGTTCAATTAAAAGCAGCATCTATCCAGTGTATTATGTTATGCGCTTATCGCTCTGCACCGAATGAGCTGATAAAGAACCATCCATTGACCATATCATCATGCTGAAAACTAAAAATTAGTATAATTGTAATGGGATTATCGGGTATCGAGATCTTATACAGAGAAAATTATGGTGCTGGTGGATGGCGGGCGGATTATTTTTTTGAAGCATCAGATTCGGGTGAGGTTTAAGCTGATCAGTGTATCTCTATTGTAGATCATCTAAATGATAGCAGATGACATTAAATATTGAATGTGTCAATAAATGCTTAAAGGTATGACACGATGCACTTTTATTAATAAATCATTCAAACCATTGATGGTTTAAGAGGAATAAAAAATTCTTCAGAATGTTCAAAACTAATCCACTTCACCAGCCCACTGTTGAGTATTTTCTGTTACTTAAACCTAACACATTTAAAACCAATTACACAATTTTAGCCATAATTTTGTAATACTCCATATAATATAAAGCCATCATTTTGTAATACTCCATATAATATAAAGCCATCATTTTGTAATACTCCATATAATATAAATGTATTAGCAAGCCAGGAAAGTATAAGCCATACAGTGTATCAACTATATCGAGAAATATCTGGAGCACCAAAACAAAACAAAAAAACACCCCTCTATTGTACAGAAACACAGAGAACACTGTTCTGAACAGTAACTTACACATCAGACACTTCATCACTGCTATTATTTTGTACTAACACAAGTATAAACTTTGAAGATGAACTTACCTGCTGCAGCTGCTGACAAAATGCTTCAAATGAAAATGTAATGGCTCTTTCACACAGAAACATATGACAGGAGATTCCAGAATTTTCATAGCAGATCCAGATTCAGAATAGAAGCAGAGAATTTAGTTGAGCTGCAGCTTCTTTGAAAAAGTCCAGGATCATAATAAAGTCATTATGGCTTTTGTGGAGAAAGAATATCGATTAGTATGCTTCTCTGCTTTAACAGTTTGCTGTAACAGAATGGATGCTGGATCCACTACAATCACAATCAACATTGGACTGCACTACATTCTACAACACCATGACTGCCCAGGGACATACGACCGGATTTGAGAGTCACAACAGCTGGAACCAAATTCCTGTGTGTGTCAACACACTTGGCCAATAAACCTGATTCTGATTCTGATTACGTAAAGATTAAAACACAACAGATTGTGCATACATGAGATTACTGTGGATGGTACCACTGAGAAACCATGAAGATCGCTTAGACTGTAATTAATACAATCCCTTTGGCTATGATGACTTAGGACTATAATTGCTTTTAAAGCATTAAGACTGCATTACCACAAAGAGTGAGAGGCCGATAATTTCAACAAAATAGCCTTCATATTAAAACTATCATGTTTTTTTCTGTTTGCACAATTACAATTCTTTAAAAAATAAGGAAATTATACACAATTGCACTATTAGGTGTTACCCAGATGAGGATGGGTTCCATTTTTTATGCTGTTTCCTCTCACAATTACTTCCTTATATCATCTATAAAACAGGGGTTTTTTCCTTACCAATGTTGTGCTAAGCTTGCTAACTGTAGATAATTTTATACCTTAAATTTTACACTTGTGTGTAAAGCTATTAAAGGCACTACTATATATGGAGAAAACTGCATTGACTGGAACTGTAAAAGGAAAATAGAGGGTGATTCAAAATATGGAATCCTGACACAGTAACCATGCTACATTTTTCTAACACATATGTGGGTGGTGTTAGTAGTGACCCGACTTCTGACTTTCATTCAGAATTTTTTTACAAATCTGTCACACTTAAAATTAGGTTCAAACACAGCAGCTTTGCATGTTCAGTTCTTATGTCTTCTCCTATGAATTGTTTTATGTCTGACAATTAGTAAAAATAGTACCAACAGAATCACTCAAGTCTGCCTACTTGGCTCACTGATTGATGACCGTGGTAGAAAGAAACACAATAAAGAGTCAAAGGAAGGAGAAATGAGAGCACAGGCAGAGCAGGAGTTCATCTTGTTCTAGCACATGCTCCAGTTCAGAGAGACGGCATGTAAGAGACAGAGACAGCAGGGACAGAGATAGGAAAAGGAGACAGAGGTTGTGGACCCTAAATGTCTTTCATATCCTTCTCCTTTTTTAAATCAATAGCCTGCTTTCTATTGTTATTGTGCAAATAATGACCTGGGTTTAGGCAAAAAATTGCAAGAGAACCTGTTGAATTTACTTAGATGATGCTGATGATGATGATGATGATGATGATGATGATGATGATGATGATGATTAATGTTATTGTATGTCTAAAAACTGAACATTCAGCCCAAGCCTATGGTCTAGAATGTGAAACTTTGAGGGATATATATTAATAACATTATTATTGATATTTTTGATTATTATTGATATTTTTTGGCTTTCTCTTCTCTTAAGGATCTCGCCCCCTATTGCACGTTTTTCGCCTACATGACCTACCCAACAAAAAGTGGTTCAGCTCCCACAAACTTTGACACACAGGGGTGAGCCTGGTCTCTTGGAAAGAAGAGATTCTCTAGTTTCAGATACAAGTGTCAGATTGATTCTAGGCCTTACTGGCACAAAGTTACAGAGGCTAGAATGGAAGTTTTGATTTCCGCCTGGGTTGTTTACCTGATAAACTGATTAATCTTATTTCTCTGGAACATGTTAGGACCAAATAACAACTGAGGGTCATAGCCACATGTCTTGGCTTTCACCAAAAAAAAATTCAAGTCAAAAGACCCAAAAATGGCTTGGGTCCTTGACCTTTTCCTTGACCTTTTCTCTCACAGCTCAGGGTGTCAAGTTACAGGCCTGTTTTCACACCAGACTTGTAACTTGACACCCTGAGCTGTGAGAGCGTGAAAAGGTCAAGGATTGCGCAATAAATCTTGTGCGCAGCTGTTTCACGCAGATCCAGGCAGCAGAGAGGGGGGATGCTGCATATCGTTGGAATCGTTTCCTTATTGGCTAAACAGCTGTAGAGGTCCCGGCCCATTTCATTGCTATTGGAAGGAGTAATTGTCAGTCAAAAACGGGTTCCCAAAAATGATGTCATGACATCATTGGGTTCTCAGCCGTCTATCTCTGCAATACAAGCACCGATTGGCTCAAATGAGGGCTTGTTTGATTCGTTAGGCCCTGGGCTTTAAATATGACGAATTAGAATTTTTGAAACCCCCAATGAGAAGTTAGAGCCGAAAAACAAGATGGTGGCGCACTACTGTTTCCAGTTTTCGGAACACAAACGGAATATTTGCGAGGCGACCAAAGCGTTTTGGATTAAAAGGCTTACAGATTCCAGTTCCTTGGGCCTGTGGGGATTTTTGTGGAATATTTGTTTTGGAATATATTACCCCAGTGAGGAAAGGGAAGCGTCTAAATGTAAGGGAAAAACTGGTCTAGCGCCACCTAGGTCAGTTTTCTCCAAAAAAAATTTCAAATAGTATGAAGGCTATGAATCATATTATGCTTTGTGCGTGGGCTTAAGAAAATCTTGAGAGTATAAACTTTACTAGGTAAATAGGTTTTTTCGTGTTTTTAGAGGATTTAATGCTTTAAAGCTGCAATGAGGCTTGTTTCTGGCTCATCCCCTAGTGGTCACTTTTGGCGATCCATAATACTTTATTTAAATTATGCTTTAGCTGTTTACTTATTTGTGTATGTATATAATGTGTAGGTTAATTTTTTTAGTTTATTTAATATGCACATGTACAGTATACTTCCTTATATTCATTAATGGAATAATTTATATTATTTATTTGGTCATTTTTTATTTTAATTATTGTTTTTTTTTTGTTTGTTTGTTTGTTTTGTTTTTTAAGTGTAAAAAATCTATCCTAATGATCTTTTCTTCTTACTCTCCTTCACAGGCCACTACTGAGTGTCAGAGCAGGCAGAGGAATGTAAAGACAAACAGGAAGAGTGAGATGAGAGGCCAGGGCTGAGCTCCAGAGCCTCTGCAGAGAAGGGTGGAGGAGATGCAGAAGAGGGTGAGGAGAGAGAGAAATGCAGAGCAGTAGAGTCCATTTGGACAGAGGAGGATCTGATCCAGCAGAGCCAGGCCGAGTATGACTCGTGTTGTTACAGTCCCGTACTCCTGCAGTCAACTATGAATGGGAGTTCTCGCATCGACACGGCTTCTGCTGCCAGTTCTCCAAAGGCATCTTTTAGCTGTTGTTTCATTTCAAGCGCTATCACTACAGATGAGAAGCTGATGCTCAAGACATCTATATAAACAGTTATCTTGTCTTTAAGTATAAACTTCTACGTGAACACATACGTTATTTAAGATGCTTTCACATTGCAGTGAAGCATTTCATTGTTGAGTAAACAATAATCTTTGCACCAGGTCTCATGGGAACAAAAGTAATTTGAAAGATATGTGGATGAGGTTATCCTGTAATTAAAATGATAGTAAAGCAAATTCTGAATATTTTTATATAACTGAATTGACTCTCCTCAAATGATTAGATTTTTGTCCTATTATTTTACAAACCAATACAAATCTTTTTTTAACAACTTTAACTTATTTGATTGAAGTCATGTAGACTGAAAATAATGGTTTTGTACACAGAAGACATTAGACAAACACATTCACAGTTTATTTTACAGTAAAAAATGCTCACAAAATGTTAGAATAAATTAAAAAAATACATAGGATATGCAGTAGAAGAAGAAGAAGACATCAAGAGAGAGGTAAAAAAAAGTCCTGCAAATGTCATTGGGCTACTGCCCTGGAAACACAGTACTGAATCTGGAGGCTTCAACAGCAAGAGGTTTGAAAAAGGCACACATAGTCAAAAGCTCAGTGTAGATGTCTAGACGTGCTAAATGTGTTATCTGACATGGATTTTGAAAGAAGTGTTTGTGTATCCTGTCTGGAAAGACATACACAGGCTCTAGTGCACAGAGACCTTCACAAAACCATTTACCACTAGCTCAAATGATCAATAAATAATTAAAAAAGAAAGAAAAAGAAAAAACTAAACCGGTGGTCATTCTCATTCAATGTCTCCTCCATAATACAGATTTATGAAGGAAATATGAATTATGCTGGCATCCCATGGATGACTGGTTGTATAAAACAATATACTGTGCTTAAACCAGTTTCAGTGTTTTGGGGTTTTAAGCATATACTGAAGTTTACAAATAAAATGAAATAATAAAGTGTAATAAAACTGTTTTTAAATCTCCAATCAGTTCAGATTATGTGTCTTGAGCTATGAAACTGGATTATGTTGGATTCGTCATTGAGGTGTCTGCAAAATAAAAAATAAACTTCACTGGAGCAATTTGTCTCCATTATGCTGGTTTGTCATATCAGGGGATTTTTTTTTTTTTTTTAAATGTTATTTTTCTTGAACTTTCTTGAACAATTTGCAGTGGCTCCTGACAGACAGATACACCCTGTGGACTTTCCTCAGATTTTTTTGACTTTCTCTGGACAGCAAAATGCCCTTTGTAGAAGTTCCATGCCACAAGAACTAATAATATCAGTGTTGGTATAATGACCAGGATCTTGAGGGCCAAGAGAGTGTTCTGCAGTTTCTGGACTTGCAGCTGAACTGAAGGATGCTCCATGAAGTTCCCCAGCCTCAGCTCATATGTAGCAGTTTGGATGACATAGTCTTTACCATTGGAGGACTCTACAGAGGTGCAGGTGTAGAATCCGGCGTATCTGTCCAAGGCGTTGAGGATCAACAAGTTGTTGTGCTGAATGTGGTACGTGTTGGAGTTTTGAATTGTGTGATTGTTTAAGCTCCACTGCACTCGGGCCAGGTTTGATCCTGGCTGGCAAAGCAACCTGACCTCGTTACCAGGATAGAAGGTTTTAATGATCGTAGTACTTTCTGTAACACAAAAACAACAGACCTTGAGAGTCTTATTGGCTTTTAGTGACAAGTCACAATGGAATAAAACCATTTCTGCACATATACAGTATTTACCCACACATATCAGTAAATACTGTACAATCTGAACCAGTGGACGTAAAAGGCCACCTGTTTACATACTGACTGCAGGACAACGTGCAGCATTTCCATCTCTCAGACTCTGAACCACCTCACTGCAGGAGACAAAAATAGATGGACATGATTGAAAATTCAAAATATCTAACATTCCCTCTCTAGGGCAGAGTCTAGAGTCTCTAGAGCAGTCAATTCAATATTTTAGACCACAGTGACGTTTGAATATTGATTCTGATTGGTCAGAAGGTGATTAAGTGAAATTTTCATGCCCTATAAAAATATTTTTTAAAAAAAAATATTAAATGTTAAAAAAATATAAAAAAAAATATTAAAAATATTAAATTTAAAACAGTTTAAATGTATTAAACTGTTAAATGTTTTTTTAGTATGCTATTTATTTATTTCCATTGGTGTAATGTCTGTAAAATTGCAAAATTCATTAGTTTTGTTAAGGTTGAACTGGAGTACTCTCAAAAAGTCACTTAAAAATCAGCTTACACTGCTGGGACCAGCTCTACAGATATTGCTAGGTTTTTGTTGAAGGACAACACATCTGATTTGTTACAAGCATTAGTAATAAAATAACATAAAAATACACCAATCAAATTTTGACATTTATTGACAGCACATCCTCTGGGTCTAGCTACGTGCCCAGCGCCATTTTAAAGATTGCAATTATGAGCGCTATGATTGCCTATCAGCTAGCATCCATCAACAAGTTATTTTGTTGGTCATGTTTACTTTTTAATATGAGTAAAGGGACATGGAATTATTCTGGCTTTGACAGTCTGAACAGCTTCACGAAGGCAGCTCTTAAACACCATGACTCCGAGCACCATATACTGTAAGTTGTGCATTTAAAAACTTTTAGCACAACTGGACAATAAAGGCTGTCTTCTTTGGTTTCTCTCTCCATTGAGAAAGAATTGCTCAATCAGCTGAAGCAAAAAGGACAACTCCTCGATGACGTTATTGAACGCTTTTTCAAAAAAGACAGACGCATGAATTTTATTTATAAGGTGATGGGTGAGTGCTTTACTATTTGACGAGTATTGTATCATGCAGATTGTGGCTCACATCTGATAATAGGCATTATTAATGACTTATGCACTTTGTTATTGAGTGGTTCGTGTTGCATTGATAGTAGCCTACTGTGGCATGTGGATGTGAATGTGACACTATGCACACAGTGTGCATAGGGGGATTACATTTATTGATACATGCAAGGAAATTTAGTCTGAATTCAACCCACCCTTACCTAGCATACTGTTTTAGGCTAATTGTTGATCAGCTGTCATGTTGCTGAGCGCCTGTATGTTCAGCCGAATATGCGCATTATTTGCATATGGCTGCGCTAGCTGTGACAGATGAGTATGTATGTGGTTTACATGCTTACTGAAGGCCCTGACTGAAACCCTATGGCACGCCAATGGTAAATAATACTGTAAAATGCTGATGAATGAATAGGTTAATGTGTTGTTATTTAATTGAAAAAAAAATCTAATAATTAATCATTAAATCAATAAGTTAATAATTAAAAGTTATTAATAATTACTAAAAGATAAACTTCAGGTCACATCACACCTATTGTATTTTTGCCCGTTTGCCTACAACAGCACACCACATCTTGACTTGTTTCCTTACAGCACTATATTACAGCAGCTGAGAAGTATATGCTGAGTACCTGTGTGTGTCTGGATGAATGTTTTTTATAGCAATGCAGCGGTCAGCGCTGAGGTCCCAGCCGCAGTACGGGTCTCTGGCCAGCACACAGTCCATACAGGAAGCGTAATGGTCACATGTACTAAGTGGCATCTGCACCGTTGCTTCCTCTGAGCCTGCATACAGCTGACCCTGAAACAATATGTGCAGCAGTTATTAAAAAGATGGTCAAACTATAACAGAATCAAACTAAAACTGAATCACAAGTAGAAATAATTAAATAAATTAGATGGGTACTGGGATAGCCATGATAGGAAAGTTTTATTAGTGTGAATGATAAGGGGAAAAAATGTTAAATTTGCATGTTCCCTAAAATGTGTTAAAAGCAGTAGGAATATTTTATTTCTAAAATATTTTTTAAAATTATCAAAAAAATAAAAACAATTCACTCAAGTGAAAATGCATTTTATTAATTTCCCTAAGTAAATTGATAACTATTTTCCCCCTTAATAAATCAATTAATTAGTGTAAAATCACACAGAGCTAAAAAAAAAAAAACTTGCCTTGATTCTTAGACACAGCGGTCTCTGACTGATTTTCACTAATGTCATAAAAATGAGCAAGTATATAGACTGTCAAATTTTGCTTTAGTTTGTTGCTTGTGCCAGAAGCAGCTAAAGTCCATAATGTACCCATCAGCTCCATATACTCCATATACTACATACTATAATATAAAAAGAGCAGCTACAGTACACATTAGAGGCATTAGCAGCCTAGCTAATAACTTGCAAACAACATATTTCCCTTCAACTTCAAGAGCTAAGACAAATATTTGCTAACTGAATTTAAATAAATTGGCTAAACATCAGCAGAATTTAAATAAATTGGCTAAACATCAGCATCAATAAATGGCTTTCCACATGCAAATATATTGCTGTTCAAATTTGCATTACATTGTTGAATGCTTCGAACGTGCCTTGCTGATCAGTCACAGCTGTTAGCTGGAAAAGTTACTGAAAAATAACTGAGTGAAAGAATGGTTATAATAATAATGGTTAAAACTGTTGGCTATCACACTGGGCAAAATAAAGTTCAGGCTTGTTTGGAAACAAGTCATATTTCTTAATCTCTTGGGAAACATAAAACTCACACAACAGTAGCAGTTAGGTGCAATGCAAAATGTTTGTTGGAATTAGCTTAGAGATAACTGCTAAACTAGCTTACCTATCATTAGAGGGATTTAAGGCTTTTTTTTTTGTTGTTTGTTTGTTTTAACAGGATTGCGGCAAGGTGAGTCCTACAGTAGTTGTTTACTTATATACAAGTAATATGAGCCACTTTCATTGCACAATACAAGCAGAAGGCACTCTGACAATATCTACTATATATATATATATATATATATATATATATCTGCCACAATGAACGTTAAAACAGGATGAGAATTAAATCACTTTAAACATCATCCGGCCCCGAAACAAACCTTAGTCCACCATTCCCAGTTTGACCAGGGTTCACTTCTGGAACTGCACTCAAAGAAAAATAAATAAAAAATCTAATAAGATAAAACTAACCTATAAACATTTGGTGTAGCTTCAGGGAGGAAAGGAAATCTAATGTAAATGTGTTCTGAGGCTTACCAGGGAAATAGAGAGCCGCAATATCTTTACTGGGTCGGACTGCTTAAAGAGCTGCACCTCCTCTATTATCACCATCTTTCCGTCATAGTTGACTGCTTTCAGCACTGAACCGCTTGCTGTTACAAAGATTGTACAGTTGATTGAACACTATAACACATACATGCATAAGTCTGTATAAATTACGTACCTGTGCCAATAAACATGACCTGATGGCTGCTCCCATCCAGGGCAGTAGTGCTGGCCACCACTATACAAGTAAATGCAGCTCCTTTCTTCACCAGTAGGGGCTGCTCAGAAGGCTTCACTGCCTGATCCATCAGTGGGTTGTCTCGGATGAACATGAGGGTTTTATCAGGGAGGTCCAAAGACTTTGAAATCCCTTTCTCCCTTGTTTTACTGTTAATACACTACACACATGCACACATTGAGAGAGCAACACAAAGAAAATAATAACTACTGCATAGGTGGTGCATTTGGAGACAAAATATACAAATTAAAATGTCATTCCCCATGCACATCACTATGTGAGTTATTACTCAGGAAATGATAACAAGAGCATCAATAGTAACTGGGAACATAGTTTCTTGCACCTGGAACCACAGTCAAAAATTAATCAAGACCCTCTGAGTATTCAGCTGCAGTATAATGTTGTCTATTATATTCACTTATTCTTTCATCAGCTAACAAATAAAAATTATTGTTGTAAAATATGTTGGTAAATGTTGAACTCACAGCTCCGGGGCGAGGGTCAGGCAAAGGTCCGTAGTATGTCACCCATTTTCTAAGTGATGTATCATCGTGTAGCGTTTTGAATTTGCCTTCAGAGAAGACTTCCCTAATGTCCTGTATCCTGTAAGCGCACACTGCTGAGTACTCCGACATGTCCTTTTTAGTAAGTTCACAGCTATGAAACGAGCATCATGAGTCGGTGGTTAATAAAACAATGTCTAATTAATGTTTGAATATACTATAATTATTATTATTTTTTACACATTTTTTTTTTAAATGGATGTCACATCCTTACTCATATGAAAATAGGAAGAAAAAACAGGAAGAAGCATTAACTTGATTTACAGGATTTGACTTTCTTAGGTACTTTTTGAGTACACCTTATTGCATCATGTAACCTCCTAAAGTTAATTCATTTCATATAAGAGTAAAAACATTTTACTCAAAAATAAAGTAGTGTCTGTATGCATGATTAAATTTGACTGAGGTTTTCATATGAGTGTGTAGTGCTAAATAATAATTATCATATTATAATAATGCATATTATGAAGTTACTGGTATATGCAATATAAAGACCACAAAGTGGTGCAGCATTGCCATCTCATACTGCCAGGGTCCCCAGGTTGATCCTGTGCATTTGTGTGGAGATTCTCTCCATATGTTCTCTCTATGTGCCTGTTTCTATCCATAAACATGCAGCACTAGGATGAACAAATCAGACAAACAAATCATATGTAATGTCTGAATCAGATATAAAAGGCTAGTGCAATTTAAAATGCTTCATAATGAGAACATATTGCAAATACATCCATTGTTTATAGCGCTTACCCTACACAGGGTTGTGGGGAACCTGGAGCCAATCCATTTAGAGATACTATTTAGAGATGGGCAAAATTTAGAGATGCTATTCCTCAGCCTACAATGTTTTGGACTGCAGGAGGAAACGAGAGTACCTGGAGGATATCCCCAAAGCACAAGGAGAACAGGCAAATTCCCTTTACACAAGGCAGAGGAGAGAATCTTACCACAAACATTTGAGGTGTGAGGCAAGGGTGCTAACCACTAAACCACTGTGACAATCAAACTAATACCATAATGTGTAATTCTAATGGCAAACAATTATTGACTATAAATTCCAGTGAATTGTTAACGTAAAGCCTGTTATGTTTCCCATTTGACCTAACCATGTTGATATTCACATGCCTTTGAGCTGAGGCTAATCCAACAAAAATGGTAATGTTTAAGTCCTCTGCCTTAAGGTTTGACTGTATTGTTGGTCTGGTATTCAACCACAATCCTGATTACGTTCAAAATCACTTGTAAAAAAAATTCACTGCAGTTATTTAAACATATTCTGCTGGCATTTTGAACTGAACATTACTCACCCCTGAGGAGTGAAGACACCGTAGAACATACAGGTTTTCCAGGTGTCTGGGCAGAAGAGGAACACATCCTGTATGAGAAGTGGTAGTCTGGTTTGAAGGACAGGACAGTCCAGGTGAGTCTTTAAAAATGACGTCCACTTCTTCTGCAATGTCCGCTGTCCTCCCACATCCCCCTAGCAAGGAGAGATCAGAGGGTATGAGCACAATGTTGCAAAGTTTTCTATTCATGTATAAAAGCATCGAAAGCAGGCTGGTAAAGCTTATAATATTTGATATATAATAGTTTCTCATCTTTATGATTAGTTAATCTTGTGCATTTCTTTAGTAAAATCTGGTTTGTTAAGTACTGATGTGGAAGTAGGACGCGTGTGCTTATATTTCCCCACCCAGATATTTTGTCGTCACCTGAGGTTCTTTGTTTGAACAAAGAAGTGGTGAGGACCACACAACTATTATTTAACCAGGTCCTGATGAATAAAACCATAGAAATGTAGAATGGTGTACTGTAATATCAGCAACATCCTTTTATAAGGAAGAGTACCTTACAAACACGGGCCACCCTTGACACCTCCATCTTACTGTAGGCATCGTACTCCACAGCTCTTTCATTAAAGAAAAGGTAAATCTTGTCATCATCCCCCTCTGGGTTGTCATCTCCCTCAGCTACATGCTTTATGCCAATGAAATTGGGCTCTGAAATAACAAAACTAATCAGTGACTCTCAACTACTCAATCACATGATCCAAGAATTAAAGAAAGGTATGAGATGTAAAGTTGACTTTTAAATTATATCCAATATAAGAAGACTCATCTTAGTCTCTTACTTAATAAAATTTACATTCTTACCATTAAGCCATGAAGTCTTGTATTCAGTTCTTATGGTGCCATTTAAGCTGCGCATCACAATTGGTTCAAAGCCCAGGAAATTATTATACGTAGCAGAGTACAGCTTTCCATCTAAACGACAATCAGCATTATATTATTAAAACATAATGATGGTATCATTGGGTTACTTTCCTTTAAAGCATTCAGAATATCATATGAGATATCATAAGTATCACCTGTGACTAAAGAATTGACCTTCACAAATAATATAATGCATGAACTAAACTGGAAATGAAAAAGAATAATAATAGTAAAAACTTTAAAACTTAAAGTGACATAGAACTTTTAATCAATCACTAACTACACATTGTTCGCTTTGTCTTTTACGTCATGGAGCAGTTTGCCTTAAGAGAGATGAAGCACCTACCGACAAATTCAGAGGCGCATCTCAGGAAAGGATCAAATGGACACTTTCCTTTCCCATCTTGTTGTTTACCTTCGAGAGTCAGCTTGCCGTCTTTATAAGACTGGAAGACAGAACAAAGCTACATGAAATGTCTACATTGTGTGATATAATACAACAAAACATGCACACAGGCTGAAACTCATGTTAACAAATGTCTACAATATCATAGCAAGGACATTTTACAGTAAAATACAATACTTTGTCAGTCAGGTTTCATTTAAGTAATTTCTTGAATGCGAACACGTGTGGCAGTAATCAAGCCTGGGTGTGGCTAGAGAAATTGATCTCACGTATGATAAACCACAGTTATGTTTTAACAGCTTTTTCACTCAGGGCCATGTAGGTTTGCATTTCCCTTAGTATTAAAACATTAATTTAAAAACTGCATGTTATGTTTACTTGTGTTATCTTTGACTAATATTTACATTTGTTTAATGATCTGAAACATTAAAGTGTGACAAACATGCAAAAAAAATAAATCCAGAAAGGGGCCAACACTTTTTCACACCACTGTATGTGGAGGAATTTTTACTCACCATAATATCACAGGTTGGATTAAAAGCGTTGGTACCACAAACAAACATGGTGTCGTTCGACATTTTATGAAGGATCCGGATGTAGTTATGACAATCAGTCTGGAAAGGAAAATTACAGGAAATACAAAGTCCAAAGAAATTATTAGGAAGTCAATCAGAAAGAGACAGAAAAAAAAGATCCGTTAACAGAACAAAACAAGACAGAAGAATAATGGGGAATAATTTCATAGGCTAGGTGAGGACTCAGAGAGGATGAGTTAAGGAGATAAGATAAGGGCTTTGTATAATAGCATACCTGTTCCTAATCATATGATATATTTAAAACACAAAACTGTTGAATCTAATCTAATTAGGGTTTGAAAGTTAGACACGGTTTCGGGGTATAACATCTAATTCTTAATATTCTCAAAACTCAGACAATGTCTAGTTCTTTACTGTATTAGGAAATAATTCATTTTTTTAACCCTTATTTGAGAATTTACATATTTACATATAAAGACAAAGATATACATATACATTTCTGTGGATGTTTTGGAAATCCTGTTTTTACTCTTTAGACTACTGAAATTAGTGTCTTATTTGTACACCAGTCATAAGTATGTAGTCTTCATCTTATTATGATTATTAATAATAATGTATCAAGTTTAAACTTTCATCATATTTACAGTGTGTGTAAGAAGACTATTCAGTAATCTGAGGATGATGTTACAATTTGGGAGTAGTGATATCATTTCGACAGCTGTTGTCTGATTATGGCCCAAAGTGATTAGGTCCATTAACTTGTTTTAATGTTGCTGCAATTTTGTATATGAAGCTGTTGGATGGTAAATAAAAATATTGTTTTATTATTTTGTATATATTTTTGAAGTAGAGTACACTGTTAAGAGGCTTGTCCATGATTAGCCAAGATAAAGCTTCAACCTCATTCAAGGACCAAGCTGTATTGTAACCCAAATGAGTTGTCTAGTGTGCAATAATCACAGTGTAGTGATCAAACCTCTGGCTGGATTTTACAGATACAGTAGAGGTAAAAGTTTCAGTTAATGTTTGCATCAAAAATAAAGAAAATGTATGATCTCTGTGATCAGAGAGCTGGTCTGACAAACTGTCACTCAGCGGTACAGTTTTCTGTGTAAACTGTAAATTGTGGTCACCTAAAGCTCTTGAACTATTCCTTTTTTCCGCATTGTTTAGGTGCCACATTATTAGGTAACATCAATAATGTGCTGGTGTACAGATGTTCTTAATATAGTGGAAAGCAAGTTTATTTCTTCCATTCCTTTATTCATTCCTTCATCAGCATAAACCACTTCACAGTAGTCAAAGTGGTGGTGATGGTGGTGTGGTCTCTTGGGTTGTAGACGTATTTTAATTACTAGATGGGCAGCTTAGAGTATTTATGAAACTGCTGATCTCCTGTGAGTCACACACATAACAGTCTCTGGATTTTACACAGAACAGTCACACACAACACACCCCTCACCTGAGTTTTCCCTTTGAAAATACAAGTGCGCTGCATCTCTGAAGTCACCGCCCATTTAACCTACAAAAAAGAGAAGAGAAGAGAATATATAGAATGTAGAATTAAATAAGTACAGTGCAGGTGAAAATTTTTTACTAAAGCAAAGAATTTTAACATTTATTTTAACAATTATTACTATCTGAAATGTAAAAAATCTAATAACAGAATGAATGTTTGAAACTGGAATAAAAGTTAACATTAAAATAATATAAATAGATAAAATGTAAAAACGATAGAATATAAGCAAATGAACCCTAGTTATAAGTTATATTGAAACAAAAAAACAACCAAAAAAGTTGAGGCTGTGATAAATAAATAAATAAATCTATTATTATTATTATTATTATTATTATTATTATTATTATTATTATTATTATTATTATTATTATTATTATTATTATTATTCAAATGAAATCTTTTTCCTGACCATAGCCTTCTTGTGTGTGATGTTGTTGAGGTCCAAGGCAAAGATGGCCTCTCGAGCTCCCAGGATGAGCACACCCTCATCTTCCATCAGGAGCATGGTGGTGTAATTCCACACTCCCTCCTCTTGAAAGACATGTCCTCTGTTACCTAGCAACAGCAGAATAGGCTTTTAGTGTCCACTGTGTTGGAGTAGATATAAGACCTTTGGTGCTCATAATAAAGAAAAGTACAAAGAAGTGAAGTTGAAGAAAGACTTAAAACAACTGTAACTTTTGACCTCAGTAACTCAATAATGCTTTGTGTTATTTGTATCAATGCCCTAAAATGGTCTTTTTCTATTATTTTTTATGTATGTATTCATTTACATATTGTGTGGATCTTTTATATTAAGCTGTGAGCGATTTTGACAGAAGTAAGAATTTAAATCAGCACTTTTTAACCATTCAGCTGCAACAACACATCAACATGCTTTTAATACTGTATAATGCAAGGCTTATAACAGTAACATTAAACAGCAATGCTGTGGAGCCAAATCACAAACTATATATATTTAAGAAAAAAACTATTAAAAAAACAACAACATAAAATAAAGTAACAAAGACAGCTCACTTACTCAGAGTGACTGTTTTTCGTGGTGTGCTGTTCAATGGCCAAACCTGGCCCGAAGTCAATACAGCTGAAACCCAAAAAGACAGGACAAGGAAGAACAGCATGTCCTAAAGTTCTTGAAGTCTCTGCTACAGAGCAACGTCAGTCTCAGTTTCTCAAACAGTCACACTGTAAAATATTGAAAATATATTTTTTCAACATGAAGAAATTTTTTTTTAACATTTTACTCATAATAACAGATTATGTTTAGATTGCTGTACTTCAGAAGAGCAAAGTGAAATATGAGCTGGATTTTTAATTGAAATCTTTTAGTTTTCCATTACAATTACAATTACCTTGTAGAAATATTGAGAAATATCTGTCATTCACGCTAGAAAATTGTTCATTTAAAGATAATAAATTAATTAAGAACAGCATAGATCACACACTACAATATTATAGAGAACAAAGTCACAGTTTCGTGTCTTAACATTACAGTAAAACAAAGAGTAAAACGTATGAAGACATATTCATGAAAGACAAAAAAACACTTTATATCATATACCAGTTGTTCAAAAGAAGAACTGAATACAATTTAATAATATCAGAATCTCATTTCAAATGTCATGGATCGAATTGTCTTTTTTTTTTTTAGATCGATGCAGCACTAAGAATAACTGAAGCAAAACGCACATCCTTCCTCATAACAGTATCGACTGCCAATTATCCAGTGGAGTCGCAAATTTATCACATGCCTCATGTCATTAAACGCCTTTTCCATTAGTTTATTTTGTTCATATGCATATTTTGGATGAGCCACAACACAGAACAACACAGGGCATGTGCACCTCAAGCAGTGAAGTTTATATTTGAGAACTTATTGAACATAACAGAATTTCTGCATTAATTACACTTATAACACAGTGCTGTTACAGGCCTGAATGTGCTTGGTGTTGTTTATTGCTATAACAGCAGCTACAGGGAAAACAATTGTTGATGATTTTATCAATTGTACAAACGTGCAAGTTTAAATATGTTATCATGTCTGTAGTAGACATTATAGTAGAAGTCACAGTGACCTTTATGGAAGATGCTCCACATGATTAAATACTCCTAACAATAATAAACAGATTTAAACATGTTCTTTTACAAAGTGTAATAGTTGATTGTGCTTTGTTAAAGACATGTATTTAATATTTAGGAAAATTCCCAGTGTTAGCAATTTTCTTTTTAATGATCAGATGTAAAGCTGTTGTTTTGTTGTTATCTACAACAAGATGCATTTTCCCCCCACTTAGTAACAGGAAGGTGAAGGAATGATAGTTATAAGGTAAGTGCTAAGTTTTGACATGAATGCCCGTGCTATAGTGTGAAACAAAAACAGCAGCGCGACAAATAAACTGCGTACCTGTGTACGTGTGTCTCTGTTGTTAAAGTTTATCGTTAATTGATACTCATTTTAACAATCGGGAGTCATGTAAACATAATAATCTTGCAGTAAATAATTTCCATCCTATGGCATTGAGCAATGCTGCTCGGAGACCAGTAAGTATTGAGCTGAACGTGCGCAAGCGCACTTGGTAATAAAGCTCCTTCTGATCATGAGTAAGTAGGACATACCGTATTGTTAGTTACTTGTGCTGGGTCCAGCATAAGTAAAAAAAGAACAGAATAAATGGTTTAAGTACAAAAATCTTTCTCATTAGTTTCTGTGTGAAAATTCTCGGTGCATTTTATAGAACAACACAGAAAATCGGAAAGAGAAAAAGCCGTTTTTTAAAGTAGTAATGAAACGTTTTGACCAGAAGAGGGCAGTGTATGACATGAGGCAGGGTTCTTGTAAAAATAACTCGACTGTTCGGGAATTCCAGAATCAGAATGAGGTTTATTTCCAGCTACTGTATTATCTACATGTACAGGAATTTGTCTTTGTGTGTTGGTGCATAGTAATAATAGAAAAGCATAAATATAGGAAACAAAGTCCATAAAAGTTGACAGAAACGGTGACATTACAGCTAAAATCTGAAAGGAAGTAAAGCCTGTACTTATGCTATTAATAAAATGTAGCTTAATCCGAACAAAGAACAACATTGTGTTTAATTAATTATTGTGCGATGTGACTGTAGCCTGGTTGTTAACGACTGTCAACAGAGAACGAGGGGCGCTTGCTGTTCGTGACTATGCATCAATACAGTGGCAAGGCATTCTGGGATATGTAGTATTAGCGGAGCATGCGGTTAGCCAGCTGTAATGCACATCTTATATAATTACACCAGAGTTTGACACCCCTACTCTAACTGCACGGAATGAGCTTTTAAAAAGCCATCCATTGACAATATCATCATGCTGAAAACTAAAAATTAGTATCATTGTAATGGGACGATCCAGTGTGGAGATCTTATACAGAGAAAATGATGGTGCTGGTGGATTCGGATGATGTTTGAGCTGATCAGTGCATCTCTATTGTAGATCATCTAAATGATAGCAGATGACTTTAAATATTGAATGTGTCAATAAATGCTTAAAAGTATGACATGATGTGCTTTGATTAATATATCATTCAAACCATTGGTGGTTTAAGAGGAATAAAACTCTTCAGGATGTTCAGTTATGAAAAACTAATCCACTTCACCAGCCCACTGTTGAATATTTTCTGTTACTTAAACCTAACACATTTAAAATCAATTACACATTTTTTTAGCCTAATAAATATTTGTAATACTCCATATAATATAAATGTATTAGAAGGCCAGGAATGTACAGTACAGGAAAATACATTGTTTCAACTATATCGAGAAGTATCTGGAGCACCAGATTGTACAGAAACACAGAAACACTGTTCTGAACAGTACACATCAGACACGTCATCACTGCTATTATTTTGTACTAACACAAGCATAAACTTTGAAGATGAACTTACCTGCTGCAGCTGCTGATAAATGCTTCAAATATATTGGCTCAAATGTATCAAATGTATTGGCTCTTTCACACAGAAACATATGACAAGAGATTCCAGAACTTTCATGACAGTTCCAGATTCAGAGTAGAAGCAGAGAATTTAGTGGAGCTGCAGCTTCTTTGAAAAAGTCCAGAATCGAAATGGAGAAATAAAATCGATTAGTATGCAAGGGTCTCTGCTTTAACAGTGTGATTATGTAAAGACTATAATACAACAGATACATGAGCATGTGCATACATGAGATTACTGTGGATGGTACCACTGAGAAACATTGCTGTGATAGCATTAAGACTGCAATTACCAAAAAGAGTGAAATGCTGATAATTTCAACAAAATACACTTCATGTTAAAACTAATATTTTTTCTGGTTGCACAAGTAGAATTCTTTAAAAAACGGAAATTATATATAATTGCATAATTAGGTGTTACCCAGATGAGGATGGGTTCCAAATAAACACAATAAGAAGAGTAAAAAAAATGAGAGCACAGGCAGAGCAGGAGTTTATCTTATTCTAGCACACGCTCCAGTGCAGAGAGACGGCGTGTGAGAGACAGAGACAGCAGCGAAAGAGATAGGAGAAGGAGACAGAGAAGTGCTGAACACAGGAGCAAGAGCTCCAGCCAAGAGAGAAGGCTGTAGCAAGGTGAAGAGTGGAGGAGGAGCAGAGGAAGGGAAAGGAAGAGCGAGGACAGGGGCAGGAAGAAGAACGATCGTGGTGACAGCAAGGAGAGACGGCAGAGGAGGAGGCTATCCTCAGTGTCCTCCGCATCTTCTGCTTCTGAGCAGGATGACAATACAGAATGACAAGAGCTCATCGACTGGTTAAGAAAGAAGCCAAGGAGAGGAAGAAGCATGAGAAAATGGGCTGGAGTAAAGAGTACATGGGATAGACTAATGCAGACAACCTGCTGGGCACCTTTCATCCATTCATTCATTTTCTACCGCTTATCCGAACTACCTCGGGTCACGGGGAACCTGTGTCTATCTCAGGCGTCATCGGGCATCAAGGCAGGATACACCCTGGACGGAGTGCCAACCCATCACAGGGCACACGCACACACTCTCATTCCCTCACGCAATCACACACTACAGACAATTTTCCAGAGATGCCAATCAACCTAGCATGCATGTCTTTGGACCAGGGGAGTTAACCGGAGTACCCGGAGGACTTTTTAAACCTAATTGATTCTTTTTGACAATTAGTGAATGGTCGGACTCATCCGTGGCCTTACACTAGACCTGGTATTAATACATGGACTCTCTACCGAAGATTTAGAACTAAATGACCATGTTATCTCTGACCACAAACCTGTACTTTTTAATATCCCTGTCTCATGCTGTTCTGTCAATCCTGTGAAATCTTTGCAGTGCTTTCGCAGTTTTTCATCTTCAACTTGTACAGAATTTGTTGCAATGTTCAATGAGGTGTGTAAAGTGTCTGACTCTGTTTTTCAGGATATGGGTGTTGATGAGCACTTGTACTGCTTGCATTCAGCCTCTAAAGAGGTGTTAGACACAGTAGCCAAAAAAATAAACAGCACAAAGTTAGGTCTGATCCATGGTTAAATGATGAAATAAGAGGTCTTAGACAAATGTGTAGGCAGGCAGAAAGAAAGTGGAAGAAAAATAAGTTGCAAATTAATTATATTTTTAAGGAAGCACTAAAAAATTTTCAGAGGTCTGTAAAAACGGCTAAATCTAAGTACTTTGTCGAGTTAATAGAAAAACAATGCTAATAATCCTAAGACATTGTTTAATATTATAAATTTAGTAGTAAGCCCTCCTATATTAAATGTAGATTTTCCCCATCAATATGCGAGAATTTTCTTGATTCATTTAAAACAAAGATTGAGAATCTTAGAAGGATGATCCCGCAAATGTGTTGTGACTTTTTAGGTTCTGTTACAAAAACCACTACTTTTAATCAATTTGAACTTATTACATTTCAGCAGTTACGGTAAATTGTAAGTGTATTGAAACCTACTGGGTCAGTTGTTGATATGGTTTTTGAAAGAAAACTTTGAGGCTATTGGACCTATTGTAAATAAAAGCTTAGATACAGGGGGTTTTCATAACATGCTGAAACAGGCCATGGTTTCAATGGTTCATGTACTTTCCAACAACAAAACATGAGAACACAACATACTGTACTCGTAATTACCACTTATGAAATGAGAAGCACATGCAGGCAGCATTAATCTCCAGAGCAATTTGGATGAAAGTTTTTCATTTTTTTCTAGTAACATTTAATGTTGTAGATCTGTGAAATTTCTGACAATGGAGACATTAAAAAATATTAACTAATAAAAAAAATTACGATTATATGAATAAAAATATCCCTTTAAAAAATACTGTTTCATAATAATGGGCCACATTATCTTTGCCAGTCTTGGTGTAAGTTGTTACTATAGAAACAATAAGATATTAGATCCTTACAGCTGGCACTAGTGTAATGACGGAGCTGTTCTTATAGAAAATTAATTAACAGCTTCTGACCAATTAGAATTATGCATTTTGTCATAAGCAAATACAACTCTCAATTCTGTGAAGTAAACCTGTTGCAGAGAGAGAGGGAAGCTGCCCATAAATATCACTGATCGTTATAGACAAATAGTTACTTGATGTTTCATCTTATCAGAGACATTAGACCACCAAAAGGAGAAATAATAATAATGGAGTAACAATAAATATATCGAGTACCTTCCAGAGCTGCTAATTCCTTGTCAAAACTTGTCTGTGAACTACGGGTTATAATTTGTTGCTTTACACGTGCAGGTCTAAGATCCATATCTGAGGTGGCCGAGCTAAGCCCATTAACCTGCTGGCCAAATACATCAGCACTGAAGATGATGACTTGTCTTTAGAAATGCATGAACCGTACACCTTTCAGAATGGACTCACTGTCCCAGACAAGGACGACCTTCTGGAGGAAATCAAGATGTTGCACTTCAGCTAGAGGACCTTAAATGTCTTTGCTATACTCCTCCTTTTTTTAAATCAGTAGCCTGCTTTCTATTATTATTGTGCAAAAAGAGAACCTGTTGTTTTTGCTTAGGTGATGATTATGGTGATGATAATATTATTTTTTCTATTATATGTCTTAAAACTGAACATTCAGCACAAACCTATGGTCTAGGATGTGAAACATTGATTGGTTTATATTAATAACATATTAATTTTAACATCTAGCATAAGCAACTAGTGGAAGAGCCGTACCTTGCCCGTGCCATGTAGACTCGCACCTGCTGCAATAGACTCTCCCAGTAGCTGATGTCCAGGTTCGAGCCTCCGACCTGGATCTTACTCTCTATGTTCATGTTCAGTGCCTGCAGCTGGCTGTACATTTTACCTTTAAACACAGACTGCACATCTTTACTCCCAGTAGTGTTGATGCCATCACGCCGACAGCTGTATCACACTGCAAGAGTTTTAACCAAATAAAAAAATTAACCAAAATTCTGACACCGAACTGAAAACCAAATGAGGTTAAAAAAAAGTCTCTAAAATCGGTTTAAAAGAGAATTTTGGTTGATTTTTTTAATTAAATATTTTAATTACTGTTGCTATTACAAGTTGAATTAACACAGTATGAAGTATCTTACAAACTACATTTCACTCTTGCAGTGTGATACAGCTGCCGACGTGAAGGTATCAACACTACTATGATTCACAGCAGCGCTACTGATTGGCTACCCTCTTTTTGGCGGGAATTTTGCCGTCCCGCCTTGCACTCCGGATCAGCGGTGCTGACCTTGGTGCTGCACGCTTTCCTCTCCTCATCACCAGCTCTGTCCATGGTGGTGCACCGCTGCTGCTTTCCTCTCCCAGCAAGAGAGATGAGAGCCCAGGGCCGAGCTTCAGAGCCTCTGCAAAGAAGGAGGGAGGTGAGGGAGGTGAGGGAGGAAGAGAAGCAGACAAAGGTGAGGATGGAGAGAAAAGCGAAGCAATGGAGTCCGTGTTGATGGAGCAAGATCTGATCCAGCAGAGCCAGACCGAGTACGACTCGGGTCGTTACAGTTCTGTGCTCCTACAGCCCTCCGAGCTCCTGCTGGGCATACAAACTCTGCTTTGGGAACTGAAAGTTAATATAGAAATTTGAAGTGGTCAGATTTTTTTTCAAATTCTTTGTTGTCACCTCATTGCAGAATTTGTGTCATTGTTTTCAAAGTCTTCCCAAACTTTACAAACATTTACATTCATAGCATTTGAAAGATGTCTTTATACTGAGCAACTTACAGATGTGCTTTCCAAGTATATAAATAAATACATCCTGATACTAGATCATTAGGTCACGTTCTAAGTATACCATCATCTATACACTGTTGGAGAAGTAATAGAAAAAAAACACACACAAACAACACAACAATTTTAGTAGATAGTTTACCTAGACAATAGAATCCTAGATCACAAGTGGAGAATAAATTAAAAATGGAACGCCTTGATTTAAATTACATCATTAAGCTATAATTGTGTTCAGACTGATTACAGTTTAAGCGTAAAATGTAGAAAATGTACAAATAAATAAAAAAGTCGCGGCATTCATTACACCTGCACACAGTACAGTATTTATTCATTCATATTATAATAATTATTCCTGACAATTTATACTCACTTTCATCTTTAAAATGGATTTAAAGTAGGAGTAATGATCTGATTTAACTCCATAATATAAAATTGTGTGATTATTTTGTTTGTGTTCAGGTGACGCCAATGAGAGCGCAGAGGACATCTTTGCGTGACGTGCAAAAGACGGAATTGGGGGTGACGAGGCCCAGTTCAGCGTCGAAATGCCCCTGACTGGGAAAATGTACATGTGGGCTGACAAGTACCGGCCACACAAGTCTCGCTTCTATAACCGTGTGCACACAGGCTTTGGGAGAAACAAGTACAACCAGACACACTATGATTTTGAAAACTCGCCACACAAAATTGTCCAGGGTTGAGCCGAGTCTGGACAACAAGGACTTTGGCATCCTCCGTTTTCATGCCGTATTAGGACATCGGGTTTACGACATGGCTTCTGCTGCCAGTTCTCCAATGGCATCTTCAGATGTGGTTTCATTTCAAGCGCTACAGGAGATGAGAAGCTGATGCTCAAGACATCTATACAAACAGTTATCTTGTCTGTAATTATAAACTTCTATGTCGATACTTAAGTTAATTAAGATGCTTTCACATTGCAGTGCAGCATTTCGTTGTTGAGTAAACTATAATCTTTACACCAGGTCTCATAGGAACAAAAATAATTTAAAAGATATGTAGATTAGGTTACCCTGTAATTAAAATGATAGTAAAGCAATTTCTGGATATTTTTGGTATTGTGTTAGTGAATTGACTCTCCTCAAATGATTAGATTTTAATGATTGTCTTTCTATTATGACAATAAAAAAATGTTATGTTGTACAATAAAAATCTTTTTCAAACAAATTAAAATTGTTTGATTTATCTCACACAGACTGAAAATAACGGTTCTGTACACAGAAGACATTACACAAACACATTCACAGTTTATTTTCCAGTAAAAAATTCTCACAAAAAGTTAGGAAGAGAGTAAGTAAGAGAGACAGGTAGAAATACACGACAGTTTTACAAAAGACATCTAAAACCCTTGATCGCGTGACTTGCCCTTTGATATGTGTTTTGTTCAACATATGTTCATTTGTATGATTGTACAGTGATACTTAAATTACAAAAAGTGACAAAAGTTTCAACATTCACACAAGACCGTATCTGCTCCTGATGCAAGAGTCGCGATGAGACTCGACATGACAAAATAATCCATTAAGAATGAAACATTTCTTCACTTCACATCCAGTATGTACACACTGTAAAACGTACTGCATTCATAAAGTAGATCTAACACACTTTTAGCAATAATAGTATACTTTATTTTAATTGTTATATAATTAAAAATGCGGAAAATACTTTACATTAACTATTAATGTAGCCGTATATACCTTCAACCAGTTGCTATAAGGTGAAACAGCAATGCCCAATTATTGACAGGTTAAATCACTTTCAGTTAGTAGCAGGGTGTCCTCCTGATGTGCTTCATGACTTTCTTCAGGGCATTGTACCATTTGAATTGGTGCTGTGTTATGATATGTTGATCAAGAAGTATTTCTCTCTTTCTGAGAGCATTTTTTGAAGATGGTACTCTCAAAATCAAGGTGTGCAATCTGACATCATGCAAAAGGTTGCTGAATCTGTATTTAAATATACAGCATATCCCACAAACCTCCAAATTCTGTCAGTTGTAGAGGCTTTGATAGGGAAGTTCCCATGCCTGAAGGAACCTGGATCTTTTTAGGGAATGTATGGCTGGCAACCAGGGATGCCAACTTTTGAGTTCAGCTTAGAGTGAGGTTTTGGGGGCGGGGCTTTGGTTGTGGGGAGGGGCTTATGGAGGGGCGTGGCATGGTGTGGAAAAAAATACATACACAAAATCCTTGCATTAGCAGAAGTGTATTAAGTATATATTGACTGTCAAAGTATTTGGCATCTGTACAGAATTTCTTGGGAGATTTACATTACATTTAATTTTCACAAACATTTTACAGAAATAGGATTAACATGTGATTAATATGTTCACAGATTAACATGTGCTCTAATCTAAGTGCATGTGGCTGATTTTGCACCTTTAATCATTGATTTGGATGCAGCTCGCACTTGAACCCTGACACTTTAGATAACATACTATAACAGAAAATTTAAATTTATCCATACTGACACCACCACCAGTCAAATATCTGGACATGATTGGAGTTTTAATATAGGATGTCGTTGACAATTTTTGAAGACAGGCAAGCGTGACATATCTCTCTCAAAAAAAAAAATGATGGGGGAGTAAGGATCACTGACATTGGACATTAAGGATTTTTCATTGGTTGTTGCGTTAAATCTTACCCAGATTGTGCTATTTTCTGATTGGCTATTGTGTAGCCTCTTTTTTTGATTGGCTGATAAGTGTCAGGCTCGACTAAGAGGGAGACGCACTTGATTCCTGCCCGGTTCCAAAGAGAGAGCGGTGCGGACTGATACATTTTGGGCGCTGCACCTTATTAATGATAAATAGTCAAAAAGTTTTTCTGCGTGAGAAATACGATGTGTGGCGTGAGAGCGTGACAAAAGACCGAAACACTCTCAATGCGTGACACTTGACAGTCCTGAATAATTAACATTAGCTACTAGGCGTCCAGATATTTGTCATCTGGAAATGCTTTTGTACTGTTTTTTATGATAAAGTATAACTGCTTAGTGCTGCAAAACAAACAACTCTGCTAATGCTAACTTAATTCTATATATTAGTTACTAGCCTAAACTGGACTGAGACACGGAACGCCCTGTAACTCACTGACCTGCCTGCGTTCACAATTCACACGGTGCAGATGGGAGGGAGAACGGCCGACTACACAGTTTATAGGAATAAATAGTGTATTTCCCTCACAATTGTAACAAAAAACTCACTACACTGTCTGGTCTCTCTGCTCGTTGCTTTACGAGATCATGCGGCGCGATTTTTTTTTTCTTCACTGCTGCACGAGTCTGCGTGAGAATATGGGGGTGTGGCGTGAGAGCGTGAGGATTGGGTCAATTGCGTGAGTCTCACGCATTCGACAGCCTTGCTGGCAACAAAGTCTTAAATACAAAATAATCAACTAGTTAAGAAACTGGGAGCTAGGCTACACAGAACTTGAAATAAACTCCCTCAAATGAAAGCAGCCAAATGATAGCATTAATAGCAAAAATGTCAAGAAACCAAAAAAGACTGAACTGAACTATCTTCCCCAATGCCCACATGGGGAATCCTTTGAGAGTGAACGAAAAATGAACGAAAAACATTGCTGGATGAAATAAAAATAAATAAATAAAGACAACCAGATAATCATCACAGAGTAAATGTCTAAAACATTCTCATACAGAAGACATGAAGTTGTCAACCTCACTCCACCAATTAAAGCTTTCCAGCAGAGGTGGCTTGCTTTATTCACTGAAGCTCAGGCACGTTAATCCAATATATTGTAGTTATTATAAACATTTTATCAAGATGTAAACAACCCTGGTCCAGAAGCACTTCCTGTTCCATTTTTGCGTTCATTTCACTCATATAATTAGGATTTAAAGATGTTTGTTTAATTTTCACTTCAATTCTAAATGTTCTGTTGATTGTGTTTTGTTCAGTTGTTTGTGTATGTTTCTAGACAAGTGTTATTTAAATCCTGCAAAATGGTTTATATTCTGGAAAGTTGTCTTGATAAATATTTGGTGCTCATAAAGGAGCTGTTGTATTTTTTTTGTGGTGATTGTCTAGCAATTAGTTAGTATTTTTAACTATTTACAGATAAAGGAGGAATTTATGTCCAAATTAGACGGCTACACGCCAAAACTCTTGGAGCTTTAAATGACTTGTGAAGGCTATATGCCAAGCTGAGGGGATTACTTTTATGTTGCAACTAAATGCTTTTTGGACGAACCACAGGGTGTGGATTTCATGGACCACCTAGGAGCGTGGTCTTAGCTAAAAATATGTTCTACTGAAGAAACACCTACATCTTGCGAACGTAAAGTGAATAAATAAACAGCAAATGTTCACGTTTGGGTGAACTATACATTTAAGCTATAAAATTTCTGCCACAAGCAATTTAAAAAGTCAGCAAATCACATGTTCAGATTTATAGATATTTACTCAGCTTACTGTCATTCCAACACTTCTATGGCAGTGGATCCCAATTCAGATCATGAATTTAACATAACCCCTCATCCCTCTTGTAAAGATGGCAATCAAGAAAACTTATAATGATGTCATGTCAATTCTTGCCCATGGAAACGGAGATGAGGAGCCGTCGTGTCCATTGATCTAGAACACGTTGTTAGTTACAAGGCCCGCGGGCCAAACACTTTTAATTAGGCCCGCTAACAAATTCTGGTCATCATTGTAATGTGAACTGTGTTCTGTTTATATATACATCTGTGACAATTACAACATTGAGACGCATGTGGCGCTGTCACGCTTCACTCAACTCAGAGAATAAGCGAATAACTGTAAACAATGTAAATGCTATCTGAGGTGGGCCAGGTGACTAGCACAATGTCTAAAAAAAGAAAAGTAGACAGTGAATATCGGCAATTCCAACCAAGATGGGAAACAATTTATTCTGTGAGTGCAAAGAAAAGCCAATGTGTCTCATATGTCAAGAGGCGCCCCCAAGTATAAACTCTGGCCACCCCTGTGGCTACCCCAGTATGAACTTGAATTTGAATGCATAATGAAAATAGATAGATAGAAATGGTCATAGATAGAAAGATAGTTATAAAAAAGAAAGAAAGAAAGAAAGAAAGAAAGAAAGAAAGAAAGAAAGAAAGAAAGAAAGAAAGAAAGAAAGAAAGAAAGAATTGATTTTGGATACATTTTAACCAAAAAAGTTATGGACTACAGCCTTAATGTCATATTGTTACATTAACCAGAAACAAAACTAAACAAGAATAACACTCCGTGTAGATTTGCTGTGGCCTCCTCTGGCCACCCCTATTAAACGTTTGTGGGGGCGCCACTGGATGTTCTCCATAATGAAATTGACCAAAACATCCCACAGATCCCACCTCACAGACCAGCATCTGGTCTCCTTAATGAAAGTGGCTATGGCAAAGGACATTAGTCCTAAAATAGATGAGACTGTTTCTAAGAAAAGAGGCAGGGTGTGTCTGGTAAGAGTTAAAATGCCTAATTTCTTATGTTTGGCATGTGGTACAGTAGTTATATCTATCATTTGTTGATCAAACAGTTTTCTGAAATTGAAATTGTTTCTAAATGACTGTTTTAAGCTACTGTTTTTAAGTAATCTACCTTATTAAGTACTGTTTTAAAGTATTGTTTTAAGTAGTGTTTTAAAGTACTGTTTGTCTTAAAGTAGGCTACTGAAGTACTGTTTTATGCAGTTATGCTGATCAGATTTCTGCTGATTTCTTGTTTTGATGAAGCCTGTGCTGTGACACAGATGTTGTCTAAATGTGTTTCAAATCTAAATTAGATTTAAAACCTTTTTTTAATCAATAAGGTTTAATGACGTTGAGTTTTTTAATACAGGCACTAATACACTGTTTCTTTAATAAATAAAAAATCCTCTAAATATATGTCCGGCCCCTGATTTTATTCACTACCCTCAGCATGGACCTTACAGAGCCTACACACCCCTGTGCTAGAAGGAAGCGAGGTCCTAACAAAATGTGAAAATACTGAAAAAGCTTGTGCTCTTATGATGGGTCTGATTTATGCCTTAAATCTACAGTATCCATCTAATCTGAAATACACTTTTGAAGTTTTTTCAAAAACTTTTTTGGATCTTGATGGACGGTATGGTATGGTATGGTATGGTATTTAAAAACTGTGTTTTCTCTATTAATAAAATTTTACTTATATTATTTAGTGTTGTTAATTATTTTAAGTTAAATAAAATGAGTCACTGTTACAATATGACAGATTAGTACTTTGACAGTAAATGTGCAATCATGAGTATTTATTTAGAGCTTCAATGTAAGAAATTACAAAAACACAGAAACCTGCTTAAGGTAAAAAAAAAATAAGAATAAGAATTTAAAGTGAAGTAAAGTGCAATGACATTTTTGATTATAAATGATTATAAATCTTTTGCTTATTCAACCCATCTAAACGTGCATGTCTACAGTATGCAAAGACTGGACAGAATCAACAAAGTGATATTAACAGACTGCTGTTACAAATAAATCATGTCTTCTAAGTAAATTAAGCAAGTCCATGTCCAAGTGCTCTTTTCAATAACAAACTGCTTATTTTAAAATACTCTCTAACACAGTAGAGAGTCAGTCGGAGATCCTGAAGAGGGACTTCAACACCCTGGTGGAGACGGTTTGCAGCACAGCGCCCACAACGAGGATCATCATGTCTGGACCGGTTCCAACGTACCAGCGAGGAATTGAAAGGTTCAGTAGACTTTTTGCTTTAAATGAATGGTTACAATCATGGTGTCAGGCTCAGAACCTACTCTTTATCGATAATTGGAATGTTTTCTGGGAGCGTCCTAGGCTATTCCGTGCTGACGGCCTGCACCTCAAATGCACACATAGCTCACCCTATAGAAACTGTGTCTGTTCCCCAAGCAGTGAGATCAAAAAGTAAATACATGAGAAGTTCTCGAAATAATCTTACTGTAATTAGACCAGAAAAATGCCAAAGAAACAAACAAAAACTGTTCTTAAGGTTTGGACTTGTGAACATTAGATCGCTTGCACCCAAAGCACTTATTGTAAATGAAATGATCTCAGATAATAGCCTTACTGCACTCTGCCTCACTGAAACTTGGATTAAACCAAATGAATACATCAGTCTAAAAGAGTCTACACCATCAGGATATATCTATAAGCACGAGCCTCGTCTGACTGGTCGTGGAGGTGGTGTTGCCACTATCCGTAGTGATTACCTCACGGCTACCCAGAGAACACAGCATAGATTTAGTTCTTTTGAAGTGCTCGTCCTTGTGTTACACCATCGCACATGCACACGAAGAAATCCCTGATGTCTCTTGCTCTAGCGACCGTGTACAGACCCCCAGGGCCCTACACAGTTTTTCTTAAAGAATTCACAGATTTCCTCTCAGACCTATTGGTTAACTTTGACAAAGCATTAATTGTAGGAGACTTTAACATTCATGTTGACGACACAAACGACGCTTTAGGACTCACATTTATGGACTTACTAAACTCACTTGGGCTCAAACAAAACATCACCAGTGCAACTCATCGACGTAACCACACACTAAATTTAATAATATCACACGGAATAGATGTCACTGATATAGATATCATACCTCAAAGTGATGACATCACAGACCATTACCTCATAATGTACACACTACCTGTAGAACAGACTAACTATGTCTCACCACGTTATCGACTTGGTAGAACTATTATTTCGACTACCAAAGACAGATTCACAAATAACCTGCCTGATTTGTCTAGACTTCTTACTGTACCCTTAAACTCAAACGACCTAGATGCAATGACTAACAGCATAGACGCTATATTCACTAGCACTTTAGACACTGTTGCCCCAGTCAGATTACAGAAGGTTAGAGATAAAACACTTGCACCATGGTATAATAGTCATACTCACACCCTCAAGAGGGAGACCCGTAACCTCGAACGGAAATGGAGAAAAACTAAATTAGAGGTTTTTAGAATTGCGTATAAGGACAGTATGTCCAGCTATAGACAGGCTCTAAAAGCTGCTGAGCACCTGAGCAAACTCATAGAAGATAACCAGAACAATCCCAGGTTTTTATTTAGCACAGTGGCTAGTTTAACAAAAAAACAGAAATCTGAACACACTATTCCATCACATTTCAGTAGTGAGGACTTTATGAGATTCTTCACTGATAAAATCGAAAGTATCAGGAATAAAATAGGTGACGCTCAACATATGAGAGCAACCAGTGACACAATCTCACCTAAGGCTTTACACAGCTTTACAAGTACAGGACAGGAAGAGTTAGATAAACTTATTACTACAGCTAAATCAACAACATGTTCACTAGACCCCATCCCAACTAAACTACTGAAAGAAGTGTTACATAAAGCTGGTGAGCCTCTTCTTAATATCATTAACTCCTCGTTATCTTTAGGTTATGTCCCGAAGTCTTTTAAGTTGGCAGTTATTAGGCCACTCATCAAAAAACCTAACTTAGATCCTAATGAACTATCAAATTACAGACCTATCTCATGCCTTCTGTTTATGTCTAAAATACTTGAAAAGGTTGTGACTGTTCAACTGAGCTCCGTCTTACAGGAGAGCAACATCCTTGAAGAGTTTCAGTCAGGTTTCAGGCCCCATCATAGCACAGAAACTGCACTTGTTAAAGTTACAAACGACTTGTTCTTAGCTTCGGACCAAGACTGTATGTCACTATTAGTTCTACTTGACCTTAGTGCTGCATTTCACACTATAGACCACAACATTCCTCTAGATCGCTTACAAAATTACACAGGTATTCATGGTCAGGCTTTAAGTTGGTTTAGATCCTACCTGTCTGATCGATACCATTTTGTAGAATTAAATGGTGAATCCTACAGTTTATTACCAGTTAAATTTGGGGTCACTCAAGGATCAGTTCTAGGACCTCTGCTTTTCTCTATATACATGCTTCCATTAGGGAACATTACTAGAAGACATGTTATTAGTTTCCATTGTTATGCTGATGACACACAGTTATATATCTCATCAAAACCAGATGAAATAGCCACAGTGTCCAAATTAACTCAATGCCTTAGAGAGATAAAAGACTGGATGAGCTGCAACTTTCTATTGTTAAACTCTGATAAGACAGAAATACTACTCATAGGTCTAAAAACCAGTGCACAGAAACTCTCACAACTTAACTCCGATTTAGAGGGATGTACTGTTACTAGTAGCTGGACAGTGAAAGACCTCGGTGTTATATTAGACAGAAACTTGTCTTTTAAAAATCATATCGCTCATACTACCAAAACAGCCTTCTTCCACCTTAGAAATATTGAAAAGCTGAGAAACATCCTGTCTGTATCTGATGCTGCGAAGCTAGTTCATGCATTCATGACCTCTAGGCTGGACTATTGTAATGCATTACTAGGTGGTTGTCCTGCATCTTTAATAAATAGGTTACAGTTAGTCCAAAATGCAGCTGCCAGAGTTCTCACTAGGACAAGAAAGTATGACCATATAATCCCAATTTTATCATCTCTACACTGGCTACCTGTTAAGTTTAGAATTGATTACAAACTGCTGCTACTTACGTACAAGGCTCTATAATGGTTTAGCTCCCATGTATCTAACTAGTCTTCTAATACGTTACAATCCTTCACGCTCTCTGAGATCACAAAACTCAGGACTTTTGGTAGTTCCCAGAATATCCCAGAAGTCTACTAAAGGTGGTAGAGTGTTTTCGTATTTAGCTCCCAAACTTTGGAATAGTCTTCCTGATAGACAGAACACAGCTACATGAAATGTCTACATGGTGTGATATAATACAACAAAACATGCACACAGGCTGAAACTCATGTTAACAAACGTCTACAATATCATAGCAAGGACATTTTACAGTAAAATATGTGGAGGAATTTTTACTCACCATAATATCACAGGTTGGATTAAAAGCATTGGTACCACAAACGAACATGGTGTCGTTCGACATTTTATGAAGGATCCGGATGTAGTTATGACACTCAGTCTGGAAAGGAAAATTACAGGGAATACAGAGTCCAAGGAAATTATTAGGAAGTCACTCAGAAAGAGACAGAAAAAAAGATCCGAGAACAGAACAACACAAGACAGAAGAATAATGGGGACTAGGTGAGGACTCAAGGAGGATGAGTTACAGATCAGGGATTTGTATAATAGCATACCTGTTCCTAATCATATGATATATTTACTGCACAAAACTGTTGAATCTAACCAGGGTTTGAAAGAGACATGGCTTAGGGGTGTAAAGTCTAGTTCTTAAAATTCTCAAAACTCAGACTATGTTTGGTTCTTTACTGTATTAGGAAATAATTTCTTTTTTTACACTCATTTGAGCATTTATATGTATATACACATAAATACAAATACACACACACACACACACACACACACACACACACACACACACACACACACACACACACACACACACACACACACACACAAATATATCAATCCCAGGAGAACAGCAGTTTTGATGTCACTCAGAACAGCCCATTTAGTACTAATATAGATAATTTTTTCCCCCATTGTGTATTTGCCACATTATTATTTAACATCAGTACTGTGCAGGTGTACAGATGTTCCTAATATATTGAATTTTTATTGTGTTTCTTCCATTCCTTCCTTCATTCATCATTATAAATACTTTATCTTAGTCAGAGTGGTGGTGATGGTGGTGTGATCTCTTGGGTTGTGGCAGGATCACCTGAGTTTTCCCTTTGAAGGTATAAGTGCACTGCATCTCTGAAGTCACCGACCATTTAACCTAGAAAAAAGAGAATATATTTCTTCATCGATATAGAATGTACAGTACAAGTGAAAATTTACTACTAAATCAAGAAATTTTAACGACAAAAATATATTGTTATTGTTATTATTTTTTATGTTGCGATTATTTAGCATTTAGATTATTTAGATTATTAATTTGTATTAAAGTACTTTAAAATGTACAAGTTTAAATAAAAAAAATGTAAACATAAAATTGGTGACAAAAATAAAATCACAGTCACAAAAAATATAAACATGAAAATGTAAAAACGATCGAATATAAGAAAATAAACCTAAGTAATACGTAAAATTGAAATGATTGAAATAAGTAAATAAATAAATAAATGCATCTATTATTTATTTATTTATTTATTTATTTATTTATTTATTTATTCTTGACCATAGCCTTCTTGTGTGTGATGTTGTTGAGGTCCAGGGCAAAGATGGCCTCTCGAGCTCCCAGGATGAGCACACCCTCATCTTCCATCAGGAGCATGGTGGTGTAATTCCACACTCCCTCCTCTTGAAAGACATGTCCTCTGTTACCTAGCAACAGCAGAATAGGCTTTTAGTGTCCACTGTGTTGGAGTAATTATAAGATCTTTGGTGCTCATAATAAAGAAAAGTACAAAGAAGTGAAGTAGAAGAAAGACTTAACACTATAACTTTTGACCTCAGTAACTCAGTAATGCTTTGTGTTATTTGTATTTGTAATACTGATATTATAAAGGCTGCAATGTTCCAATGCCCTAAAATGAATATTATTATTTATGTATGTATTTATTTTACATACTGTGGGGATCTTTTATATTAACCTGTGAGCAATTTTAATAGAAGTAAGAATTTAAATCAGCACTTTTTACCCGTCCAGCTGCAAAAACACATCAACATGCTTTTAATATAGAATCAAATCAAATCAAAATTTTTATTTGTCACATACACATACATACAGAGTACGACATGCAGTGAAATGCTTTGTATTTCTGTCCGGTATTCAAGCATAAAAAGGAATGAAGTTAAGGATATAAATAAAACCAAAAGGAGGTAGATAAATAAAATAAATAAAATATATTGCAAGGCTTATCACAGTAACATTAAACAGCAATGCTGTGCAGCCAAGTCGCAAACTAATATCTATTCAAGAAAAATACTACAAAAATAAAAACATTAACAAAAAAAAACAACAACAAAGACAGCTCACTTACTCAGAGTGACTGTTTTCCGTGGTGTGCTGTTCAATGGACAAACCTGGCCCGAAGTCAATACAGCAGTCAATACAAGGAAGAACAGCATGTCCTAAAGTTCTTCAATTTTCTGCTACAGAGCAAAGGCAGTATTTGTCCCTCAAACAGTCACACTCTTGAAATATTGAAAATATCTTTTTTTCAGCATGAAGAAAAAATATTGAACATTTTACTTATAATAACAGATTATGTTTAGATTGCTGTACTTCAGAGGAGCAGGGTGAATTATGACATACTGCACATGAGCTGGAGTTTTAATTGTAATCTTTTACAGTTTAGTTGTGTTCCATATAATTTACCTTGTAGAAATATTGAGAAAAATCTGTCATTCACACTGGACTCGGTTGATAAAATTGTTCATTTTAAGATAATAAAGTCATTAAGAACAGCATAGATCACACTCTACATTATTATAGAGAACAAAGTCAAAGTTTTCTGTCTTAAAATTACAATAAAACAAAGAGATTGGATTATGAAGATATATTCATGAAAGACAAAAAACACTTTATATCATATACCAGTTGGTCAAAAGATAAACCGAATATAATATCAGAATCAAATTTTTTAGATCTGTACTGTATATGTTGCAGCACTGAGAATAACTAAATGACAGATACATCATATGACAGATGTATGTCATTATTTTATTATGTTAGGTTTAGGTTAAAAGTTCATAATAATAAAGTTAATGATTGTATTGATATATTGTTTACCGATTTATTTGTGTTGACTCCAAGTAGTTAAAGACCCCCCTTTCCCTCCCACCACCCCCTCTTTCATATTGGTTAGCCCCATTGTGTCTGCTTCAAGTAGATAGGTGACAAGTAATTAAAACCATGTGTTTGATGTGTTAGATAGGAGACCAGTATTTTTTTTAAAAAGGGGGGTTCATGACCTCAGATGAAACAGTATTGTAAAACAAGGCCATGTGTTTGTTCCAATGAGATAGGAGACTTTTTCTTTTTTTTTTCTTCAAATTTTTTTTCTTTTTTTTTCTTCTAGATTCTGTGTGAAAAAGTAGAAAAATAAAATGGAATGTGACCTTGTTGATGTGATCATTTAAATGGAATACATCTTATGACCTCAAATGAAACAGTATTGTAAAAAAGGCCATGTGTGTTTGTTCCAAGGTGATAGGAGACAAGTAATTAAAACTCATGTTTGATCTTTGCGTAATTCTCGGGAATCCTTGAATTGGTGTGTTTTGTTGAATAAAGAATTGTTAAGACATTTTTACATAAGACATGGCACATGGCACAAGTTCAAATAATTCTCCCACTTCAGAAGCTAAAAAAATTAGAATTAATTAGAATTAAATAATTGAAAATAATCCAAAATAGATTGAGTAGTGTCAACATATTTTTATAAAACAATTCATCTAACTTAAGTATTTTGAGTATCTAGTACTTTTTTCACTTTTGATTTTATTAAACTAAATTCTAAATTATTTTTGATTAACTTAAACTATTAGCAGTATGTGTTAAGTATGAGACCCGTAAGAGTGTAATTTCATTGTACTTATTTCTGTTGTTTCAAATAAATATTTTAAATTAATCAGAATTATTAGTGACATAAGTGTTCAATGTGTTTTCTACAAATTATTATAAGTATTTTTTTATGTAGTGAATTTCCATAGTCAACAGTTACACCGGTTTAATCTAAACACTGTTCATCTGGGTATTCACAGTTCATAGTTGTGTCATAAGGAATAATTAAACAATGATAATGAACAACCCATGTGGTAATGATGTCACTATGCAAAGTGAAATGCATGTTACAAAAGCGATAGATTATTTTTCAAGAAATTTGTTCATCTCAAACCTCTGTAAATGAGCTTGTAACGTACACCAATGCTACATGTGACTTTTACAAACAACAAAAGCAATCTTTACTAGTATAAAAGCTATATTAACTGGTATGGACAAAAGCTAAATAAAATGGAAAAGCTACTTTTTCAAATGTGTTGTTGCATTTGGTGCCCACTGATATACAGTTATAGGAGAGTGAGAAAGCAAGTGTGATTACAGGACTGTATGTAGGAAAGCAACTATACAATTTAATATGCTTTAAAACTAAGTTGGCAAAGTGATGTAGAACTATATTGTGGTCAAGTTCTGACAGAATGATGCACATCTGAGAATGTCTGTTCAGAATCTAAAGTATAAAGCAGTGCTACAGTATAAGTCCAGAACTACCATATTCCTACTTGATATTGAACCACTACTACTACACCAATCATGTAGTACCCGCCTTATACTGTTATAACATAAAACATTAATATACAATTATCTATCTCTACACATTACTATGAAAACAGTATTAGTTGTATTCCATGGTCATTATTTTATAACTTTATAGTAATTAACGTTGTGTTAAGCATAAGGAATTCTAAGAACCTATAAAGATCCTACCCCTCATTAAAAAGATGATGCAAACCACATTTGCCCTGTGACGACAGACCATTGTGAACCAGTGAAAGAGCTAATGGAGCTAATGGAGCTAATGGCCTGCTCTTAAAATGGAGTCTGAGGTAATGTGTAGTAACATTTTTTCTGTTATTTGTTTGCTGATAACAAACACCACATTTGGTGTAGTTGAGTTCTTTACTTTATATAGGGCTCTTTTCTGCTCAATGGGATGGAACTAGATTTACCAAATTAATCTATAAATATGGTTGAGTTTTCGGTCATGTCTTTTTAAAAACGTAGGCATCCAGAACTGGAAAGACAGCAGATTATTTGGTTAAAATCTTAAAAATCCAAGATGAACAGGTTCAAACTGTTCAAATAGGTTATACATTTATTGGTAGAATTTTGTATTGGAAAGTTTCTAATGAACCCAAACACTACAATTTGTCTCTGGTTTTTGTTTGATTCTATTAAAGATGCTTTAAAGTTATTTTTGTATATATGTTTGGACTTTTTAAAATTTACAGTTCAGTTATGTATAGTTCTATTTTTATTGTTAAAGGAATTTAATGACATACACACCAAGCACACCACTGTTCTTCATGCCCTTCCTGTGTATCTATGTGAGGTCTAGGTTTTTCAGGACCTGCACAGTGAGTATTTTTGAATAATTGGCAGTACCATTTATGTAAACAGTTCATATTAATACAAACTTGTTGTTCAGACTCCAAACATATAGTTTGTGTGATTTGAAAACATTTGATTTTTCCTTTTTTTTACCTCCGTTTTTTACACCTACATGTGTATGTAGTCTGTTCTGAAAATCGTAATGCCAAAATGTCCAGATATGTACACAAATGATGCACAAATTTTTCTGTCTGTTGATGTGCAGGTTTGTAAAATCACATGACTAGCTATATGCCATTTGCACTACACTGTAAAAAATGATTTTTTTGAACTTGTAAATAAAGATAGCATCATTTAAGTAAATTTTACAAACAAATACTATTTTGTCTTTTTACTTCAAAATGTCACGTTTAATTCAATAAGCTACTTAAGGTTTCGTTTTGATTAATTGTGCTTAAATACATAGGTAAATTCAAATGGAACTGCCTAAGTAATATGTACTTAGTGTTTTGTCATTTAATGAATTAATGCAAAAAAATAACAAAACCAAGTAAAACGTACTCAAAGAAGCCAGGCAATCTATGCGCATGCGTTCCTGGTTGCAGTGTGGCGCAGAGGCATAGGAGTGCAACGGAAAATCGTCTTGAAGACTGATTATTACACGGTAAGTTGATTAAATATTTGTTTATTGGTCAATTTAGCTACCTTTGCAGAAAATTATAGAACTATTAAGACTGGTGACTAAAGAGTTAGGCGTCAAGTGTTAATAGTTGACAGAGATAAGTTTGCTAAAGAACCGATTTGCACAAACATCTGTTATTAGCAAAATGCATCTGTGTCAAAAGGTAGGGTCTGGTCTGGTCCTCGGCGCACAAACCGTTGATTTTAGAAAGCACTTTGAAACGGTGAGTGTAAATAGTCTAATATATAAATATCTTTCTGACAATAAATGATTACCCTAAAACCTATATTAGTTAATTGTTATAAGTTGATTTAGTGTAAATGTGTTGATTGATGCTAGTTTTTTTTTCTCATTTTCTGTCCGTTCACAGTTACATGAGCTATTTCTGACCTGACAGAAATAGCTCATGTTACTATGAGTATTTTGCTGGCATAAGTTTTTTTTTCTTGTCGGTGCATATAAGCGTGTATGCATGTACATGTGCTTGTCGCTAACGCTAGCATATGTCTCAAGTGATTTTTCTGTCAACTCATATAAGTATGTATGCACGTACATGTGCTTGTCGCTAACGCTAGCATCTCAGGTGATTTTTCTGTCGGGTCATATAAGCATGTATGCACGTACATGTGCTTGTCGCTAACGCTAGCATCTCAGGTGATTTTTCTGTCGGGTCATATAAGCATGTATGCACGTACATGTGCTTGTCACTAACGCTAGCATCTCAGGTGATTTTTCTGTCGGGTCATGTAAGCATGTATGCACGTACATGTGCTTGTCGCTAACGCTAGCATCTCAGGTGATTTTTCTGTCGGGTCATATAAGCATGTATGCATGTACAGTACACGTGCTTGTAGCAAACACTAGAATATTCTCAGGTGATTTATTTTGTCGGTGCATATAAGCGTGTATGCATGTACACGTGCTTGTTGCTAATGCTAGCATATGTCTCAGGTGATTTTTTTTCTTTTTTTGTCGGTTCATATAAGCGTGTATGCATGTACATGTGCTTGTCGCTAACGCTAGCATCTCAGGTGATTTTTCTGTCGGGTCATATAAGCATGTATGTACATACATGTGCTTGTCGCTAACGCTAGCATATGTCTCAGGTGATTTTTCTGTCGACTCATATAAGCATGTATGCACGTACATGTGCTTGTCGCTAACGCTAGCATCTCAGGTGATTTTTCTGTCGGGTCATATAAGCATGTATGCATGTACAGTACACGTGCTTGTAGCAAACACTAGAATATTCTCAGGTGATTTTTTTTGTCGGTGCATATAAGCGTGTATGCATGTACACGTGCTTGTTGCTAATGCTAGCATATGTCTCAGGTGATTTTTTTCTTTTTTTGTCGGTTCATATAAGCGTGTATGCATGTACATGTGCTTGTCGCTAACGCTAGCATCTCAGGTGATTTTTCTGTCGGGTCATATAAGCATGTATGTACATACATGTGCTTGTCGCTAACGCTAGCATATGTCTCAGGTGATTTTTCTGTCGACTCATATAAGCATGTATGCACGTACATGTGCTTGTCGCTAACGCTAGCATCTCAGGTGATTTTTCTGTCGGGTCATATAAGCATGTATGCATGTACAGTATACGTGCTTGTCGCTAACACTAGAATATTCTCAGGTGATTTTTTTTTGTCGGTGCATATAAGCGTGTATGCATGTATACGTGCTTGTTGCTAATGCTAGCATATGTCTCGGGTGTATTAAAATAACCGTTCAAAAATGTGCTTCTTAAAGTTTCTCTTTTATTATTTTTTGTTTGTTTCTAGTAGCAACTTAAACTGCTTAAAATATGTAGTCATTTGCAGATGTTCATTAACTTTTTACAGTGAATGTGATGGAAAAACATGGAAGCTACAGCAGAACTGTACCACTTCCTTGCCTACATCAAGATTGTCTGTGCACATTTAACTAAATTGATGCACTTAAGTTCCACTTTTCTAAGATTCTTCTTGTTGAAGAATGTATTTTCCTTGAAACACTGTATTGTATATTAAGTAGTGTAATTAATGACAGAAATTTTATTTTTGGGTGAACTAACCCTTTAAGTGCAAAGGGTGATCACACCAAATATTGATTTAGTCAATAGAAGGTAAATGAAAATTAATTTATGAAAACATTTTAAAGGCATCCCCACTTTACAGAATATTTACACAAGTGCCTAAAACGTTTTACAGTACTGAAGCTTTGCAGCTAGTTTAAGTGTCTTGCAGACACAGTTCTTCATTTCTTAATTTTTTCATTCTTCATTTAATAACAGATTTAACCTCTGTGTGGGGCACTTATCACGCAAAAATAAAGAGAACATACAACATACTGTACAATATTGTAACCACTTTTTCACTCATTTGTGTATTTGACAGGATGTCAGAAGAGACATGATTGAAGATAGCTTCACCAATCATCTAATGAAGATCGTTGTACTGGGCAGCACCGCAGAAGAGGAAGATGCCAACATAGCTGATGTCGTCATCGGCATTGAGGGAACTGTGGTACTGTCGGGATGCAAGAATCTTACAAATGCCTGCCTTCTGCTCATGGGCTTCATTTACTCCCTGAACTTGAGCTATCCTTCAAAGCTAAGAAACACATTTGAACTGTTTCAGAATTTTTTTCTTGGACTGGATGCTTTGAAATTTTCTCCAAAAGTTAGCTCTTTGCAGAGAAAGCTATTGATGTAAGTCTGCTAGCTGGCCATTTTGTTTGGCATTGAGTGTATTTGCTTTTGTATACTTTTTGTATTTGCTAATTGTTTTTTAAGTGAGAATGTCCGCAAAAGACTTGTTAAGCTAAAGTTGTACTGAACTGTTTCACATAGTTTGTCCATTGGTTTGATCATTTCTTTAATAAAAGTACTCAAGGAAAATGTCTGTCAGTGTTTTTTTTATTTTTATTTTTTATTGAAGACATCAGTTATGATGCATCACAAATTATGTTAGATATGTAGATATGTTAGAACATTTAAAGTAAAGGTTACTCAGGATAACTAAAAAAGATAACTAGGCCTCTTGTGTAAAAAAAAATGCAATAAATCATCATATATTTATAAGCATTACTTAAGCAATATTTACAAACAAAAAGTCAATAAAATTAACTGGGAATACCCAAGTAAACTTAACAATTAAAAACTTAAAAATGTCTAATTAAACTTACTAATAATTATGTTCAGGCTTTTACTTGGCAAATATTTGCAAATTTACTAGCCTTTTCTGAGTGAAAAAACTTTCCAAGCTTTTTTCAAGTAAATCCCACTCCAAATTTTTTACAGTGTAAACCCGCTGTATATAATTGAACAAGAGGTTTGTCAAAAAACCAAAAAGAAAACAATACAAAAAAAATGAATCCTAAATTGAAAACAGATAGAACTTTAAATTGGTATTGTAACCATTTATTTATTTATTTATTTTATTTTATTTTATTTTATTAGCATCATCTTTTTCAATTATTTAGGGCACGTCTGATGAGCCAGAACTTTTAGATGCTGCAGTGACCCTCCTCACAGTCATCATGGATAATGACACAAGTCAACCAGTGAAAATCTCTGTCATCATTGAAAGCGAGATTGTGATCAGCCTTCCACCATTTACTGATGCCTTCATGGTAATGTCTGGACCGACTTACAGTATGCACTACACCTCAGCTATCCTGTGGGACTGGCCAACACTTCTGAATTCAATCAAAAAATATTACTTGGTTTGAAAGATGGTAAACTGTCGCCGAAGTTACAGAGTCTAAAGAATGACTTGATGCGTATGTAGAAAATTGTCTGAAAAATCTGTATGGCCTGGTATTTTTGCTGTAGAATGTGGTTTCCTTCTGTGAAAATAATGCCTTAAAAGGTTGTCGCACTAATTTGCAGGTTTTTCACCACAAACTGTACAGTGTACCTTTCTATGTGTTAAGGTTATTTGCTATTAATGCATCTCTTGTTCTTGAGGTTTGTTTAGTAGAGCAGGACATCACATAAATGGTTCATGCATAAATGGTTCCTGCAGGTTCATGATATTGTAATTTCAAAGTTTCTGTCCTATTCAGTTTTAGCCTATTGGAAATATATATTTTTTTTATTTTATGTACTGTATCTGTCTGTCTTTGCCATTTGTTTGAACATATTCACTATGAGAAGTGTTTTGATGCAGTCTGTAGACATGCTCAAAGTTATCAATTATTCTATCCCTTAGATGCAGATGTGGGAAGTAACGAAAATACTTTGTTACTGTACTTAAGTAAATTTTTCTGGTATCAGTACTTTACTCCACCATTTCTTTTTCGGACAACTTTTTACTTTTACTCATTACGTTTTACACAAATATCTGTACTTTTTACTCTTACATTTTCAAAACGGACTCGTTACTTTTAGTATTATTTCTTCTCATTGAGCGCTGTTTCCACCCTATCATCCTATAATTGTGTGGCTATTTCCCTATGTGACTGGTGTACTGTATTATTTACTGGCTATCAGACATAGACTAAGGATAGTGGAGCTAATAATGAGCAGCCCGCCTACAAAAGGAATGGCTAATGTTAATTCAGAGGGAGGGAGATGTTTGAAATAATTGGCGTCAAAAAGGATTCCTGGCAAATGCATTGCGAATTGTGTCAACCAGGGGCGGTTCTAGCCCTTTTTTAGGGTGGCTTCAGCCCCCTGTCTGTAATCTCAGCCACCCTAAAGTGAAGTGAAGTGAAAGTGACATAAGGCTAAGTATGGTGACCCATACTCAGAATTCGTTTTCTGCATTTGACCCATCCAAAGTGCACGCACACACACAGCAGTGAACACACACACACTGTGAACACACACCCGGAGCAGGGGCAGCCATTTATGCTGCGGTGCCCGGGGAGCAGTTGGGGGGTTCGGTGCCTTGCTCAAGGGCACCTCAGTTGTGGCCACCCCGAGACTCGAACCCCATTAGGCCACAAATTGCCCCAAAACTATATTATGAAACTATAAGTATAATTTTTCACTTTCATAAATAAACAATAAAAATTACGTTAAAATGCAGGACATGTCGTCGATGGGAAAGAAAATTATTTATCAGTTTGATCTAAGAGCGATTTATTTTTTTTACTTTGCTTTTACACGCGTGTGTTGTATATAATATATAATATAAAACGTCTTGTTTTAAATTCTCACTGAGGGCCAAAACCCCCTATGAAATACTAGAACCGCCCCTGGTGTCAACTCAAAAAACACGAAGTGCTTAATTTAATTAACATTAATTTTGTCATTTGTAAAACATCAATAATTTTGAGTTGTTTTCAAGGACAGAGCTGGAATCTCCCTACAGTTTGGGATATGGCCTTTTTGATACACTTAGTATACATTATATTTCCAAAAGTATTGGGTCACCGGACCTTTCCTGCAATATGTGACTGTTTTCTGATCTCATCCCAACTGAACACCCTACCTCACCTACATCAGTGCCTGCCTTTCGTAACAATCTTGTGGCTGATGAACACAAATATCCATCAGCACACTCCAAAAAATTATGTATATATATAAAATGACGTCCATTCACATGACACTAGTTTCCAGCATGACACTAAACAGGTAGTAGTATCGGCGACTTTTTACTTAAGTACATGTCAGAGCCCATACTTCTTTACCTTAACTTGAGTAAAAGAGTGTAGTCACTACTTCTACTTTTACCGGAGTCTTTTAAAAAATGAGAATCTGTACTTCTACTTGAGTAAAGATGTGTGTACTTTTGCCACCTCTGTTTAGATGTAAGAATTCCCTAGAATGTCTTGAATGTTGATTATTTTCTTCGTGGGTGGTGAGAAGTGGGGATGGGTTTTGAAATATTCACTCGTAATCAAGGTATAGTTTTACTCTTACTTCGTCGAATTCAGCTAGGAAATAATCTCAATACAGTTGTCTAAAAAACAGATAACATTTATCTTAGTAATATGTGATAAAAGAATCCGCTGAAAACACAAATCTAAGAGTCAGAATGAAATTCCCCTAGAGGGAATTTTGCGCGTGTTTGCTTAGGGGGCGTGTGCGCGTTTTTGCTCATGCGCGTTTTTTTCAAGGGGACGTATGCTCGTTTGCGCGTGTTTGCTCAGGGGGCGTGTGCGCGTTTGCGTGTGTACTCGTGTTTGGTCAGGGGGCGAGTGCGCGTTTGCCTAGGGGCGTGTGTGAGTTTGCACGTGTTTGCTGAGGGGGCGTGTGCGTGTTTTTGCTCATGCGCGTTTGCTTAGGGGGCGTGTGCGCGTTTTTGCTCATGCGCGTTTGTTTCAAGGGGACGTATGCGCGTTGGCGCGTGTTTGCTCAGGGGGCGTGTGCGCGTTTGCGTGTGTACTCGTGTTTGGTCAGGGGGCGAGTGCGCGTTTTTGCTCATGCGCGTTTGCCTTGGGGGGCGTGTGCGCGTTTGCACGTGTTTGCTCAGAGGGCGTGGGCGCGTTTTTGCTCGTGCGCGTTTTTCTCAGGGGACGTATGCGCGTTTGCGCGTGTTTGCTCAGGGGGCGTGTGCGCGTTTGCGTGTGTACTCGTGTTTGGTCAGGGGGCGAGTGCGCGTTTTTGCTCATGCGCGTTTGCCTAGGGGCGTGTGCGAGTTTGCACGTGTTTGCTGAGGGGGCGTGTGCGTGTTTTTGCTCATGCGCGTTTGCTTAGGGGGCGTGTGCGCGTTTTTGCTCATGCGCGTTTTTCTCAGGGGACGTATGCGCGTTTGCGCGTGTTTGCTCAGGGGGCGTGTGCGCGTTTGCGTGTGTACTCGTGTTTGGTCAGGGGGCGAGTGCGCGTTTTTGCTCATGCGCGTTTGCCTAGGGGCGTGTGCGAGTTTGCACGTGTTTGCTGAGGGGGCGTGTGCGTGTTTTTGCTCATGCGCGTTTGCTTAGGGGGCGTGTGCGCGTTTTTGCTCATGCGCGTTTGTTTCAAGGGGACGTATGCGCGTTTGCGCGTGTTTGCTCAGGGGGCGTGTGCGCGTTTGCGTGTGTACTCGTGTTTGGTCAGGGGGCGAGTGCGCGTTTTTGCTCATGCGCGTTTGCCTTGGGGGGCGTGTGCGCGTTTGCACGTGTTTGCTCAGAGGGCGTGGGCGCGTTTTTGCTCGTGCGCGTTTTTCTCAGGGGACGTATGCGCGTTTGCGCGTGTTTGCTCAGGGGGCGTGTGCGTGTTTTTGCTCATGCGCGTTTGCTTAGGGGGGCGTGTGCGCGCGTTTGCTCATGCGCGTTTGCTCAGGGGGACGTGTGCGCGTGTCCGCGCGTTTGCTCACGGGTATGTGCGCTTGTGTGACGTTATAGCTAGCCCCTCCCATTGGCTAACGATCAGTCTCAGAGACGCTGCTAACTATTTCTTAACTATACGGAGAGGCGTACAGAGAATTTTGTGAGAAATACCACAAATACACAAATACTACAGTGCTCTGTTAATGTTTACAATAGAATGATTAGAGCTATTCCAATTGTTGAAAGATTAATGGTTAGAGAAGATATTTCTTTCTCCAAGGTCAGAATAGAGGCAGCTCTCCTTAGAAGGTTGTGAATTTTGTGACAAAAAATGCACAAACATGCTTAAAGATTTTGATAACTCTAAAATAAAATAAAAAATAAGAAAAAATATTTGTCTTTCCCCCTCCCTCCTAAAGCTAAAGAGGTGAATTTCAAAATTTTAAATGAGATTTATCCCACCAACGAATTTTTAAGATTGAAATTTAATCTTGATGTGAATAATTGTGTTTTTTTGTGAAATAAATATTGAAAATTTAGAGCATGTGTTCTTCTTTTGTGATATAGTGCAACCTTTTTGGAGAGACATGCAAAACTGGTTATGGTCAAGGGAGGTTGAACTCCCTCCCCTTATTGTAAAGATAATTAGGTTTGGTATTTTTTCGGAAAACAAAGAGTTTGATTTTATTTGTAATTTTTTGTGATGTCTTGAAGTTTTTCATTCATAAGTGCAGATGGTTTAAATTTAGGCCTAACTTTAACCAGTGGATGAATGAGTTTAAACCTTAAAATTAGTTAAACACACAAAAGCCCTCAAACTGATTTCTCTGTTAGACAGAAATAAACTAATTTAAAATGAAGCCCTTTTTGATTTATTTGGATACATATATATTTATTTACTAATTTGTTTTATTTTATTTATTTATTTTAAATTTATTTATTTTATTTTTTGTCAGTTTGTTTTATTGTGATCTCTGTTTGTTATTGGCTATGCACAACCTATTGCTGATTATTGTAACTTTGTGATTTGAGTATGTACCTTGTTTGTTTGTTTGCTTATGATTGGTTACAATAAAAATAAAAAATAAAAAACTATGCGGGGTGGCATAATCATGATTTGATTACCACCCACTCTGAGGGGAGGGGGTAACCCTATCACCCCGGATCAAACAAGAGTTTTAATTACTTGTCTCCTAATGGTTAGAGAGTCTGACTCGTAATCCTGCCACGACTGAGGTGCCCTTGAGCAAGGCACCGGACCCCCCAACTGCTCCCCGGGTGCCGCAGCATAAATGCCTGCCCACTGCTCCGGGTGTGTGTTCATGGTGTGTGTGTGTGCTGTGTGTGTGCACTTTGGATGTGTCAAAAATGCAGAGAACGAATTCTGAGTATGGGTCACTGTACTTAGCCATATGTCACTTCACTTCACTTCACCTTAAACACATGGCCTTTTTTTTCCCCAATACTGTTTCATCTGAGGTCATAAACTCCCCTTTTAAAAAAAACATACTGGTCTCCTATCTGTTGAACCAAACACATGGTTTTAATTTCTTGTCACCTATCTACTTGAAGCAGACACAATGGGGCTAACCAATATGAAAGAGGGGGTGGTGGGAGGGAAAGGGGGGTCTTTAACTACTTGGAATCAATGCAAATAAATCCTATCGGTAAGCAATATATCAATACAATCATTAACTTTATTATTATGAACTTTTAACCGAAACCTAAAATAATAAAATCATGACATACATCTGTCAGATAAAAGGTCTGACCTTTGACCTATTCCTATCAGTAAACATTATATAATTACAGTCATAAACCTTTTTATTTATGATTTGATCATTTTATCAATTATGGTTTATGATTTTATTGTTTTATTGGGGTCATAAAACTGTCAAAATATAGGGTAAGGAAAGCGGCCCTCTATACCTGTCTGCCGATGCAGGCAGAGGAAAGTAAAGACAAAGAGGAAGAAAGTGAAGAAGAGAGGCAGGGCCGAGCTCTAGAGCCTCTGCAGAGAAGGGAGGAGGTGAGGAGGAGATGCAGAATAGGGTGAGGAGGGAGAGAAAAGTGGAGCAGCGGAGTCTGTGCTGACGGAGGGGGATCTGATGGAGGCAGAACCAGGCTGAGTATGACTTGGGTCGTTACAGTCCCGTGCTCCTGCAGCCCTCCGAGCTCCCGCTCGACACACATGTCGCTGATGCAGTAGAAGACCTCCAGCACCTCCAGCTCGCTTGCAGACATCTGCAGGTCACAGGCGTGTTCATGGGAAATGAAAGTTTGTATGGAAATATGAAGTTGTCAGCTGTTTGTCATATCACATTCTCTGTTGTCACCTCATTGCTGTAGTTGTCATTGCCTCCAAAGTCACACCCCAAAATTCTCCAGGGTTACTAGTTAACCATCTTCTACCCGGACCTGATCGACAAACGTTCCATGCCTCAGTACTTCCTTGAGCTGAGTCTGAACAACAAGGACATTAGCATTCTGCATTTTCATGCCGGGCCGCTCTACGAGGAAATTGTGTTTAAGATTGTCATCCATGAATGGGAATACTCACATCGACGTGGCTTTTGCTGCCAGTTCTCCAACGGCATCTTCAGCTGTGGTTTCATTTTAAGCGTTATCACTACAGGAGATGAGAAGCTGATGCTCAAGAGATCTGTACAAACAGTTATCTTGTCTTTAAGTGTAAACGTCTATGTGAATATGTAAGTTATTTAAGATGCTTTCACATTGCAGTGCAGAATTTCATTGTTGAGTAAACAATAATCTTTACACCAGGTCTTTACTCATGGGAACAAAAGTAATTTGAAAGATATGTGGATGAGGTTACCCTGTAATTAAAATGATAGTAAAGCAATTTCTGGATATTTTTATATAACTTGACTCTCAGAATTGACTCTCCGCAAATGATTAGATTTTAATGATTGTATTTTTATTATTTTGCAACAAATCTTTTTTTAAACAACTTAAACGTATTTGATTTTCCTTACAAGTCACATAGACTGAAAATAATGGTTCTGTACACAGAAGACATTACACAAACACATTCACTGTTTATTTTACAGTAAAAAAATGTCTCACAAAATTCTCAAAATTCAAAATACATCTTCACATCTATTTTGGCCTTTGTTTTTAATATACTGTGCTTAAACCCGTTTCAGTGCTTTAGGGCTTTAAGCAATACTGAAGTCTAAAAATAACAAAGTGTTTTTAATTCTCCAATCAGTTCAGATTGTGTGGTTTGAGCTTTGAAACTGGATTATGTTGGATTTGTCATTGAGGTGTCTGCAGAATAAACAATAAACTTCACTGGAGCAATTTGTCTCCATTATGCTGGTTTGTCACATCAGGGGATTCAGCTATTCTGTTGATTGTTATTTCTGTTGAACTTTCTTGAACAATTTGCAGTGGCTCCTGACAGACAGACACTCTGTGGACTTTCCTCAGCTTTTTTCGAACTTCTCTGGTCAGCAAAATGTCCTTTGTAGAAGTTCCATACCACAAGAACTAATAACATCAGTGTTGGTGTAATGGCCAGGATACTGAGGAAAGAGAGACATTTCTGCTGGTCCTGGGCCTGCGGCTGAACCGAAGGATGCTCCATGAAGTTCCCCAGCCTCAGCTCATATGTAGCAGTTTGGATGACATAGTCATTACCAATGGAGGACTCTACAGAGGTGCAGGTGTAGAATCTGGCGTCGCTGTCTGAGGCATTGAGGATCAACAGGTTGTTGTGATGAATGTGGTACTTGTTGGAGTTTTGAATTGTGTGATTGTTTACGCTCCACTGCACTCGGGCCAGGTTTGATCCTGGCTGGCAAAGCAACCTGACCTCGTTACCAGGATAGAAGGTTTTAATGACCGTAGTACTTTCTGTAACACAAAAACAACAGTCCTCGAGAGTCTTATTGGCTTTCAGTGACAAGTCACAATGGAATAAACCATTTCTGCTGCATGTATATTGACCCATACAAGACACTTTTATCAGTAAATACTGTACTATCTGAACCAGTGGACATAAAATGCTACCTGTTTGCATACCGACTGCAGGGCAATGTGCAGCATTTCCATCTCTCAGACTCTGAACCACCTCACTGCAGGAGGAAAAATAAACGGACATGACTGAAAATTCAATATATCTAACATTCCCACATGTGCACAGTCTATAGTATAGTCTCTAGAGCAGTCAATTCAATATTTTAGACCACAGTGATGTTTGATTATTGATTCTAATTGGTCAGAAGATGATAATGTGAATTTTTTATAGCGAAGACTTACAGTAGATCTAACTGGAAGGTAATGTGTTCATTTTAATACGTTACTATTAACTCCAGATAATCTAGGTCAATAAAGAGTAAAAAATACTCAAAAGTACTTGATGAATACTTTTATTATGTGTTGTATTTTAATAAAAATAAAAGTAAATAATAATTGCTAAAAGGTAAACTTCAGGTCACGTCACACACATTGTTCCTTTTTGCCCGTTTTCCTACAACAGCACACCACATCATGATTTTCCTTACAGCACTATATTACAGCAGCTGAGAAGTATATGCTGAGTACCTGTGTGTATCTGGATGAATGTTTTTTATAGCAATGCAGCGTTCAGCGCTGAGGTCCCAGCCGCAGTAAGGGTCTCTGGCCAGTTCACAGTCCATACAGGAGGCGTAATGGTCACATGTATTAAGCGGCACCTGCACCATTGCTTTCTCTGAGCCTGCATACAGCTGACCCTGAAACAATATGTGCAGCAGTTATTAAAAAGATGGTCAAACTATAACAGAATCAAACTAAAACTGAATCACAAGTAGAAATAATTAAATGAATCAGATGAGTACTGGGATAGCCATGATGGGAAAGTCATTAAGTATTATTTTACTTTAGTTTTACTACTGTGAATGATTGGGGGGGGGGGGGATAGATTTGCATGTTACCTAAAATGAAAGCTAAAAACAGTAGGAAAATTTTATTTCTAAAATAGTCTGAAAAAATATCAGAAGACTAAAAACAATTCACTGAATGAAAATGTATTTTTATCGTTCTTCCAAACTAAATAGATAATGATTTTTCCTTTTATAAATCAATTAAATAGTGTAATGTCACACATAAAGTAATGACAGAGGCAAGGTGAGTCCTAGTTGCTCACTTATGTACAAATAACCCTAACCCTAACCCTGGGCCTCTGTCTTTGTACAATACAAGCAGAAGGCATACTGACAATATAATATCTATATCAATATATATCTATCTATCTGCCATAATGAACAAAACCACTTTAAACAACATCCGGCCCTGAAGCAAAGCTCAGTCCACCATTCCCAGTTTGACCAGGGTTCAATTCTGAAACAGCACCCAAAAACAAATATATTAATAATAATAATAATAATAATAATAATAATAATAATAATAATAATAATAATAATAATAATAATAAATAAATAAATAAATAAATAAATAAATAAAATAACTTATAATATTTTGGTGTAGCTTCAGGGAGGAAAAAAAATATAACGTAAATGTGCTCTGAGGCTTACCGGGGTGACAGAGAGCCGCAATATCTTTACTGGGATCGAGTTATTGGCAACACTCTAGTTGCCAACTAAATACTGTAATTTGGAATTACAAAAAAATACTGTAACTCATAATACAAGTTTAATTCTATATTACTGTAAAATAAACAACAAAGTACTGTATTTTACAAACAACAATTAACTGTAAATTGCTTTACAGTATAATTCTGCAGTCCATTTTACAGCAATTAATAACATTTTTACAGAACTTTACTGGCAACTTTTTTACCAGTAAAATCCTGTAAATTCTACAGTCCATTTTCTACAGTGTGTGTAATTTAAAATTCAACTGTGGAGTACGATGCCTACAGTAAGATGGAGGTGTCAAGGGTGGCCCGTGTTTGTAAGGTATTCTTCCTTATAAAAGGATGTTGCTGATATTACAGTACATCATTCTGCATTTCTATGTTTTTAACATGACCTAAATAACGGTTGTGTGGTCACCTCAGGTGATGACAAAATATCTGGGTGGGGAAATATAAGCACACACTTCTGCATCAGTACTTAACAAACCAGATTATACTAAATAAATGCACAAGATTGGCTAATCATCAAGATTTGAAACGATTATAAATCAAATATTATAAGATTAATCACCCTGCTTTTGATCCTTTTATACATTAACAGAAAACGTTTTTCCTATTTATTAATTTATTTTTTGCTTAAGTAATAAAGGCTTAAAGTGAGAGATATTATCTGCTTATAGAAGAATACATTTACCAAAAAATATTTGGTTGGATTGTTGGATTGATGTTAATTTAGTAAATAAATATAATTATTGTTACTTGCAAAGATGTCATTTTTTTGGCGCATTGTTCTCATACCCTCTGATCTCTCCTTGCTAGGGGGATGTGGGAGGACAGCAGACATTGCAGAAGACGTGGACACCATTTCTAAAGGCTCACCTGGACTGTCCTGTCCTTTCCTGTTCCTCTTCTGCCCAGACACCTAGAAAACCTGTATGTTCAACGGTATCTTCACTCCTCAGGGGTGAGTAATGTTCAGTTCAAAAATGGCAGCGGAATAGGTTTAAATAATTGCAGTGATGAAGACAATGTGATGTGATTTTGAATGTAATCAGGATTGTGGTTGACTACCAGACATACCAGACTACACACACACACACACACACACACACACACACACACACACGCACACGCACGCACGCACAGAGAGAGAGAGAGAGAGAGAGAGAGAGAGAGAGAGAGAGAGAGAGAGAGAGAGAGAGAGAGAGAGAGTAATGCTAGGAGTTCAGGAGTTCAGCCTGATCCTCTGTGTGTGAGGAATGAGTAAATACAACAAAAGAAAAACATTCAACTTTCTTTTATTGTCTAGTTTGATAGTCAGCCACAAGTGAAAAATAACAGATCTAAATCTAGGAATGAATAACAATTCATTTAAAAAGCCACAGTGAGTGTTTTCACACATACTTGTGGTATATAGTGATATGGCGTTTATTTTCACTCTGGTCCAAACGCCAGGGCTTCATGTTTCCATGTCGACTGACCAGAAAAGACGCACGTGACGTCATGTTTACATGACTCCCGATTGTTAAAATGAGTATCAAATTAACGATAAACTTTAACAACAGAGACACACGTACACAGGTACGCAGTTTATTTGTCGCGCTGCTGTTTTTGTTTCACGCTCTAGCAGTTAATAAACAGAACTGCATGGCATGCATGGCAGTGCATGCGTCTTGCGGAAGAACATTGTAACCGGCGCGACTTCTCTCCGTTTATGACTATGGACGAGTCACTCAGGTCCTGTGCTGAAGCACCCCTAAGAATGGGCTAGCTTCGCCCATGCTCCGCTTCATATTGTCATATTGTTCATATTGTCGCGCTGTAAAATGAGGCAGGGGGAGGCGGGGCCTTGTGTAATTTGCGGGGCCATACGCAACTTGCGTAGTGAGCGCATATGGCCGATCGGCTCTGCGTCTACTACAGACATGATAACATATTTAAACTTGCACGTTTGTACAATAAAATCATCAACAGTTGTTTTCCATGTAGCTGCTGTTATAGACAATAAACAACACCAGGCACATTCAGTCCTGTAACAGCACTGTGCTATAAATGATAATAACTTATAATAAATTCTGTTATGTTTAAAAAGTTCTCAAATATTTTGAAACTTTTCTGCATGAGGTGCACATGCCCTGTGTTGTTATGTGTTGCGGCTCGTACATTTGCAAACAAAAAACAAACTAATGGAACTGGCATTTAATGACATGATGTGTGATAAATTTGCGACTCCACTGGATAATCGGCGTTCGATGCTGTTTGGAGGAAGGATGTGGGATTTGCTTCAGTTATTCTCAGTGATGCATCATATACAGATCTAAAATAAATGATAATTCCATCCGTGACCTTTAAAATGAGATTCTGATATTATTATATTATATTCAGTTCTTCTTTTGAACAACTGGTATATGATATAAAGTGTTTTATAAGTCTATAACTTTTACTCTTTGTTTTACTGTAATGTTAAGACAGGAAACTGCTTGTTCTCTATAATAATGTAGAGTGTGATCTATGCTGTTCTTAATGACTTTATTATCTTAAAATGATCAATTTAATCATCGAGTCCAGTTTAATCACCAGACATGTTTCTCAATATTTCTACAAGGTAATTGTAAGGAATGTAACTGTAAAATGTTACAAATAAAAATCCAGCTCATGTGTATGTCTAATTTCACCCTCTTCTGGAGTAAAGTAATCTAAACATAATCTGTTATTATAAGTAAAATGTTACGATTTTGTATCTTCATGCTGAAAAAATATATTTTCAATAGTTACAGTGTGACTGTTTGAGAGGCTGAGACTGACATTGCTCTGTAGCAGAGACTTGAAGAGCTTTAGGACATGCTGTTCTTCCTTGTCCTGTTTTTTTGGGCTTCAGCTGTATTGACCTCAGGCCAGGTTTGGCCATTGAACAGCACACCACGGAAAACAGTTACTCTGAATAAGTGAGCTTTTTTTTTTCTTGAGGAGATATGTTTGTGGCTTGGCTGCACAGCATTGCTGTTTAATGTTACTGTGATAAGTGATGATTTAAATTCTTATTTCTGTTAAAATTGCTCACAGGGTAATATAAAAGTTCCCTTTGAATATAAAATAATCATTTTAGGGCATTGGAACATTGCAGCCTTTATAATATCAGTATTGCAAATACAAATAACACAAAGCATTATTGAGTTACTGAGGTCAAAAGTTACAGTTGTTTTAAGTCTTTGTTCTACTTCAAACATTCTTTCTATTTCTGTATATTAGATTGTTTAAATTTCAGATATCGCCTCTTTATGTCACTGTAATTTCACAATTTTATTCTGACTGCATTTTTTAAACTTGTACACTGTAAAGTACTTTAATTAAAATTAAATAATAATAATTATTATTATTATTATTATTATTATTATTATTATTATTATTATTATTATTCTAATTGTTAAAATAAATGTTGAAATTCCCGACTTTAGTAGTAATTTTTCACCTGCACTGTACTAATTTAATTCTAGATAAGTAAAGAAATATATTCTCTTTTTTTGTAGGTTAAATGGGAGGTGGCTTCAGAGATGCAACGCACTTGTGTTTTTAAAGGAAAAACACAGGTGAGGGTTTTTTGTGTGTGACCGTTCTGTGTAAAATCGAGAGAATGTTATGTGTGTGACTCACAGGAGATCAGCAGTTTCATAAATACTCTACTGTAAGCTGCCCATCTAGTACTAAAAATCCTGCCATAACCCAAGAGACCTCACCACCATCACCACCACTCTGAAAGTGGTTTATTATGATGAAGGAATGAATGACTGCATAGAAGAAATACACTAAAAATCTTATAAAAGGATGTTGCTGATATTACAGTACATCATTCTACTATGTTTTTATACATCAGGACCTAAATAACGGTTGTGTGGTCCTCACTATTATAAATCAAATATTATAAGATTAATCACCTTGCTTTTGATGCTTTTATACATGAATAGAAATTGCTGTTTTTTTGTTTGTTTGTTTAATAAATAATAATAAATGCTTAAAATCAAAGATATTATCTGCTTATAGAATAATACTTTTGCCAAAAAAAAGTATAAAATTTGTTGGATTTTATAATGTTAATAAGTTAATAAATATAACCATTGTCACTTGCTAAGATGTCATTTTTTGCGCATCGTTCCCATACACTCTAATCTCTCCTTGCTAGGGGGATGTGGGAGGACAGCAGATATTGCAGATGTCATTTCAAAAGACCAGACTATCACTTCATACAGGCATGGGCGTAAATTTCATTTAACAGTAGGGGGGGACAATAAATATTAAATTTCTCATGAGCAATTTTTGAAGGGGGTGGACACAAATAATAGTCAAATACTTATAAAGATATGTCCCACAGTGAAAACCTTTGCTTTTATCATTATTATTGTAGCATTATGGTTATTTTCAAAGTTTTTCTCAGGTTCAAATTTTCCATTTTTCCGTCATTTTATCTAGTCTATTACACTGCAAGGCAAGGCAAGTTTATTTATACTGTAGCTTATTTCATACACAATGGTAATTCAAAGTGCTTTACATAAAGAAAGTAAAACTATCATAAAAAATAATCACAACAATAAAAACAAGTAATTAAAAAAGGTTTAAAATTTTATTTAAAATTAATTAAGAGACTTGGTGACTCTGTCATTTTTTCATCTTTAGGGCAAGAAGGGCAGTCAGGTTCTGAATGTGCCACTGCAGCTCTAAGACGACAAATGTTGAACATACTAGATACAGCTGTATCAGAGATAGAAAACAGGTTTTCCACAAATAATTTACAACTGATGCAAGCCCTCTCAGGTTTAATGCCAAAATCCAACAAATTTCTTGACATCCAGTTGCTTGAACCTCTCTGTAGTCTTGCAGGGGTTGCAAAAACTGAACTACAGAATGAAATTCTTGTTGCCAGACCAATGCTGTCCAAAAAACTTCCATCTGATGCTGAATGTTCTGCTGTTTGCAAACTCTTGCAGGAATACAAATATGCATTTGCAGGTCTTTCTCTTGCAAGCTCATTCTCTACTTTGCCAAGAATTTTGACACCATTCCGCCAAACAATGCTTCATGAGAGAAAAAAAAAACTTGTGCTTTTAGCTCATGAAAAAGCAATAACACATGAACTGGACATGGATGAGTTTGTAACAGAATTCTCTAAAATGAGTAGAATGCTAATGCTGTAAATATTATAGTGATGGAAGTAGATCTTTTTCCAGACTTGCCATGTTTTCCTCAAATCTACAAGTCACTAAACTGATTCAAGATCTATTGTGTGGTTGAAAAAAAATCCTAAATATAGGCCTACATAAGATTATAAATAAATAAATAAATAAATAAATAAATAAATAAATAAATAAATATACACTATAACAATGGCCAAAAATTTGTAATGTTGTACTATATTAACATATGTGAGAATAGTTCTTAAGAAAAACAGCATTTCAGATAAAATTAACATTTTTAGTTTGTAACAAATTTGTTCTAGTTGATGTAAATAGTTGGTGAACTGCCAATTTTTTAACAAAACCCAATTCTTACAGTTCATGCTTCACTCAAGTGACAGGTTTGTTCTAGTTGATGTTAATAGTTATTTTAAAAGAACTGTCCAACCCAATTCTTACAGTTCATGCATCACTCAAGTAACAAGTTTGTTTTACTTGATGCAAAATAATTGCCCTTTTTTATCAAATCTAAAGTTACTTAATTGATACAAGATCTGTTAAGGGGTCCAAAAAATATTACAAATGCAAAAAGAGAGAATGTAAAAATAAACATGTTAACCCTTTTTATATATATATATATATATATATATATATATATATATATATATATATATATATATATATATATATATATATATATAAAGTTACTAAATAGTTCCAAAATATGTACAAAAAAATACAAACACAACAATAACAAACAACCCTAACAATTGTCTTAAATATATGGCATTAAAACTATAGACATGAGAGATTAAAGCATTAAAGAACCCCACCCCCACCCCAATCCAACCAGCCCACCTGGAATATCACTTGGCCCCCACCTTTCATCTCATATCTGGAGCCGGGCTTGGTTGTGGTGTGTCGTCTGTGTCCTTGTTTCATGTTTTATGGTGTGTGTATATATCTATATATATGTATAAAAGTTTGGACACACCTTCTCATTCAAAGAGAACATTTAGTTCATAACAAAAAAGTGTGAAACAACTGAAAATATGTCATATTCTAGGTTCTTCAAAGTAGCCACCTTTTGCTTTGATTACTGCTTTGCACACTCTTGGCATTCTCTTGATGAGCTTCAAGAGGTAGTCACCTGAAATGGTTTCCAACAGTCTTGAAGGAGTTCCCAGAGATGCTTTGCACTTGTTGGACCTTTTGCCTTCACTCTGCGCTCCAGCTCACCCCAAACCATCTCGATTGGGTTCAGGTCCGGTGACTGTGGATGCCAGGTCATCTGGCGCAGCACCTCATCTCTCTCCTTCATGGTCAAATAGCCCTTACACAGCCTGGAGGTGTGTTTGGGGTCATTAAATTCATAGTTTTGATGACTTCAATGTGAATCTCCAATTTTCATAGTCATGAAAATAAAGAAAACTCTTTGAATGAGAAGGTGTGTCCAAACTTTTGGTCTGTACTATATAAATAACTTTCTGCCATTCTTGCTCCAGACGTAACTGCTTCACCTAAAACATATTCCCGGTCCCTACCTCATACATATATTAAGTCTTATTTATTTATTTATTTAAAAAGGTTTTATTTTACAGAATTGCAGATTATATTTGCTTAAGAAAGAAGGCCTGATTCTGGTGAAATGCTGTTAATTAATTTTCTATAAGAACAGCTTCTTCATTACACTAGTGCCAGCTATTGCCTTATTGTTTCTATATTATCAACTTACACTAAGACAGGCAAGGATAATGTGGCCCATTATTATGAAACAGTATATTTAAATGTATATTTTCTATAAATGTTGTTATTTTATTTTGTTTTTAAATTTTTTTGAAGGACTCTCCATTGTCAGACATTTTATAGATGTTCTACAACATTAAATATTAGAAAAGGATAAAAAGTACATCTTTCATCCAAGTTGCTCTGGTGATTATTGCTGCCTGCATGTGCTTCACCCTTCTAAAATGGTAATTATGAGTATTTTGTGTTCTCATGTTTTGTTGGAAAGAACATGAATCATGGACAATACCAGGTTCATTAATTTTGACTCCATGACACATTAGCCAGTTAATGAGCTTACTTATATCAAGAATTTTTTTGGTTTTCATGCGGTAAGAAACATGCACAGAGGTTTGCTTTTAATTGCATTAATCTTAACAATGTAATGTCCGTCATGTACTCTTCACTCCAGCCCATTTTTTCATGCTTCTTCTTCTCCTTGGCTTCTTTCTTAGCTAGTCAATGAGCTTTCTTCTCTTCTGGAGTCTCCAAAGCCTTCATCATTTCCTTCTGCTTCTCCTGCTCTTCTTTGGCTGTCAAAACAACTTGTCCTTCTTTATTGTCTCCCTGCTCAGAAGCAGAAGATGCGAAGGACAATGACGAGCCCGAGTATGACCTCCTCCTCTTCCTTCTCTCCTTGATGTCATCGCGATCATTCCTCTTCCTGTTCCAGTCCCTGTCCTCGCTCTTCCTTTCCCTCTTCATCTCAGTCTTGCCATCTCTCTTGGCTAGAGCTCTTGCTCCTGTTCTCAGCACTTTTCTGTCTTCTCCTATCTTTTTCCCTGCTGTCTGTCTCTTACATGCCATCTCTCTACACTGGAGCGTGTGCTAGAACAAGATGAACTCCTGCTCTGCCTGCGCTCTTGTTTCTCCTTCCTTTGACTCTTCTTGTTGTGTTTCTTTCTATAACGGTCATTAAGCATTGAGCCAAGTAGGCAGACATGAGTGATTCTGTTGGTACTATTTTCACTAATTGTCAGACATAAAACAATTCATTGGTAAAGACATAACTGTACAGGCAAAGCTGCACTATAAATGTGTTTGAACCTAATTTTATGTAATACAGGTGTGATCTATATCAAAAAGATTCTGAATGAAAGTCTCTCATTTCACTACAGGAAATAAACAATAACAATAAAGTTACTGGTCATTACAAACACCACCCACACATTAGTATTAGAAAAGTATAGTATAGTATAGTAACACCACCCACACATATGCATTAGAAAAATGTAGCGTAGTTACTATGTCAGTCTTAATGCTATTATAGCAATTATAGTCCTAAGACACCATAGCCAAAGGGATTGTATTAATTACAGTCCAAGCGATCTTCAGGGATTCTCAGTGGTACCATCCACAGTAATCTCATGTATGCACAATCTGTTGTGTTTTAGTGTTTACACAATCACAGTGTTAAAGCAGAGACCCTTCCATACTTATTGATTGTCTTTCTCCACAAAAGCCATAATGACTTTATCACGATCCTGGACTTTTCTGTTTCTACTCTGAATCTGGCAATCTGAAGATTGTGTGTGTGTGTGTGTGTGTGTGTGTGTGTGTGTGTGTGTGTGTGTGTGTGTGTGTGTGTGTGTGTGTGTGTGTGTGTGTGTGTGTGTGTGTGTGTGTGTACTGTATATATATATGTCTTTAGCCATCCCTCTTCACAGACCGGTTTGAACTCTGCCTGATGTCATACACTTCCCTCTTCCGCGTCAAAATGTTTCATTACAACATTTTCTTTTGCTACTTTCCAAACAGCTTTTTCTCTTTCCGGTTTTCTGTTTTGCTCTACAAAATGCACCGGAAATTTTCACACCAAAACTAATGAGAAAGATTTTTGTACACAAACTATGTATTCTGTTCTTTTTTACTTGTTTATTTTTTTAAAAGACAAAGTCAGTTGACAGCCCCATTATATTTGGACCCAGCATAAGTAACTAACAATATAGTATGTCCTACTGACTCAGGATCAGAAAGAGCTTTATTACCAAGTGCGCTTGCGCACGTTCAGCTCAGTACTTACTGGTCTCCGAGCAGCATTGCTCAATGGCATAGGATGGAACTCAACATTTGCAGAGAGAAAGCTTTTTGTTTTAATCCCATGTTAAACGTGGATTGATCTCCGTCCCAGTCATAATATAAATACATTTTTTTTTTACATGATAGTACATGCTGTATTACTTGAATTCCACATGTATTAGCAATTTTTTAACAAATTTTCCATGTTTAAGAATGAAATATACATTTTATCTGTTAATAGTTTGTTGGAATAAGTGAAACAAGCCAAACTTAGCATGTACCTTATAACTATCATTCCTTCACCTTCCTGTTACTAAATGGGAGAAAATGCATCTTTTTGTAGATAACAACAAAGTAACAGCTTTACATCTGATTATTAAAAACAGCTGGGAACTTTTAATATTCCTAAATATTAAATACATGTCTTAAACAAAGCACAATTTACAATTCTACTTTGTAAAAGAACATGTTTAAATCTGTTTATTATTGTTAGTAGTAGTATTTAATCATGTGGAGCATCTTCCATAAAGGTCACTGTGACTTCTACTATAAAGTCTACTACAGACATGATATCATATTTAAACTTGCACGTTTGTACAATTGATAAAATCATCAACAATTGTTTTCCCTGTAGCTGCTTTTATAGACAATAAACAACACCAAGCACATTCAGGCCTGTAACAGCACTGTGTTATAAGTGTAATTAATGCAGAAATTCTGTTATGTTCAAAAGGTTCTCAAATATTGTTAAACTTCACTGCATGAGGTGCACATGCCCTGTGTTGTTCTGTGTTGCGGCTCGTACAACATTTGCAAACGGAAAAATAAACTAATGGAACTGACATTTAATGACATAATGCATGTGATAAATTTGCTACTTTGCTGGAAACTCGGCAGTCGATGCAGTGTAGTGGAAATTTTAAATAAGTGTTTTTATATAATTGTTATGTGCTTTTACAGTATTCTGTGTATCAGACTAGGGAAAAAGGACAAGAGGCCCTTGTTCCAACTTTTAACATTGTACGTGCTAGAAGGATGGGAACTTTAGAGAAGTATGTGCTCATGTGTTTAATAAGAACTAAAATGGAATGTGGCCTTGTTGATGTGATAATTTA